>NC_036248.1:28322665-28375435 GCF_002742605.1 Olea europaea var. sylvestris | reverse complement strand
TTTTTTTTCCCCCTTTTTTTTTTTTTTTTTTTTTTTTTTTTTTTTTTTATTTAAAATATCAAAAGTCCTAATCATTTTGGCATGGAACATATTCTCTGTTGGAAAGCAACTTTTGATGAAGTAACTCCTTAAAATTCTGAGTTTGGGTGGCAACGGCCTTAACTCTGTCAACCCTAAGAGCATCTCCAACAGTGCTCATTTTGAAGAACTTTAGGATTAATAGAAAGCGAGACATTTTATACAATTCCAACACCACTCTGTATATTTATTCTATATTTTACACTTTTTTTTTTCCATAAACAATTATGACTCAACTTATTTAGCATTTTTTCTAGCTAGCTTCCCTATATATTATTTTTCATTTCCCCTGTATTTCTCTGTCCACTTGTAGCAGTAGGTAGGAACGCTAATTAGTTTCAGGGTTTGCCTTTAGTTGTGTTTCAAAGAGGCTGCTATAATGCAAAGATAAGTGTTCCTTTATAAATCAAAGAGGTACATACGAAGTTGTGAAATAGTAAAAGTAAGTATTAAATATATTGTACGGAAAGTGGGAATTTGGCGCTCTACCTTTTGAGAGTCATTTCCACACTTTATTTTTATTTTTTTCAAGTAAGGAGAGTTTGTTAGACTCCTAGAATGAGGATTGACTATCAAAAATGAAGACAACGGGACTAATAAAGATCCTCTCGGAGATTTTCATGATGGATATTGAAGCCTTGCTGCTTATGTAGACCACTGTTCTTATCCATGAGAGAACCTAAAACTAGGATTGATTTGAGATCGAACTCTTTTCTCTTGCTACTAAAACAACTGTAGCATTGAGCTTGTTGGTTGGACTTTGTCCTTTCAAGGGTGCCTCTTTCCCACCCAACAAATAATTTTGACAATAGAAATATTAGAAAATATTAGATGTTCATATATATACTCCAAAATACATTCATATGTACATAGATGCACAAATATATGTATATTGGGACATTATTTCGCGAGATAGCAAGGAGAGGATGACATTTATTTCGAGATGAAGAGAGTATTGGATTTTCTTTTTGATAGGAAGTTTTTCAGAAGGGCCTTGTAATAATTCCCTATACCTTTTTCTTCTCCAAGGTTGTTTCAATACAACATTGGGTCCATCTTTATCATTTTTACTATTAATCCTCAGAACTGCAGTTTGAGAGAAAGGATTCAATGAAATCTTACCTGTAAATTAAGCAGGTTTTGGTAGTCATCTTATTGTTATGCAAAATTAGTTTACACATCTTTTCGTATGTATTGTCTTGTTTAGTAGGCTTCTGAACTTTCTTATGCCTCTGATATCTGTAGGAGTCAGATGCATCTGGAGAATGGACAAGAGATTGAGGGAGCGGACCTTGCACCAGAGAAACCTAAAAAGGTCTAACTTTACTAGTTTTTCCAATTGTTACTACATTTTGTGTAACATATATTGGTCTTGCGTGTTGTAGACTGTGTTTTTACATATTTTTTTGTTACTGCTGTTTTTATTGCCTAGCAAGCCAAGTACCGAAAAGGGGCAGCCTTTTCTATTACAATATATGACCTGTTTTCATTATTGTGAGATTTTGAAGAGTTTGATATGTTAAAATTGATATCAAAACTGCATCAGTTTGGGAGTTTGTATTAATTAAGAAATTAGTATTTTTCATGAAACATTTGTACCACTTTGATCAGCGCGTACTTCTATTATTCTTCTATTTTATTCTAATGGCCCATTTTTGATCAGCTTCGAAATCTGAGATGCTCTGAAAATTTAAATTTATGTTGTAGAAGTCGAGGTTTCCAAGGATGGCTTACAGTGGTATCATTATATGCTGTTGAATATTATCAATTAGGCGTAACGTGTTCTGCTGCTGCTATATTAGCTTTTTGTCTTGCTCTCTTTTCCAAGGGTTGAACTAGTGTTTTAATAGGTGTTGCCTACATATTTGCAGATTACAAGAAGTACTAAACGAACCTATGCTCGGAGGAAATGGAAAAAGGAAATGAAAAAAATTCAGAAGGAAAATGAAGCTTGTGAATTGGAGGGGCTTGTAAGTTATCAGATCATGCAAATAAAGAATCCCTCAATCCCAGTTGTGTTGGAAACTGACTACCTCAATTTTGCAGCAAAATAGGAAAAAAGGCCGAGGTAAAGCTAAAAGAAATGAGGTGGATTGTCAATCAAAGGGACAGGTGAGTGATCATATTTTTCAAATAGCTGTCATTTTGTTGATTCCATGTACATCTGATATTAGTGCAGAACTAACTACCTCAAATCTACAGCGAAGTTGGAGAAAGGACCGAGCTGAAACTGAAAGAAATGAGGTGGATGACCAACCAAAGGGGCTGGTAAGTTTTCCTAAGAACATTTCTTTAATCAATTCGGGGGATAATTAATTTTTATGTGAAACCTGAAATATGTAGCTACATTGGAAGCAATTGTCTGGAAGTAACACATCTAAAACATACGAAAATTGTCAACACCAAACTCAAACAATTGATTTACACGAACATCCACATCAAAATGGAAAAGTACATGAAGAGCCAATTCAAAATGGTGAAGTGCACGAACAGCCAAATCAAAAGAGCAATACATCTGAATGGTCAACTAAGCTTGGTGAGGAGGCTGAAGTTGTTCCCATTGTAGTAAGGCCAGGACACATTCGCTTTGAACCTTTGGAGAAAGGTCCAAACTCTCTCTCTCTCTCTCTCTCTCTCTCTCTTTGTGGTTTTCTATCTACTATCGTTATTGTTGAGAATCTTGTTTAAAGTGATTTTGATCACCGATTTATAGAGGTATAATCTACCCAAATTTGGCCAGTTGATCTGAATTTGAACAAGTCTCATTTGAGTTTCATATTTGGATTTGTTTGGTCCCCAATTTTTTAGATTCTGGACCCTTTACCTGTGTCCATGGATGAGCACAAAAAATTTCTTGAAAATCCCATTCAGGAAGAAGGCCATCTAGGTTCACTATTACAGAGTTTTATCAATTTCTTTTAAATAATCATCATTATAGAATGCTTTTACAATTTATGTTCTTGAATATCTTGTTTTTTACTCCCTTTGGCAATTGGTAAAAGATGCTCCCTCTTGTTCTCTTAACAATTTTATGATTATAGTGTGGCATATTATCTCACAGTTCAACATTTGAAATATTTTTGGGTTGATGCAGAGCATGCTGTGGAACAAAATCAATTACCAATGGTAAGCTTCATTGCATGCATTATGATGTTGGTTATGTTCAAAATGGCTGCATTCTTTGCAGTTATTTTGAAGAATTATTTTGATGAAGAGGATATATCAGCTTATGTTGATGAATAATCTTGCACTAACCTATATTTGGTTTAATTAAGATGCTGTTAGATACAGAAAGGAACTATTTAAAAATCACATCCCTTTAGAGAAGGGATGCATGCATGGTTTCTGAGATACTGAGAATACATCAAACTGATTCAATAACTGTCTCACCATTCATTTCTTGAATAATTGAGCTTTGGGATTAAAATAAAGTAAGCATAAATATATCCATCGTTTTTATATAATCTATTATATAGGGTGATTACAATCATACCCAAATTTGTGTAAAATGGAAGTGAAAACTCAGGTCATACGTTATTGTCGTGAAGCCTGTGCCGTTTTCTACCCATTGCATCTTTTAATTGCTTACTGACTGGCATTAATAAATATCAAACAAGCCATCAAGTTTATTAGTCTATGTTGATATCAGCAGTAAATAAATAATCACAATGCATATTTATTTGTACCATTTCTCTCTCTCTAGTATACTTTCTGAAGGAAAACAACTAAATAGTAACAAGCATGTTTAGCTAAGCTTGAAAAGTTCACTTTAAGTAAATATGGAAGTTTAATATATTTGAACGTGATTGGAGACGGAGTCACTTAAAAGTAACATTTACTTTTTAAGCTTAGCCAACACATACTTGGTGCAGAGGATGATCTCTTTTTTGAGCCTTACATCCTTTGTCTTCAATGCTTTTCAGTTTGTTGACATTTCTAATCCATATTAGTGCCATCAATCATTCTTCTAGATGAATATTGAGTTGTTTTCTTCAGGATCAGTGGAATGGAATTACCAGCAAGAAAAAGGGCCAGAAATGGGGAAGGGAGAAACATACATTCACCCCAAGAAATGATAACAAAGATTCTTTGTATGAAATATTGAGTAATGCAAAAGATAAACTATCAGATGAAGGAATTGACTTTGATAAGCTTCCACCCCTTGTTGATGTGCCTAAGGTAGATTTTTGTCTCTCTCTTCATACATTCATGATTTTCTATTATGAACCATTTTTGTTTCCTTTTATAATGAAAGTTGGTGGGAGAAGTGGGCTTTTTGTCTAGATCTTTTAGCAGCATACACGCCTTGAGACTTCCTAAGGTTATGCAAAGGCCAAAGAGCATGTTTGACTCCCTACATTCAACGAGCATGTTTTACTAAGCTTTAAAGTTAGTTTTGTGAAGTTAAGACTTACTCTAGAAGAGTAAAATTTGTTATTGTTGAAGGAGACTTTTGAAGTATTTGCAGAAAAGAAGCTTAAAATTAATTTCTAATTCTTTCGAAGCTTAGCCAAACAAACTTTCAGACAGCTTGTCTTGCTTCTGACACAAGTGCAACAGGAAACACTCGCCCCTTCCATATGTATCATTTGTGTTGTAATCATTTTTGGCAGGAAGGAGACTTAATTGCATATCGTATTCTGGAGTTATCTTCGTCCTGGACCCCCGAGCTTTCATCATATCGGGTATAGCTCCACTCTAATAGGATTTATTCTTCTAATTATAGCTTACAACTGGACAACAACAATAGCCTTCTTAACATATCTTTTGACATAGGTTGGAAAAGTATCCTGGGTCGATACTGAATCCCGTCAAACTATGCTGATGCCAGTCCCAGAATATCCTGTTGTTTCCAAGAAGTTAGATGAGGACGAATCTGCCACTCAACCCGATAACTCCCTATACAATGAAGACGGATCACTGGAGGCAAGTTGTGCACATTTTAACCATTCTTTAAAGTCTATGCATTTTCTTCCCCATATTGATAACAATCACCAAATATTTACCATCCACTCCATGCAGATTGATTTATCATCTCTTGTTGACATCCGCATCGTCAAAGGAGGCAACACAGGTCCGAGGAATACATCCCCTAGTTGTGAGAATGGTCCTTTAGGCAATGAAAATTCTGCAAAACCTGAGTTGCCTAGCAGTAATGATAAACAATTACGTGCTGCAGTCCCAGGTATATATCATTTTTAATGGCAATTCTTGAAAATAATTAAAGTCTGGTTTGGATCATTTATTTCATCTCCACTCATCCCCATTGTATTTGCTGTTTGTAGATCATGCAGAGTTACACGGTGGTAAACAAACACTTCCTCCCACTATAGGTGCCTATTATAGCTTCTCTAGTGCCTAAAATTCCTGGTTACGTTTTTGGATTTTGAAAATGTTATTTTTATTTGTAGACAACGGAGTAAATGCATGGGACGAAATAAGCGCGACCCTGGATGCCAAGAAGGCGCAACTATTGCAGGAAAATAGTTGCAGTAAAGAGAGTTCAGGCAAGAAATCATGGTCATATAAAGCTTTGAGAGGCAGTGCACTCGGTCCTACAATGGCTATTTTAAGATCAGAAAAGGGAATTTGAGTAAGAGAGAAGTTTTAAGCTTTTTCACATGCTTAACTTCCGGGTTCAATTTTTATGTAGTTTTTGTAGATCTTCTGGCATATGTAAAGAATGTTATGGGCTAAACATCTCCAGACTTGAAATTTCGATCTATCGAACAATTTTCCTTTCCCAGGAAGGATATGGGCTAAACATGTTAATTGTGCTTAATGTTAAGTAGCTGCTGTTATTTCCTTGCTCTTAAAATGGATTCATGAATACGATTATTATTGTTGGTAAGACAAAATGCCATAAAATAATGTTCTATATTTGTACTGAAAACCCTATACCTTGGGTGTTGAATCTGAGTGTACAGAAAATTAGATGAACAAGATGAAGAATAGTATACATTTCATTAATTCTGGGACTCTTGTATAGAGGCATGAATTGACTCTGTGGAGTCTGTGGATTCTGTTTATCCTTCCGAATCTTGATCCTAGTATACATTTCATTTATTCTGGGAATCTTTTGTTCTCGTAATTCCTATAACTTATTTTCTATAATGCTCTTAGTGTATGCTTCGTACGCAGTATTGTCTAGTCTATCTTGTGAAACGAGAAAAAAAGCAAGATGAATGAGCTGTTCCACACAACCTTTAACAAACTATAACTGCAATTCCATCCAAAAGCAAAATGCTCTAGGGGCTGAAACGGATCTTCATCACATTCTTTAACTATCTGCAGCATTGTTACAAGAATTTATCGTGTTGCAAAATTGAAACCATCATTTATGTAAAGATGAAATCATATTCCGAACAGAATTTAAGATTCATTTGGTAGCACTTCTATTTTTGCTTCTTGTAGAATATAATTTCCCTTAAAAACTCTTTTAACCAGACAAAATACTTTCAGAAAATAATTAACTTATTCTAAGGCAACTTTTTAGCCTTAGAAACAGTTTTCGACCATTCAGAATTCTGCCGAATGCGCCCTTCACAAGTTCTAAACACCCTTAGAAACAAGTCTTCGTACTGGATGTATGTACATATAGATAAGACAGAAGCATGCAACCAGGCGAACACACAAATATTCTTTACAAAGAAGACAATGCTTGTGGCAGCACGATATCTATTCATCTATCAATTATGCACGAGAAAAAGTGAAGCGTATGGTAAGTAATAATATAAATATACAGACGTTGACGCAACAAGAAAGCATAAATATTTGAACAACCGAAATTTGTTCAAGAATCTGATGCCTTTTATCTAACTGCTGCTAAACTAATTATCTTCCAAAAGTTTCACAATGATAAAAAATTTACAGTTCAATTCTAACAAAACTCATTATATATCCGAACATAAAAAGTAAAAGTAACTTCCAATAGATTGTCCCTAGTGTAAACATATGCAAGATATAAATGATATAGGGCCTGTTTGACAGTACTTTTGAAAAGTCAAAAGTTGCTTCTAAAACAAGAAAACTATTTTTCAACATGTCTGGATAATTCTTTGGAAGTGCATTGTTTGGCTACAAGAGTAACTTTCACAGGAAGCTCTTTAGAAGCAATAGCAGAAGTCCTGCCAAATGGGCCCATAGCATCCAAGTACCTGAATGGAAGTGTTTGAACTTAAACCATTCTCCGTAAGAAAAGCACGACCAACCATCTCCTGCTAGGCACGGCTATCTTCGCATCTTCTATGATTACTGATCAAACGACTAACGGAGCCCTTTCCACAGCTCATCGTGCCTTAAAAAATGTATAAAACACCAGCACTGTTTGCGTCAAAACTCAAAAGGATCATTGTCAGCAGCATAGCTGTGAGCACCATATGCTGGGTCTTCTCTATTTGTCTCCAAAGATCTCTCATGTTTAAAGTTATTGTATTCAATATCCTGCATAATTTCATCTTCTATGTAAAATGACAAGCTCATCGAATTGGTTGAAGCATGTGATGCCTCATCCACTGAAGGTAACATCATCCGAGGAGGAGGACTGCTTCCTCTGCGCTCCGCAAGGGAGGGTGACGTTCTAAACGAAAAACTTGCTGCTCTCAAAGCACGAGTTGCGGAAAATGCTTCTTCCGGCAGAGGGGAAGATCCTCGAAGAGGTAAACATGCACTTTCCTCTGAGGAACCGTTCTTAACAGGATCTTTGAACTCTAGTCCAGAAGGTGAAGGGTGAGCTGACAAATATGATAAGTCTGACCAGTTAGACGATGAGGGTGAAAAGGTAAATGAACTTGAATAATCTGAGGTTGAAGGTGAAAGTGATGGGGATGTTGATCTGGACTTCGGTTTACTCACAAGATAAGAACTAAAAGAATCCAATGAACTGAGCGAAGGTGATGGTGACAGTACAGTATCAGTAAGGGGAACCGAGTATTCCACTTTCTCCATTAGTGCAACAGGGCTTTCAGTTTTGTACGAAGCAAAGGAATCGGGTGAATTGCACTGAGGACTAGAAGGCAACAGAACTTCTTTACAAGTATCTATTATATCTGCTTCATCACTTGCTTGAGTCAAATTGCAATTCAATTTAGACGACGCAACAAGTTCTTTCATAACACCACTGGTCAACTTTCTTCTCAATCTGCTCCAACCATTTTCTCTAGCAGGTATGCATGTCTCGGATCCACTTCCCGATAAGGGAAAAGGTGGAACAATTCCACCGGATAGTGCTTTGTGAAAAATTCCAAAATCTTGATCATACTCAACAACTTTCCTTTGACAGATGGATGGACAAACTGCAAGCCCAACTCTGTCTGTTATCTCTCTGTCACAACCATCTGCTAACTGTTTTTTCAAGCCAAGAGCAGCCCAGAATTCAGATGTTTCTTCATCTTCGTTGACGGTTATAACTGGACCCCAGGCCTTTTCATAACGGATAACTTGAGATGCAGCTGACATCGCTTTATCCGACATCACTTTGAAGCAATTCTTCCCTATCCAGATGAATATTGCGGAAGGAACGTGAACAATGAAAGCTCCACGAGAATCAAGTCTTTCTGACCCGGGTTCACTCAACATTTTCGGAACAAGATGAAGGGGATCATATGGGGAATGAGGTGCCATTCGATACATACGAAGCACCGAAGATGGGCTTGGAGGCAAGGCGTGTACCCGCTTCTGGCACTGCAAAAGTTGACAGGCAAATCCCAAATTTGGGTTAGTTACTCCTCGTGCTGCTTTAACATGCTGGAATGCATCCTCAAAGCTCTGCCCCTCTTTCCACATAAGATAAGCAATAACCAAAGAGGACGACCGAGACACCCCTTGGAAACAGTGAACAAGGACTCGCCCACCTTGTTCTCTAACATCTTCAAAATAATCAAAAACATCATAGAAAATGCTCGTGATATCCTCAGATGGGCTATCCTGCAGCCAAAGTGTCTTGTAAACAAGGTCATTCTTGAAATATTCAGGGCAAACAAACCCAACACAGTTCAGCACATGGGTTATTTCATTCTTCCTTAAAATTTCACGATTCTTTGCAACAGCATCACTTCCTAAATATACGTGATCCAAAATTCTTGAGCACTCCTTATCAAAGAATGCAAGCTTATCTTTCTTGAACTCAAATTCTCTGGGAGGTTGTTTGGAATTTGAATTTCCACGAGGCGTCAATGATCCAAGCCGTGCACCAGGAGTAGTAGGGGGGTTCGCCCATATGCCAATATCATCTGAGCCAGCCCTCGGCCATTCCTCCCCGCTAGGTCTAGTAACCGAAAGAGGCTGAAGGGGCGGCAAACAAGCCCGAGCCTTGCTGTTCCATTGTGGCCTAGAATTCGTCTTTCTAGGTGATCCATCACTCCACGAAACCGACCGTGAGTATGTTTTCCAACTCCCTCTGACGGGCCTATCTTTATTCTCTTCCCCTAACATCTCAACAGTTAAACTTCAACTCTGTAAAAATCAATCAAACATATTTCAGGACTATTCTAAACATCGAAACTGAAATTTCCAAGATACCCATATTAGCATAAAAACTAAAAATGAAATCCAGGCACAAAATGATCAAATTTAACAAATTTCAGAGACACCCACATGAGGATTCTTCAAGGAAAGCCCTTATAAACAATCAATTTCATGACTAGTCTTCAAACATATATATAATAATAACTACCATTCAGAAAAATCTGCCTTTTGCCACCTAATAAACTTGACCATAAAGATTCTTAAAGAAGAGGAGAAATCAAACACAAATACGACCTAGTAAAACTCCTAACAAATTATTCCATTTCAGGGTACAAATTTTCAACATAAACAACCAGAGAACATAGAAAATTCAAGAATTTAAGATAGAGAAACTTACAGGAAATAATTTATTGGAGATTGGATTTTCGCAGCATACATTTTATTATTGCGACTACAGATTATACTAAATTAAAATACGTACGATCAGTTCCAAGACGAGTACCAATTCAAAGCGTCCTTCCAACGAACGAGCTGTGTATATATATGTGAATGTGTCTGTATCGTACGAGAGAGGAAAGTCTCGTTCCAAATAGTCATTAAAGTCCAAATGAAATTTTAAATCTTATTAAAAAGTTTATTTTCGAGTAGTCATTAAAGTCCAAATGAAGTTTTAAATGTTATTAAAGTATTTTTGCGATCAATTTAGTCTAGTAAAGTTACATAATGTAGCATAATTGATTAATCCTTTTAACATCGATACCAAACTTACCTGTTAAACCTCGAATTCATCTAATAATCGCTACATCCATATTGTAAAATTACATATTTTCAAAGTAAAATAGTAAGGGTCAATTTGATTGCACTAAATTCCATGAAAAATGTCACATATGAGGAATTTTTTTTACTTTGACTGTTTGTTACAAAAGTGGAAAAGAATTTCGAATTTCACTAAACAAATACTTAAAACATGTTTTTGACCAATTGAGTGGAAATCGAATTCGTATGATTTTGGTAATTTTTTTCTTTTTTCAACTTATATGAAATTGGTTTGTCTTTTCGACCTTCGCAATCAAATGGATCCTAAATGTTAAACCTCGAATTCATCTTACTCTATATTCATCATTAATAAAAAGTAAAAATATCTCAACAAAGATATAACGGAAGACCAAGTGAAAAGGAAGCGATCATTTGAAAGTTGTTAGTCCATGTTAACAACTCCTACGCCGAATATGAGTTAATTAGGTTAACATATCGATTAATTGGTGACTAAATGAGTCGTAAAAATATTTTAATGACAAGTTTGAAATATTTCTTAAACTTAAGTGACTTTAAGTGAAATTATTTATGTCTAGGGAGAGAGACTCATGTAAGCCAACAAAAAATGAAAACGACAAGGTGGCAGTTTTTGTTGACCGGGAACAAAATTGATCAAACATAGCACGTCATCATGGTATAATTTTTAATTATTTAAGGGATTATTCAATCTTGTTTTAACCCCCGCGCCCCCTTTTTTTAAATGCATTTTGTAATTGTTTTGTTATGATGGATAACGTGAATAAAAAATAAGGAAAAAATTTAAATTTATTTGTAATATTTTTTCTTGAAAAATATATAATTAAAATGAGATCAAATTACTATTGAAAAATATATTTTGATGAAGAAAAGGCTAATTCAATTTTTGCATGTTAATTGTTTTTTGAATGTTTGAATAAAGTGGCATGCAATGAGAAATTGATTTATAAATTAATTATTCTTAGGAATATGGTTGTCAATATTTTATTTGAGTTTTTGCAAAATTAGTTTGAAATTTTCAAACAAGATGAATCTTTGTTTATGTTCATGTATTTGATTTTACGAAAGAAACCCAGCTTGTTTTTCAAGATTTTATATATATATCACACCAAGGGAAAATCATTTTTTGAGAGAGAATAATTTTTTGGACGATTTCACAATTCAATTATATCAATACTACCTTACTTTTCATTTTTCGATACGTAATAAATACTATATAATTATTGTCGTATACGAAATTTGTGTTTTTAATTCTCAATTAATTAATATTCACATTAATCTAGATTCAATAAATTTTCACTTGATTAATCTTGAATTATATTAATCTAGAGCTATTATAGATGAATTTATTCATATTCATGTACCTAGAAATTTTAATGGATGTATAAATTTAAATATTATCAATTAATTTTTATATATCAAATGTAATATAAAAAGATTATTCATTTATAGTATTTCATCATTATAAAAAAAAAAAAATTGAATCATAAAAATTGAGTTTTAAGAGTACAACTTGATTACAATTTTCTTCTTTGAAATTTTTGTGCTAAATTTTCTTTTCTTTAATTTGTCTAAGACTAATTAAATCTTCCAACAAATTGATATCAAATATTACTTTTACATTATTTTTAAAGTATTTTAGAATAACGTGCAATGCACTTTCAACTTTGGCTAGTAATAGTAAAATTGACAAAATTAGTAAAGACATCATGTGTCACATTTTATGACTTTTGAAATTCAATGAATGCGAAAATTACATGTAAAAACAGAATCAAAACAATTGTATCTAAACCCTAGTTCTCATTCTCTAAAAAAAAAAAAAAAAGAAAAAAAAAGTGATTTTATTTCCTGGAATGTTAAGATCCTTGCCATGGACAAGTTTTAGAATGGGATATTTTAGATAATAAATTGCCAAATTAAAGTCTAACATTTTCATTGTATTATATAAGTTGTATAATAATTATACGATTTAATTGCATATCGAGTATGCAGCATTTGACAACATTATACACCATCACAATAAACAATACTATTTTTTGTCTATTATTATCTAATACTATGGATCAGAAGTAGGAGTGAAAAAGGGGGCCGAATCATGGTCTTTGCTCCACCGAACAATTGGACATCTTGGGTTCATTCTGAGAAAAAATATGAATTAAATCGAACATCCTTTCTTTCACGAGCCAGCTCTTTTTAGACTCATGGATAAACTTTTTTTTGACTTATTTTAAATTTCCTTAAAAAATGAGTCACGACTCGATCCATGACCCAAAGGGCCGCATCAAGCCTAATTTGTGGACACTAGCCTCAAGTGTCTAAGAGCCGAATCAACTCGGTTCAGCACTCTTATCATACCTAATCAAATGTGCCATAAAAGTTCGTTGTGAAGAATTAGAAGTAAGAATAAGCTTGGCCACCAAATTTGAATCTATGATCCTAATATTCTATTAATAGCCACCTCCCTTCTTTAGTAAGTAATAGGCCCATGTTTGAGCCACATTCTAAAAAAAAAAAATGTATTATTTATGTCAAATTAATGAAAAATGTGTGATTAAAAAAAAAAATTAGATTTGCGTGTAATATTATTTTAGTGAAAAATGTGTGGTTAAAATAATATCAAATTACTGTTGAAAAATGTATTTTTTTGAAAATAATGTGGCTCAAACAACCCCTAAGATTCTAAGGCTATGTTTGATAGCCACTTATTTTCTAGGAAAAATGGAAAACAAATTCCGACTTCTACTTTTGGCATGTTTGATTGACAATTTTTCAAGGAATTCGTTTTCCAACTTTGACCGCCAAGTCAGCATTTTCTAGTTTTTTCTTGAATTCGAATTCTCGCCATATTGGTGAGAATTAGTTTGCCGGGTTACTGTAGTTTTTTTTTTTTGGGAAAGGGAAAAAAATTTAAAAAATTTTTTAAAAAAATTTTTTTTTTTTTTTTTTGTGGCAATGGAAACAAATTCTAATAATTATTGTAAAAAATTATTTCTCTTTAACTAACAATTTTCATGTAGAACAAAGTCAAACGAACACTTAAAGATAGATGATTTTCTTGATTTTTTTTGGTTGACAATTGAAACAAATTTCATCACCAATACCAGTAAATTCTATCCCTTTAATCGACAATTTTCATGTAAAATAAAGTCAAACAAAAACTAAAAAATACTTTTATTTCAACATTTTCCACCTAGAAAATTATACCAATCAAACACAATAATTTATAATTCTCAAGAAAATAATTTCTATGCAATTTAATTCCTTGGAAATCGTTTTCAATTCAATTCAATTTCTTAGAATTTGTTTTCAATTCAATTCAATTCCATCTTTGTAATCAAACGGACCCTAATTTCTTTCCTTTCCTTAATTTTGTCAAGCGTCTTGAGGTATGACTTATCAAACGTGCCATGAAAATAGATAGAGAATATTTTTGTCTATTTTAATTTTTTTAATTTTATTTGTTTCTACGATATAATCGAGTCGAATCAAGCAAGGAGGGCCTAAAGAATAAAGCAAATTTTTTATTTTTGGAAATTACACTAGGGCAGGTTTCAAGATATCGTAGTTCAAAAATCAAGTATAAGATTTACTTATTCATAAATCAAGTTTTAATAATAATAACAATAATAATAATAATAAATCTACATATTCATCCAGCCCTACACCATTCATCTAAATTTTAATCTCAAACCTTAATTTATCTCTCCCTCACTTCTCTCTCTATTCTCACTCCCATGACGGTCCTCCCTAGTGACTTCTCTCCAACGTCGAACTAACAATCAATCATCCTCGGCTGCGAATGTTCGCAGCTGTGAATTTCGCGACAGCGTCGGCGGCTGCTGTGAACTTCTCAACAACGTCCGCTTGGGTGCTGGAGGTGACTAGATAGGTGGTAATGGGGAGAAAATGGTAGAAAGGGTGAGTAGATCAGTAGTGTTTGTGGTTTTGATATCGGATTTGGTGACCAAGATGGAATAAACACAACTTTTGTTGACTCCAAAAAATGTTGCAAACAGATGCCAGACCCACTCACGAACACGTGAGCGAAAGTCCAACACGCTAAGACAAGTAGACGGTCTTTAATGGACGAATCGAGGGCATGGGAGTAGCTCAATGACGCGGGACGAGAACGTACGGAATTCGGCGAGATGTTTGTTGATTGACTGTACAATAATTACCAATCGATGTTTGTAAACGTGTATCCAAATTTGTATAAACTTGTTTGTACTGCAAGATAATAAGAAAAAGAGAGTTGAGTAAAGTATGGTTTCTTATATTGATTCTTGCATTAGCCTTTGTATGGGGGAGTATTTATAGTGTCACAAGTTAGATCGTGACCTTTGGTTCGGGGTACATGTGACCTCATCCGGTTAATTTATATGTCAAATTGTAGGCATCAGTCGCACCTAGGCTGCTATACATTTATTGATTGGTAGAGCCTCCTTTACTAGTGACAAGACTTAACATTACACTCATGATAAACGTCCTATCAATCATTCAAGTAAGATCTTTGTGCAGAGGATCTCTCGGGAAAAGCGTCTATGGAAGATGCTGCTTTGTGATTCGAAGGTTGCTACGTCGGCTATAGAGCTTCGGCCAACAGGGCCTCGTCCACCTTCAAAGGGTCTCGGCATATGGGCTTCGGAAGCTCCTTAAAAGGCAATGATAGATGGGCCTCTGTATATATGGGCCTAGGCTTCTGTGGACCTCGGTTTACGGGCTTCGTCTATGTAAATCACCTTGGCTTCAGTGCTACGTGGTTCGGCATGAGTTGGCTGTGGGCCCGGTGGGTTACCCAAGTGTACAAACACGTAACAATAGTCTCCCAAGTCCAATTATAGTCATTTATGTAATGCGATGTCTTTGATGAAGTAAGGCCAGCCCGTTAGGTTGAAAGAAATTTTTTGAAATTTTTGTACCCCAAATAATAGTCCCCTAAGTCCAAGTATAGATATTTATATCATGGTTGGAGTTAGAAATGTGCCGTTGTGGAAGAATGATAAAAATTGTTATGAAAAATGATGAAGTCGAGGTGGTTTGAGAACCGAACCTGCGAGGCTTGTGGAGGCTAAATTCTGATGAGGAAGTCGAGGTGGGTGAGAACCGAACTTGCAAGGCTTGTGGAGGATGAATTCTGATGAGGAAGCCAAGGTGGTTGAGAACCAAACCTGCAAGGGTTGATGGCTGAATTGTGATGAGGAGGTCGAGGTGGTTGAGAACCAAACCTGTGAGGCTTGTAGAGACTGAATTTTGATGAGGAAGCCGAGGTGGTTAGAACCGAACCTGCGAGGCTTGTGGAGGCTGAATTCTGATGAGGAAGCCGAGGTGTATGGAGGCTGAATTCTGATGAGAAAGTCGAGGTGGGTGAGAACCGAACCTGCGAGGCTTGTGGAGGCTGAATTCTGATGAGGAAGCCGAGGTGGTTGAGAACCGAACCTGCGAGGCTTGATGGCTAAATTGTGATGAGGAGGCCGAGGTGGTTGAGAACTGAACCTGTGAGGCTTGTAGAGGCTGAATTCTAACGAGGAAGCTGAGGTGGTTGAGTACCGAACTTGCCAGGCTTGTGGAGGCTGAATTTTGATGAGGAAGTCGAGGTAGTTGAGAACCGAACCTACGAGGCTTGATGGCTGAATTGTGATGAGGAGGCCGAGGTGGTTGAGATCCAAACCTGCAAGGCTTGTGGAGGCTGAATTCTGATGAGGAAGCCAAGGTGGTTGAGAACCAAACCTGCGAGACTTGTGGGGGCTGAATTCTGATGAGGAAATCGAGGTGGTTGAGAATCGAACCTGTGAGGCTTGTGGAGGCTGAATTCTGATGCTTATTAGTAATGATTGTTCCTCGGCAATTGTGCCAATGATTTGATATTTTACGCATATTTTCGAGGAAATGTGGTTGGACAGTTCAACTTCCAAGGTGTCTGCTGCCGTCGAATTAAAGTCGTAATTATGAGCACAGTTGGAGCTTCTAGAAGCAGACGCGTTTGGGGAGATGCGTGGAGGACACGCTTGAATCTGAAGCGTAGGTTTGAAAAATCGTTTGAATTCTACACCTCGAATTTGGTTTAGAATGAAGGGTTCAGATTCAATGGTCTAGGAAGAAATCGTTCTGGCCCTTTATAAAAGGCGAGAGACCCCTATTTTTCTGGATTTTCATTCTCTGCAATCTGATTTCTTCCTAGAAACTCAAGTTTTCCGGTGTCCAAACAGTCGATCTTCTCATTTTCGACCTTACTCCGTTCGCGTGTTATTTTCCATAGGTATTTTCACAGAAAATCCCTTGCATTGAGTTCATTCTGATATGGAGTCCACCTTGGGTAGGGAATTAGTAATTGTTGCGTCATTCGATGAGGGGGCGAGTCACAGAGGGGACCCCTACGTCGAGCAATATGCTATGACTGAGGAACCAGTAGATTACAGTGAGGAGTGGGGGCGTCCAAAGTGCCTTCAAATATGACTTTGAGGAGGCTGGGGGAGATCAGAGAGAGGTAGTATGTACCTCATTATGTAGAAATGTTGGTACTCGAGGCTCATGAGCGAGCCTGCAATCCGAGGCCCGGATGCATGGCGGTGAGTGAATACCTATTTAAGGCAGGTATGCGCCTTCCTCTATACCCCTTTTTTAGGGCGGCACTGAGGAACTTTATATTGTCACCGACCCAGGTCTGCCAAATGGGTGGAGCCAGTTAGTTGGCTCGTGCTTCCTGTGAAATGAAGTATCACTTGGGGAGGTCATGCTTCTCCACATCTTCATGATCCTATTCCAGCCTAGGGTGATAGGTAAGGAGTCAAGGAAGTGGTATTAGGGATGGCAATCGGGCTCGTCAGCTCAGGGCTCGATAGAGCCGAACCCCATTTTGGGGACACGGGCTTTACCTGAGCCGGCCTGTGAGCTCGCGAGCTTTTAAAAAAAATTAAAATTTGAGGCTGCCTTAAAAGGCAGCAGCTTAGGGGAAAAAGGGCGGAGAAAACGAGCCTGCCCGGCTCGTTTACATCCCTAGGTGGTATTACTTAACTCCTTGGGAGGCTCACGCACCATTTGTGGTGGGACTGCCTTCTTCCATTAAGGGGTAGAAGGAATCATGGTTCTGGGTGAGGGGCAAGTGGCAGGCAGTGGAGGGGGATACAGCTTTGGCTTGCATAGTACCGACCCAGTACTACGAAACTCGTGAGTCTCCCAGCCTAAGTAGTTTACGTTCTATATTCAAAATTTTATTTTTCTAACTGTTGAGACTTGCTGTGCAGATAGTAGTACGAGGTTCGAGCTGAGCAAGGAGGAGTTTGAAGTTATAGAGGACATTTACAAGAGACCTCTGAAACTTTGACACTTCGACCACCTCTTCGACCGAAGCCGCTATTTCAAAGGTAAGAGGCTTGTATACTTGTGTATTTCTTGCTTTTTGTTTCGATGCTAATATACTGACCTGCTTTGCAGACAAGTTCAAGAGGATGGAGTACCCAGCCCGGACATGGTCTCTATCCTTAGGGCCACATCCAATGTGATGGCGAGGCCCCTGAAACCGGGGTCAAGTGGTGCAAAGGAGGTTCGGGGGAGGGTTGAGCGACTCTCCAAAGAAAGTAGTTCTAGGGCTACTGAGGAGGGGGCCGCTCAGAGGCCGGAGAAGGCCAAGGAGCCTCGGGGAAAGTAGAAGGTCCCCAATGAGCAGAAGAAGAGAAAGCTGGTGCACATCACCAGCTCATCTGGGAAGCTCGAGACCTCTGTGTCCCACGAAGGAAAAGAAGCCCCTCAGCCGAAGGTCCTGGAGGCCGCCTCCAAAGCTGTGAAGATAGAAATGGTGCTGCATGTCGAGGCTGAGGAGGCTGCTGTGATGAGGGCTGCTGAGAAGGCAAAGGATGAAGCTGCCAAGCAAAGGCCCACAAGAGTCCAAGGAAAATCGCCGAACTTCCTTGCTAGAAAGGAGGAGGTCCTGGCCCCGACATTGGTGGAGGCTTGCTAGCCAAGATCCAAAACGCTACGAAGAGCTTCTATAAATTCTGGACGGACCGGTGGTAGTTGCGCACCCCTTCCTGCGACACGGTGGACCTGACAAGGGCTCTTGTGAGCCAAAGTGTGAGGACATTTGGCCTCGCATTGGAGTGCAGGGAGGCCCTTACAATTTTCAGACGAGGACCCAATCCTCGAAGAAGAAGGTGACCTCCCTCGCAGAGGAGCTAAAGAAGGCCAGGCTGAGGCAAAGGAAGCGAGGGCCTAAAAAATAGACGATGGGACCAAGCTGGAGTTTGCTTTGGCCCAGATCGAGGCCTTGAAGAAAGAGGTCTATGAGTCCCAATGCGAGGTGACTTCCTTTATCAATAAAGTGGAGGTCTCCAATGACAACCAAAAGGTGACTGCTGAGGCCTTGGAAAAGGCCAATCTGCAGTTGGCTGGGGCCCAAGATGCATACAAATTCTTGGAGGGCCAAATAAAATGGTATGTGGATGAATTGGCCAAGGTAAAGGAGGAGGCCAATGTGGCGAGGGAGGAGGCAGTCAAAGACTACATTGCCAACTTCCACAACACTGAGGAGTACAAGAGTTTCAGCGTCTACTGGAGGAATTATGCTTATGCTGAAATGATGGAGAGGGCTGAGAAACTCTTTCCAAATCAAGACCTATCATAACTGAGGTCGGAGTTTGTGGATGAATTGCCTCAGACCCCAATTGATGAAGCGGTTGGGGATGAAGCAGTGGAGGCAAAAGAAGAAAGGTCTAATGCTCAAGCTATGGAGGCTCCTGCTGCCGAGGCACCTCCGCCATCATCCGAGGCTTAGGATAGTTTACTTTTCAGTTAATTTCGATGTACTGGCCTCCGGCCCTCCTTTTGTAACTGAATGAAAATCAATATAATCTTTTTCATTCAATGTTGTTCTTCTTCCAAGTGCATTAGCCTCGTTTAGTAATTAAACTTAAGATTGATTGAGGAATTAAATAACCTTGACTTGATATCCCAACTCCAATCACTTAAGCAAGTAAATTGTACTTAAGCCACATGAACCATGACTGATATTGGACTTAAGCAAGTAAATTATACTTAAGCTTAATAATTGTGACCTGAATAGATCTTAAGACTGGACCGTCTTCCAGCTGAACTGAGAACATTGCTATGTTTGATTGAGTTACATGAAGCCCGTAGTGGTTGGGCCTTGTGATTCAGTGGGTAAAGAAGTTCGATCCTTATTGAGACTTCTCCCCTTGACTTTCAACCTCGTCGAAGGGAGGCAAGTTGCGTGCGTCTCGAATTTAAGCGAGGTGGCCCAGAAATGAGACGTTGACCTCTCCTCCGAGGTGACGACGCTTCCCAACATGATGGATGGTTCATCCATGTAGAGGCTTCTCCCCCGGGCGTTCAGCCTCACCAAAGGAGGCAAGTGGCTTGTTCAAATAAGGTGGCCCAGAGATGGGACGCTAACCTCTTGTCCGAGGTGACGACGCTTCCCAAAATGGTAGATGGTTCAAGTTAGGTGGCCCAGATATGGGACGCTAACCTCTTGTTCGAGGTGACGACGCTTCCCAACATGGTGGATGGTTCATCCATGTTGAAGTTTCTCCCCCTGGGGTTCAGCCTCGCCAAAGGGAGGCAAGTGATATGCGTCTTGGAGTTCAAGCGAGGTGGCCCAGAGATGGGACGCCGACCTCTTTTTCGAGGTGACGACGCTTCCCAACATGGTGGATAGTTCATCCATGTTGAGGCTTCTCCCCCTGGCATTCAATCTCGCCAAAGGGAGGCAAGTGGCGTGTGCCTCGGAGTTCAAGCGAGATGGCCCAGAGATGGGACGCTGACCTCTTGTCCGAGGTGACGACGCTCCTAAAATGGTGGATGATTCATCCATGTTGAGGCTTCTCCCCCTGACGTTCAGCCTCGCCAAAGGAAGGCAAATGGTGTGCGCCTCGGAGTTCAAGCGAGGTGGTACAGACCTCTCCTCCGAGGTGACGACGTAGTGCGACACTTGAATTCAATTATGGACAATTTTATTGAATCATGGAAATGTTACATGAGCTAGGAAAGATCATCCAACGAGGTAGTACATTCATTGATAATAGATTCGGAGGTGTTCAATGTTACATGGACGAGGTTGTGCCTTGCTGTCTATGTTTTCGATCCAGTATGTCCCAGGTCGGATCTCCTCATTAATTCTATACGGGCCTTCCCAATTCGGACCTAAGGTACCGGTGCCTGGTTCCTTGGAGGAGAGGAAGACTCTCCTAAGGACCAGGTCATTGATTCGAAATGGCCTCTTCTCCACCTTTGAGTTGAAGTACTTTGTCATCTTTCTTTGATATGTGGTGAGCTTCAGCTGAGTGTCGTCTCTTCTTTCCTCAATGAAGTCGAGGTCACACCTCCAAAGCTCGTCGTTTGTTATTTCACTGAAGTGCAGACATCATGGAGATGGAAGTCCGACCTTGATGGGGCTTATCGCCTTAGTTCTGAATGCCATGAGGAAAGGTGTTTTCCCTCTGGGAGTCCTCGTAGTGGTTCGGATTGCCCAAAGCACTTGTGATAACTCATCTACCCAGGCCCCTTTTGACACATCAAGCTTCCTTTTCAGGACGTGTTTAATGGTCTTGTTCATAGCCTCAACCTGGCCATTTGCTTGTGGGTGGTGAGGTGTGGAGAAGTGCTTCTTGATGCCAAGTTCTTTACAAAAACTTCTGACCTTCTTGTTGTCGAACTGTTTACCGTTGTCTGAGACGATTGAGTAGGGAATCCCGAACCGGCATATAATGTTCATCCACAAGAACTTGGAAGTGTTTGCTTTCGTGATTTTTGCCAGCGGTTCAGCTTCAACCCACTTCATGAAGTAATCAAGGCACAATTGCAAAGCTCGCGTTTCGGTAGATTACCTATGAGTTCGATACCCCACTTCGAGAAGGGCCAGGGGCTGGAGACCGTGGTCAAATCTTGCGACGGTTGTCTTTGGATAGGAGAGAATCATTGGCATTTGTCACACTTTCGTACAAACTGGAGGGCGTCCTTTTTCAAGGTAGGCCAATAGTACCCCTGTCTCAGTATTTTCTGCGCCAAAGATAGACCTCCAGAGTGGTTGCCGTAAACTCCCTCGTGGACTTCCCTTAAGATGTAGGTAGTCTCTTCTCCTCCCACGCATCGAAGGAGTGGAAAGGAGAAGCTCTTCTTGTAGTGTACAACATCAATGAAGAGAAAATGAGCTGACCTCCTCCTTAACTTGTAAGCTTCATGCTTATTAGTGGGAAGTACCTGATCCTTTAGGTAGGCTACGATGGGCTGCATCTAAGTAGGAGTCCCGGCCACCCACATCACATTGGGGGCCTCGATTGATGGTGTGAAGAGGTGCTCTATTAGGACTACTATGAGTAGTTCGGAGTCCTTGCTACTTGCAAGTTTGGAGAGTGCATCCGCATGTACATTTTCACGTGGGGGATTTGGATCAACTCAAACTTTTCAAAGGATGGGATGAGGTTCATCACCGTTTTCAAGTAGGAGGCCATGGTTTTGTCTCTAGATGTGAAGTTGCCGTTCACCTCCAGCTAGGAGTCACTACTGATAAATAGCCTCTTCACTTGCATTTCTCTGGCTAATATGAGGCCTACAAGAAGCACCTCATATTCTGCCACATTGTTGGCAGTCTTAAACCCGAACCTTACAACTGAGTTCAGCTTGTGACCTTCCAGGTTGATGAGGACAACTCCGGCACCTGAGCCGATGTCCCCAGCCGATCTGTCCATGAATAAGTTCCATATAGAGGGTTCGGCATTTTTCAAGATTTCTTCCACCTCAGGTAAAGTGGTAAATTCTGCCACAAAATTAGCCAAAGCTTGGCCCTTGATGGCCGCCGCCCTAGCCTTGAACATGAGGTCAAATTCACTTAACTCCACCGTCCATTTCAATAATCCTCCTGAGGCATTGGGCTTTTGAAGTACTTGCCTCAGGGGAAAGTTTGTTAGCACATGTGTAGTGTGGGCTTGGAAATAAGGCCTCAATTTCTTAGAAGTCGTGATCAGGGCCAAAGCGAGCTTCTCCATATCAGGGTAACGGATTTTCGTGATAGGAGTGCTTTACTTGTATAGTATACGAGGAGTTAGGTGATCCCTTCTTCTTGGATTAGAGCCGCACTGATGGCCTCATTGGAGATGGCCAAATACAACTGAAGAATCTCATCGAGCTTTGGTTTGGAAGGGAGGGGAGCCTGCTCTAAGTACCTTTTCGGGCCCTGGAGGCCTCTTCACATTCCTCGGTCCATTGGAACTTCTTCCCAACTTTCAACACTTTGCAAAGTGGGAGGCATTTGTTTGTACCTTTGGAGACAAAGCGAATAAGTACGGCCACTCGTCCAGTCAAGCTTTGTACCCCCTTTGGCTTTTGGGGGGACTTCATCTTGTATAGAGCCTCAATCTTCTTTGGGTTTGGCTTCAATTTTGCGTTGGTTGACCATGTATCCTAAGAATTTTTTGGAGGCAACCCCGAAAGTGCACTTGAAGGGGTTGAGCCTCATCCTATACCTTCTATCTTCTCAAGATTTGGAAGGTATTGTTGAGGTGCTTCACGTGGTCCCTAGCTTCCAAACTTTTCACAAGCATGTCATCTACGTAGACCTCCATTGTCTTGTCGATGAGGTCCACAAACATTTTATTGACGAGTCTCTGATATGTGGCCCCAACGTTTTTCAACCCAAAGGGCATCATCTTATAGCAATAAAGGCCTCTGTCCGTGATAAAAGAGGTGTGTTCCTCATCGGCCGGGTGCATGAAAATTTGGTTGTAGCCGGAGTGTGTGTCCATAAAGCTCAACAACTCGTGCCCAACCATAAAGTCTATCAGTTGGTCAATCCTTGGGATTGGAAAGCTATCATTTAGGCAAGCTTTGTTGAGGTTAGTGAAATCAATGCATACCCTCCATTTTTCATTGTGTTTTTTTACTAAAACCGGGTTGGAGACCCACCTCCGATAGGTGGCCTCCCTGATGAAGCCATTTTGGATGAGCTCTTCATTTAGGGCCTCATACCTCTCAGGGTTGAGGGCTCTTCTCTTTTGTCTGTGCGGGGATAACCTTAGGATCAATTTTCAAGTGGTGGCAACTGACCTTGGGATCTATGCCTACCGTGTCCTCATGCCTTCAAGCAAAGAAATCAAGGTTCCTACTTAGGAAATCCTTGATCTTTTACTCAAACTGTTGGACAAGCCTTTTCCCACTTTTTACAATTTGGATGGGTCTCGGGGTCCACCGAAAAGCCTTCAAGTTCCTCAACTGAGGATCCTTGAGGTTCATGTTCAATTATGCAGGGGTCAATCTCATCGATGACCAATACTTTTGGAATGGGTAGAGCGTCGATCATTTCCACATCTTTCGGTTCGGAGGAAGCATCACCTGGGACATCGGCCATGACTATGTCGACGATAATCACATAGACGTTCCGGGGCTATACCTTTCTGATGGAGCTTAGATAGCATTCTCTCAAGCCTCTTTGATCATCCCTCACAGTTGCCACCCTATTTTTCGTCGAAAATTTCATGCATAGGTGGTGAATGGAGGTGACGACTCCCAATTCCTTTAGGGCTGGCCTACCCAATACTCCGTGGTAGGTCGATCGACTGTCAACAATGAGGAACTCCATGAAGTTCATTGTAGATTGGGGAGACTCCCCCATCTCCACTGCAAGGGTGATCTTGCCTCTCGGAGTGATGTTATCTCCGGTAAATCCGTACAAAGGAGTGGTGATGGGTGTCAACTCATGGCCCAGTACCATCTTGATTCCTTCGGGAGCTATGGTCCATAATATAGCTGGTAAACGAGGGGCGCTTAGCCTCATAGGCGTAATTTCTTTTAGCGTTTCGAGCTTTACCGTCCACAAATGGGCCTCTAAATATGGTATCTACCTCGTGGATAGGGGCCTCATCCTGAGTTTGCCGATTTCTTTGGTGTCTGCGCCCTTCCCTGGGCCTCTCTGCATTGTGCTCCCTTCGTCGTGAGAAAACATCCCTTTGATGGAGAGTGACCTCTTCACGCCCAGGTCGGTTGTCATACCTAGGTGGGGCCTGTTCGTCTGGGGCGATTCATTTCTATCCCTGGGGATCTTATCGGGTACGGTGAGCATACTCTCAACAATTTGTTGTGTCGTGGCCATAGAACCAGTGGTAAATGCAGTATTCGGGGGGTTGGGATTTGACCTATCTCTAGGTCCCTAACCCCGGCCTCGGCCTCTTCCCCTACGGGATCCTTGCGGAGTTTTCATTTGCTGGGTGTTAGTGACTGGGTTGATATCCTCATATGCCAAGGTTGGAACTGTGTTCAAAGTGGTGGTGACAAGGGCTTGCCCAGAACTCTCATTACCAGCTTGGTTCATTTGGTAATCTATCAAGTGGGAGGTCGACCCTCTAGCACTCTGTCTTTGTGAAGGTGGAAGGCCTCTACTTGCCTTGTTTCTATACTCAATCAATTTTTCACTGATGATCTCCCGTCTTATCATCTCGAGTAGGGCGTCATAGGTGATGGGGTCTTAATTTTGCACGTCCCTCCAAAACAGGGTGTTCATGTTCAAGCCTCCTCTCAGTGCAAATAACACCTCACAGTCGGTGACTTGCACACAGTACGTCATCTCATCAGTGAAGCGTGATACGAAGCTCTTCAGGGACTCCTCATGTGCCTGTCTCATATATTGGAGATGTTGGATAGGAGCCTCTCCCTCTCTACTCATAGCGAACCTATTTAAGAAGGTGGTCTTGAATTCGGGCCAACTCCTTATGCTCCTAGTTGGTAACCTACTATACCAAGTTTCAGCTGCTCTGCTAAGTGTTAAATGGAAAGCTCTGCATTTCACAACTGGGGTGGCGCCCCTTAGGCTCATGTGAGTTTTGTAAGTGTTCAGGTGCTTTTCAAGGTCGCCTCTTGCATTATACTTTGGTATTTTGGGCATAACGTAGTGGTTCGGGACCTGGGCACTCCTTAGTTCTCTCGAGAATGGTAGGTTTTCATCATCATCGTCTAAGTCACAGGACATCTGTTGCTCATCTAAATCGTTTTCTTCGGTCTCATACCTTGGTGGTTGGTGAGAGGTTCCGAGACAGTTCCTAGCCTCCTCTTCCCTCCTTTGGCACCTATTTCTAGGCGGTGTAGCATGGGGGGCATTTTCATGCCTTTCTTCTGGTTGTTAAGGCATCGGAGGTGGGGGTTGTGGCCTTGTCCAAGGCTCGCGAAACTGTTGTTGCCTAGGCCTCAGTTCTGCAGGGCTTATTCTGACAAATACACTACCTGACTTCCTATGTCTTCGCTCTTGCTCATATGGAGGTGGGAAGTTATCATGGTTCAAAGGGACCTCGGTGGATTACCCTGAAGCATAGTTGGAAGAAACATCAACTTTCACTTCCCTTTCAAATGGACTTCTACCTCGGCTATAGTTCGGCGAGGCAACCCTCTGACTTTGAACTTCATCTTCTTACTGGTAGTGCCCTTGGGGGGCATATGGAGGGATATGGAAGCCTCTCCGGCCTTGCATTTGGAGCATGAGTTCCCTTATAGCCATGTTTTGGCTAGCAATGCCCCTCATGTTGGCAGCCATTTCTCTTGACAGCAAGGCTGTCACTCGCATTCCACCTCGTCTATGGTGGTGGTGGAGTCGATGCCGAGCTGTTGGGGCAGCTGCTAGAGGAGGCGTACCTGCATTTTCTCTTACCCTCCTGGGGGGTGTGTCTTCATTTGAACTCATTTTGTTTGTTTAACCTTCAGATTTTTGCTAAGTTGTGGGGCTTTCTCTTATTCTTTTTTAAGAACAAATCCTTTTTCAAGGGAGATGCCTAAATGTTCCTTTTCAATAAACTTTCACCACAAGGTTGTTCATGGTTATTGTATAATTTCCCACAGACGACTCCAATCTGTTGATCCCAAAAAATGTTACCAACAGATGTCGGATCCACCCGTGCACACGTGAGCGAAAGTCCAATACGCTAAGACATGTGGACGGTCTTTAATGGACGAATCGATGGAGTGGGAGTAGCTCAACGACGCCGGATGAGAACGTTCGGAATCCGACGGGATGTTCGTTGACCGATTGTACAATAATTACCAATCGATTTTGTAAACGTGTATCCAAATTTGTATGAACTCGTTTGTGTTGCAAGATAATAAGAAAGAGAGTTGAGTAAAGTATGATTTTTTATATTGATTCTTGCATTAGCTTTTGTATGGGGTACATGGGGGAGTATTTATAGTGTCACAAGTTAGATCGTGACCTTTGGTTCAGGGTATACGTGGCCTCATCCGGTTAATTTACACGTCAAATTATAGGCATCAGCTGCACCTAGCCTGCTATACATTTATTGATTGGCAGAGCCGCCTCTACTAGTGACAAGACTTAACATTACACTCATGACAAACGTCCTATCAATCATTCAAGTAAGATCTTTATGCAAAGGATCTCTCGGGAGAAGAGTCTATGGAAGATGCTATTTTGTGATTCGGAGGTTGCTACCTCGGCTACAGAGTTTCGGCCAACAGGGCCTCGTTCACCTTCAAAGGGCATCGGGATATGGGCTTCGGAAGCTCCTTAAGAGGCAATGATAGATGGGCCTCGGTATATATAGGACTAGGCTTCTGTGGACCTCGGTTTATGGGCCTCGACTATGCAAATCACCTTGACTTCAGTGCCACGTGGTTCGGCATGAGTTGGCTGTAGGCCCCGATGGGTTGCCCAAGTGTGCAAACACGTAACAACTTTAGTTGGTGGAGTTAACTTTGGTTATAGTAGCGATCCTGCTTGGGTAGTTGAGGTGATTAGATAGGTGATGGTTGGGAGAAAACTAGTGGCGAGGGTGACTAGATTGATGGTGTTTGTAGTTTTGGTGTCAGATTTAGCGACGGAGATGGAACTGACATGGCTTGGTGGCGTTAGCTTCGATCATGGTGGTTATCCTTCAGTTTTGGGTTGTTGGATTGTGTCTATGTTGGTGGTGGTGCATCTGTGTTACATTGTTGGGATGTGTTGGTGGTGGTGGTGGTGTTGTTAGGCTATGTTTGGGTGGTGGTGATAGCGGTGGTAGTGAAGTGATGGTAGTGGTGGCGCTGGCAACGATAGCTATGGTATCGATGGTGGGGATGGGATGAAAAGTGTTTATGACAAACTATTTGGTGTAGAGGGTGGGATGAAGAGTGTTTGATATAAATGATTTTGAGTTTTTGTCACTAATTATTGGTGTTTTTGGTGGAGTTGGGATAGGGGTGGGATGAAGAGTGTTTGCGACTAACTATTTAGGTAATTGTGATTAATTATTTGGTGAATTTTTCATCAAGTATTGGTGTCGACGGTGGAATTAGGGTAGCGTAGGATGAGATGTGGAGTATATGTGACCAACTATTTTGGTATTTGTGACTAACTATTTGGTTAATTTCTGACCAACTATTGGTGCCGATAGTAGGGCTAGGGCGAAGACGGTTTGTTACCAACTTTTTAATATGTGACCCAAAAATTCGATAATTTGTGACAAATGTTAATTTGTGACTAAAAACTAATTTCTAACTAATTAATCTAATAATTTTTTTATCGTTGTGATCTATAAAATTTGTGATTTGTGATTGATACATAAATTGTAACTTATAAATTTTTTAATTTGTTGTCGATTAATTAATTTGATAATATGTGATCAACAAATAAGTTGTAAACTATAAGTACTTAATTGTAATCATAAATTGTATAATTTACCCTTAATATATTTAACTAATAAAATGATTTTAATCATTTGTTTATTATCCGAGTTTTGAAATTTTAAACTTCTCTTAAAGTTGAATTGGCCTATACTTAAAATCTGATATATAATTTTTTTTCAAAAAAAAAAAAAACTATTTTTGTTTTTTCACACATATGGGCCTTAATCTCGTATATACGTTACTACAGCCCCCTCAGCCCAACATTCCATATATGGGCCTTTGGTTCAGTTTAAGACCGATTATTATGTGGGCAGTTGAAAAAAATAGCATCAAAATGGTCTTACAATAATTCTTATAACTCCTCATTTATTTTATTATTATTATTTTGAAATATTTTGAGGAGCCAAACATATCATTTAATACTAACATGTGCCAACTTGAGAAATTAAATGTTTTATACATTCATGTTTGTTAATGATTTATGAATGATTTTTTTTTTTTTTTACTTATTTTGCTGAGTTCCATCGTTATATCTATATTTGAACATCTAACAAAACTGAATCCTGAGAAATACACGTTCTCATCATCCCAACAAAATAAATATTAAGCTCCTGTTTGGCAGGAGATTGAGCACTAATTGAATCTCGAGAAAGAAGACTCTATTATTACCCTAACCTATACTGTTACTGTTTTCTTTCGCTTGAATGCCCTCATTATTTGAAATTTTAATGGTTGAATTAATATTTATTTTTAAGAATGTGGTCGAAAAAGAAGAATTTTTTTTAAAATTATTTGTAATATTATTTTATTGAAGAATATGTTGTTGAGAAGAAGAAGAAAAATTATAATTTCAATAGAAACAATAAGGAGGGTCGAAAAGATGGAGGAAATTTTAGATCCATATTGAAGTTATAGCCCCGTAACTTTTTCAAAGCATCGTTTACATTACTTGCCTTCTATGCTTAACTAAAGTTTGATTCTTTGCCCTTCTATGAATCTTACCGAAGCCATATTTTCACACTCATGTCACAAGAAGAACGACACTCTTCTTTGTTCATTTCTTGTTTCATTCTCCATTCCAATTTCCCAACATGTCAGTGCACCGTCAAAGAGAAACAAACCCCCATTTTTATCCCCAACAACTACCCACAGGACCTCATGAATCCGAAATCGATGTTTTTCCGTCGCATCATAATCAAGGTCTCACGCCGCCCCCTCCCAGGCGCAAAAGTCGTCTACCACCACCACCATCACTGCCACCACCACAATTCGATGAGGACACCAATTCTCACCCTTCTATACAACCTAAACCACCAAAGCGTCAAAGCCGACGACAAACTCCACACTACCGTGAATCAACTCCTCCGCCACCGCTAGATCCATCACTACATCAAAAGGAACCACCGCTACACCCCCAACCAGTACCACCCCATCTTCATGCAAATGAACATGACCATGTCAATTCAGCCAGGCTACCTGAGAGTCGTAAAACCAACCCATTAATATGGCTTATAGGATCAATTTGTGCAATTTTGTGGATCATAATAATAGTAGGAGGCCTCATAATCCTTATAGTTTACTTAGTTTTCCGTCCCCGGAATCCAAAATTCGACATCTCGACTGTCTCACTAAATGCTGCCTACCTTGACATGGGTTATTTCCTCAATGCAGATCTCACAGTACTCGCAAACTTCACCAATCCAAACAGTAAAGTAAACATCGACTTCAGCTATGTAGTCTTCGACCTTTTCTACAATGAAAAGTTAATAGCTACACGTTATATCCAACCATTTTCTGTGATGAAGTCCGAATATAGGTTCGCAGATGTGCATCTTATGTCGAGCCAGGTTCGACTGCCTGTAGCCGATAGTCTAAACATGCAAAGGCAGATAGAGAATGGAAGAGTTGACTATGAGATAAGGGGTTTATTCAGAGCAAAATCTAAGCTAGGAGGATTCCTCCGGTACTCATATTGGCTGTCTGCTCACTGTAAAATAGCGCTAGGAGCCCCTCCTACTGGAATCTTGATCCGCAAACAGTGCCAAACAAAGCGCCAAGGTATATCGTAAACTTGAATTTTCGACACAACAGAGAAGACATACAATAGAATCAAAATCATAGAACACAACCCTTTGGTTTATGCTGGTTGTCACTTAATTTTATTTGTGTGTGATTGATCCGAAGTGCTGAACTTTTGTTATACCTTCATTTCTTGTGATTAAGGTAGCATTTCCATTTTATTTGTGCCAATTTCACCTTTCCAAAATATGTACAATGCTTTTTTATATCTCTTAGTACTTGATTCCCATGCATTTTGAAAAGCAAAAATGAGGTTTCGAGAGCCAAAAACTCATTTTGAACTCGTTTGATTAAAATTAAAAGTACTAGATAGAAATGCTTTTAGAAGATATTGTTCATTGTCATTTCTACTAAAGCTCTTCCAGAAGAGAGCGTTTCTAAATTTTAGTTCTCAAATATTAAGGTAACTTAACTCTTCTACAAGAAGTACAAGCAGAATACAGTCTCAGCTAAATGAATCCTTACATGTAAAGGTTCCAAACTGAGTCATCCTACTTAAACACGGACATCCAGCATGTGAATAAAAGCACGACGTGGGCCACAATGGTCCACGTCGTGTGTCGGCCGGCTTCGACAGTCGAGCAATCCTAGGCTTGGCCTTGGCAGTAGAGATCCACAGCCCACCTGGACAACCGATCCACATGGACTGTATTTAAAAAAAAAAAAAGAAAAAAAAAATTTGTGCAAGAATTATATGAAAGCTCATAAGCTGAGCCACCCAGATAATCAAATATGAACTAGGGCATAGGCATTTTCGAACATGGTATGACGAGTCTAACAGTCACGCCAAGCATTCAATAATTCGTTTGATATGCAATAATAACGTCCTCATAGCCTGATTCATTACAAAGGGACTGGTTACTATTTAAATATATGCTGTCGAATGTATATGCAAAAAATTCCTCAATGCAAGAACAAGTGAACACCTTAGAAATATTCAATCGATACAATATCATCTCCAGCTCGACTCTAGATCTCTGTCAGCCTGCTCCCCATATATCAAGCCCCAATGTCAATTCCCAGATCAGCCATTGGCTAAAATTTATCATACGGTTGGATATCACAGCCGATGACTTGCTCCAACATCTGAAGCAGGTCCTACATAAAAATTTCAGGCGAAGTTGAGTTTTGAAAAAAATTTACAAACAGAGAATAGGTATTTTCCAGGGAAATAATAATTGCAGGATCCAAAGGACTTGTTTTAAAGATGAACAGAGAGAAGTTGAGGGATTAACCAAATACTCATTTTGTTAAAAAGTTCAGCCATTGAAATGATGACGACTCAAGAAGAGTTCGATAGAAGATGATGATGGACAAAACAAGAAGCGAATAATAAACGAGAAGAAATAAAGAAGGTGAGGAAAATGAGAAATGGAGCAGAAATTTTGATGTAGAAAGTGACAAAGAAGTTAGTTGTTCACTATGAATTAAAAGAGCAAGTGAAGACACTTCAAGAGAACACAAACCAGACAACAGGAGAGAGCATTCGAAAAACAAAGAAATGAATCCATTTTCATCACAAATTGTGGTGGTCCAGATACGTTTATGAAAACATATACCTCTCCAGTGAACCAACTGCATATTAACTGATTAAGCATCAACTGATCACCATTAGAAATAAGAACTTGAATCCAAGTGACTTCTCAATTGCAGTCCATCAGGTTCTTTCTTGAACTTTTTCGACTCCATGTAATGACGAATGTTTACAGTGACCTTGTTCAACTTCGCGTTCAACTCTGGATCGCCTTCTTTCAGCGAGTTGATAAAATCACGAGCAATGATGTTAAGCAACTTCTCAAACTGAGTTTTATATCTCCTGTAAAGCGCAAATCCAGCCATCTGTGCACCAAAATATTTCATCTTTTAAGCAAGTTTAAAAGCTTGTTTGGCACTGTTTATAATATGTTTATTCAGTTAAACCTACTATTTATCCACGCATTAGTGGAACACACAAGGACTACCCACTTATGCACCACTAATTTCAGTCTAATTATAATATAAACATTTTATAATCACTTCCCAAACATGCACTTAAAATGAGTCGGGGGAATGAGATTGGAAAATTCAGCATCAACTTACCTCAAGAAATGATTGCAGAGCAACAGCAGTATATAGGTTTGCCGGGAGAGCATTCAAGAATCTGGCAAGCCATGCCCAGCCTTCTCTAAGTCCATGCAGGTTTTGAAAGCCGTTAACTTCAGTCTGCCATATATGCATATTTTTCAAAATTAAAGACAAGAAGATAGACAGACGAGAGCCCACCAGCATATCATTATTGCATTTTCCAACTTTGTTACAATTCAGGAAGTAACAGTCACAAACCTGAACTAGAGCTCCATATAGTTTCATGTATGAACTTAGCCTTTCTACATAACTATCAGTACTCTCAATCTTCCCATCTTTTTCCTCATAACCAATGGCTTTGTAGTAAGCGTCTTTTGTCTTAAAATGTGCCTAAAATAGAAAAAGACAATTTAAAATCCATACACCAACGATCAGAACTAGTAACCGAAACAAGAAGAAAACACTTGACCTGTAATACAAAAAAGAAACTGAGAGAAAGAGGAGAGAAAAAAAATAGATGTATTTAAACTTCACAGGGTATTTATTCATACCACAAGACTATTGTGCAAACAACTAAAGTAATAAATTAAATAGCACTGGCTTTTAACAGCGAAACGATCATCAACTGTAGGAAAAAACAAAAATATAACATATAAATACAAGAATAAAGAGGAATTACCGCAGAGTAATTTATATGCTTTGGTACGGTGTAGATGCAAGCTCTGTTCAACTCAGCTAGAAGAATATCCATGGCGAGAGGGATCTATGTTCAAGGAAATAAAACATGAAATTGCAAAGAAGCCAAGACCATAAAATCATTGCTGATTTAATCAAGAAACATGAATTATACAGGAGAAATGTGAGATGCCCATTTTTAGGAAAACTAAAATTGAACAAGAGCCTCAGATAATTCTAAATAATTCGTGAATGCGGAGATGAGGAATGAGGGGGATCTGTGTTTGAAGGAAATAAATCATAGAAGTGCAAATAAGCCAAGAACATAAAATTAAGCGTGATTTAATTGACACATGATGTATAAAGAAGACAAAAGTAAAACAAATTTTTCTTAGCAACATTTCCACCATATAAAGAAGACAAAAGTAAAACATAATTCTGAATTATGCATAAGAGTTTGTATGTGTGTGTGTTTTGTTGGGGGGGGGGTGTGGAGTGGCGTCGTGGCTGAGACCAGAATGAAGCAAAGAAGATCTTTTAAACATATGCAACAGTGGGGATATGGTAGTGTATTTTACCTTCGATGTCACAAGAACAATGACACGACTATAAGCAAAAACGATACCACTGAAGCTCTTTTGAGGATTTGCACTCTGGGACACAACCTGCATAATTTAAGACCCAAAAAGATGTTAGTACGTTCATCACATCCTGTTTTGTAAACACCCAAAAATATAAAAAAATACCATTCTGAACATGCTAGAAATATCTAACGATCTTACCTTCTCTGCAAACATTAGGATACTGATGGATTGGGGACATTCTGGACTATTAATTAGCCTTACTAACTCATCTGATTTCGTTCTAAACAAAGAGAATCAAACTGTTGCATATCAGACCAGTAGTGTATTGACAGCCCCGTATAAATATGAAAAGATTCAGGTTTTGGAGACCCAAAAGAAAAAGCCATTAACACAGGGTGTTAACAAAAATAGGACTCACCTGACATTTTCTATTGATGCAGAGATTGTTTTGATTCGTCTGGCAATATGCTGTCCATGTCCATGATAATCCTGCTGGTACAAACAAACTGTCAATGATAGTTTATATATAAGCAAGAAAATTATCATTAGATTCCAGTAGAACCACATCTATACATCAAATGAATAACTCTGCACAACAAACCCAGATCAAAGAACGTTGAGGCTAAAAACAACTAACTTCTTGCATGATAACTAATTTCCACCCCTCAAAACCTATGTGCTCTAAATTTGTTTAATGAATAGTTGCATGTTGAGAAATTCTAGTACATAAAACATAAAAATGAGGAGAACGTAGCAAAAATATATTCACAATTTATCATTACAGAGGTAAAACAATCTAATGTTGGAGCTTCAGAACTCAATCGGCCATCCTTTCTCTAATGATTTACCTTATTAGTGCTCAATCGTATAGCCTCATTTTTCGCAGATAATTCTTTATAAGTCAGCAATCTTCTTTCCTCCAATTCTAGAGCATTTCGTGCAGCTTTGGTTATATTTCCTGCCACCATATTTGATAGTTGAAACCCCGTATGAGAAAAGAGACAAGGGTCAAATTTTTCTCTCTCTTCTCAATTAAACACAAGCACACATATACCTGATAATTGGACTTCTTTCTTGAAATCATTTCCGGCCACCACGGATTGTCCAACAGTCTCCTTAGAATCAACTACAGTCTTGACAGCAGAATCTGTTTTAGTTTCTACAGTAATTTTCACTGCAGCTTCTTGAGCAGCTCTTTTCTCAGCTTCCAGTGCTGCTTTTTTAGCCTTTTCAGTTCTTTCAGCTTTTAGCCTAGCCTGCATCAATTAAACAAGCTCTCCGAAGTTATATTGAGCTAATGATTCACACAACATTTCCACCGTATAAAAACGAACCACTAATTTCTTTAAAAACGCTCAAAACTGCAGGTATGTAGAACATGCATAATCGTCTAATAATCAGGTCATCTACCCATGCAGTAACAAAGAGACAGTAGGAAAAAGATTCGTGAATAATGTTATCAGAAAATTCTATCCAATTTATGGCGCCTGAAGAATATCATAACCTCCTGAGTTGTCAATTACCACACTAAAGCTACCAGCATTTTGAGGCAATTTCTGAATTAAGGATGTTCTATGCGATAGAAATTTTCCATCCCTAAATTTTCTATTTGCTCAACTAAAAAGACCTTTAATAATATCGTAGGCTACCAACAAAAGATCAGAAGGTATCAAATAAATTGTAATTAGTCTTCAAAAAATATGTTTGTAGCAGTTAAGCATCATAAAAGATTTGGAATTGCAGAATCTAAGCCACTGAATTCACGTGACAATATGACACTATACAAGAAAGTTAAATGAATGAGACAGAACGAGAAAGAACCTCTTCTTCTGCTTTAATCTTTTCTTGCAACAATTTTTCTTGTTGTGCCTTTTCCTTTCGTTTAACCTCTTCCCGAACTGCATCATCTCTTAATCTTCTTTCTTCTATTTGGGATCTATGCTCATGGTCCCTCTGTACAGCTGTCAAGTGATTATCAAGTGCTTCTGCACTGCATTAATGCAATATAATTGTAAGCAAGTTCTTCTCCTTCAAATTAAACTACAGGAAAAAATATGATAAACATTGCCTAAATTGTAATTAGTCTTCAAAAAATATGTTTGTAGCAGTTAAGCATCATAAAAGATTTGGAATTGCAGAATCTAAGCCACTGAATTCACGTGACAATATGACACTATACAAGAAAGTTAAATGAATGAGACAGAACGAGAAAGAACCTCTTCTTCTGCTTTAATCTTTTCTTGCAACAATTTTTCTTGTTGTGCCTTTTCCTTTCGTTTAACCTCTTCCCGAACTGCATCATCTCTTAATCTTCTTTCTTCTATTTGGGATCTATGCTCATGGTCCCTCTGTACAGCTGTCAAGTGATTATCAAGTGCTTCTGCACTGCATTAATGCAATATAATTGTAAGCAAGTTCTTCTCCTTCAAATTAAACTACAGGAAAAAATATGATAAACATTGCCTTATCCCCGGAAAAAAAAAAAAAAAAAAAAATTGTGTTCCCTCAATAACGACTAAACCTTTCAGATGAGGTGGTTCAACAAGGTAACCAAGCAAGCAAAGCTCTTACGTTCGAGTTTCAATGTGCCACCCATTTATAAAAATGAGCAATTGAGAACTAGTCACACTCGCCTTTAATTAAAAAACATGAATCTGGTCAGGCTTTTAGATTCTGTGGTTCAACATACGCCATAATATAAGTTAGTGGGGAGAGAGAGAGACAATCAAATCAATGTTGCACATCTGCAAATTAGAGGGTATTTCTTATGTGCATATAACTATGTTAGTGTTTCTAATACACAAAAGCCAAATGAATACTCTTCAATAATATTTTATGTCCTTAAGAGCATTATGAATATCAAGCAAAAGTTAAAAGATGTTATCTCCACAGCCAATCATAACGTGTTTAGGCTACAATTAATTCTTCTGCAGTGGGGGCTGCAATGTACTTAAATCTCATTTAGTGCATCTTTGAATTCTAATTAAATTACAATAATTCTAGGTCAATATTGAATAAGTTACATAAATTGAGGTATCTCATCTTCAGGCAAGTAGCATACAAGTACAATTCAGTAACTAGAATCTGTTCAATGCTAGCCCCATGAATTTTACGACATGAAATCAACATCCATAATGAAACTAAAACTCTTGTTAGCCTCAAAAGGAAAATTTGCAGTGTGTGAATCTTACATTGTGCGTTGATAGTGCAAATCAAATTTTCTGTCCTTCTCCCGCTGAGATTCTCTATGTTTCTCAATCTGAGCAATTACAGAGGCAAACTTCTCATTTTCATCTACTAAATCTGTTCCCAAAGTTGATATTTGGTTCCTTACTTCCTCCTGCACATTTAGACAACAAAACTCAGTAACAGTGCTCACGTGTATTTGAAAAAAATAAACCGAATAAATTTGTTAACGTGTATCTGAAAATAATAAACTGAATTAATTTGTTTGTCTGGCGCACAACACATAGACATATTTTTGAAGCTACAAATGAAGTAGTAAAAACTACAAAATGTACTGTCTCATCAGTACTATGAAAAGTAGATTCCAGCCATGGTTATTCAAAAAACTGCAATGCAACAGCAAACGCCGTGTAATGCAATGTTAACAGCATGCTAGGGAACACAAGGGATCAAGTTTTAAATCGTAGGCTGACATCAGTAGCATTATTATTATTATTTGAAAAAAAATTTAAAGACAGTTAATAATTCAACAAAAAGGAGCACATAAGAACCCACAGAATTGAGGGATGCCACATGCCTTTTGGTACATTTAGTGATGCAATGAGTAGAAAAGCACTTCACATGCTTCCAAAAGTGTGTGCTCAAAGTAAAAGAAGGAAAACTATAAGTCACTCGCCTTAAAGTTTATTTAAGCAGAAAAATGGTCTTTGGGGTTGTGGTTTTCAAAGTGTGAGCCAGCTTCATAGTGAAAGAATCGTAGATATTGTCAGGCACAAAATTCCACAATCCATATGTAACATTTTAGTGCCAGCCAATCATTAAGTACAAATGTCACTCGCCAAGTAAATAAACTAGAATTTTCAATTTCATCACTTTCCAGCAAAGCAATTACAAATTAACTAATCTACCCACCTTAACACTGAACTGAAGGTCATGAATGAACTCGGAGAGCGCTCCTTCCACTAATCCCACTTTGTTCATCAGACATGGGATTCCAAGAGGTAAACTTTCTTCAGAATCATCACTATCAATGAAAGAACAAAATTTAACGATCAGATTAAACATTTAGCAAAATCTAACAATTATTAAGCATTTAATTAATTGGGGCAAGTTTCAGAAGTCAAAATTTGCAATCTTAAGCTACGTAAAAATATATGCTGAGGTAGATTCCACATCACAAGAAACTAAGTACATAACAGTTGTAAGATTACGCAAATCTCTCAGAACCTTCTTCTGTTTCCAGGGGCAGAGAACTTATTCTTTTAGCTTATTACAGTTTAAATATTATCCTTTCTATGGTAAAAAGAAAAGAAAAGGCCTCATTCTATTGCCCTCCATCGTAACATGTTAATTAAGAACAAAGCCAACACAAGACTAAAGTATTATGATTAGGTAAGTCACAATGGATAAGTTAGAAAAACAGCTTGGCAAGAATACACTTTCGATTGTTTTGCCTAGCCCAGGTGGAGCTCCAAACTCTAAAGTTCAAGGACTAAAGTCAGTTGGGACAAATTCAGTCCTATAAAGGCAAAATTAAATAAAGGTTGAGTAAGTAACAGGCAAAGCCAGATAATCAATAAGACAACTTAACTATATGGGGATTACACGTCTACATGTTGATGGTTCAATGGCCAGGAAACAATACACTGCTGACATGTACTAAATCTCTGAATATCCATTCGCTCATTCTAAATTATGACATGCCAAACTTAATTAAAACAGTTGAAAACTGTGTAATCCTATAAGACATTTAAGCACTGCAATGAACTAGTCTAAATTTTCAACCGCTAGTGTGATTAGTAGTTTCCTAAGCTACAAACACACTTTTGCAGCACCCTTAATTTTACACGCAAGTCATAAGAAGATCAAACACATAGATCAATGATCTAATAAGAGGGCGTGTTCCATCTAGAAACTCCAGAACAGAGAACTAAGCATTCAAATAAAGTTCAGCTACCCATTAGTGTACATTTTTCATCACTAATTACTTCTAATTAACAAAACGATTTTCTATTAAAGTTCCTCAGAAACTATATTATCCCAAATACTTCCCGCATTACAAAAAACATAAAAGGCCAATAAGAGATAATCATGTAATAATACTTCAATTTCATATATCGTAGTTGTTCCCTTTATTAGACTCTTTAATGACCATGTAGTCATTAGTGCAGAGTGCAAACCTCATGTAGAATTCATCACAAGAAAATCGTGTGCCTGCAACCATGGCTGAATCTTCATCCTCCTCTTCACCACCGCTGTCAGTTGCTTCCAGCTCACTGTCTGACACGTGCATTACAAAGCCCTTTGAATACTTATTACTCTTCTTTGAAGCTTGAAGCTCTCTGAATGATAGTATCAAAACATAAAATCCTTAACACCATATATATAACGACAAGCATTCAATTCCATGAAATACAGTTTTCAGCCAATTTTCACACACATACCTAGGTTGGGTTTTGGTAAACGGTACAGAAAATTTTGAAGATACAATAAGCTTCTTTTCTATTGTATCGATCTCTGACAATAAGTTATCAAAGCTCCAATCTGGCTGTGGATCCGAAGTTATTCCATCAACATTCGGAGAACGAAGTTTCAGTTTAACAGCTCCCCTGATTTAAAATAAAGCACTAGTCAGCCATATCAAAACAAGAAAACCCTAACCTCAACAACATTATTTATTCAAAAATGAATTTCAATCCCACTCAACTTTGAGTCACCAAGAACATAATTGCTATAAAGTTTACTAATAGACATACTCAGAATCAGTAAAAGAAAAAGAAAACTTGTCCTCTTACATTATTTCACTGGACGTTTGTGGTTGCCTACTGAATTCTCAGAAGCTAAACAAAAAATTGAATTATCTGCACAATAAAAAAAAATCATAATTTACAAATGCAATCAAGAAAGTACTACACGACCAGAGCTACTATTTAATAAAGCATTATAACACGTTCAAAAAATGAATTTGAGTTCCAACTTTCAAGGGTTTTCAGCCGAATCAAAAAAGAGAGACTCCACGAAGAGAAACGGAGGACCTAGGAGGTGCGGATCCAGAATTTTCAATAAAGGGTGTAGAAACTTAAGAAAGTCAATATGATAAAACTTAGATATAGTACTAGAATTTGGTCAATTTAATAAAATTTATATATAGTACTAGAATTCAGTTAATGCCATCATATATTTAAGTAGTTCACGAAAAGTAAAAGAAGAACATCTTCACCAAAAAACCTCAGAACAAAAATATTCTTGGGTCGTTGGAAAAGTAACACTTAATTGCCAAAAACGAAAATATCTACTATTAGCAAGTATCATGATCGTATCTTATCTTTCATGTCAATTTAAATCATTTAGAGTTGGACATAATAATCTAAGTGCTTCTATTTCATGCCCAAAATTGTCACTAATAAAATGAGTGCTTTTTATGTATGTTGGTGTTGGTGTAATATAATTAGAAAATTACCAGAGTAGGCAGTTTCATGGAACATAAAAACAAATCTAAAAGATTAAAACAAAGTGCCTGATTTCATTAACATATTCTTGTGTGATTCAATGCTTTTCACATTGTGTTCAAAAAGACTACAATGAAATGCAGTAATTTAATGGGTGGTGAAGTTAATTCCATCTTCTTCAATGTTCTTGGATAATCATGTAGTTTTTATTTTTTCTAATATATTCTTATGAAAATAGTACAACCTGTACTTGTGAAACTCACTTTATTATTGTGAAACAAGGAATTTTTCATCGTTCACTCTACAGTCTACATTACACTCCACTAATTCCACAATTCTAAACTCGTAACCAAAAAAGTCTAAAGAGAACTCAACTTATGTGCAGTTTTTTTCTCATTTGATGAACATTCATGAACTCCTAATTCCAAAAAAGATAATATTTGGAACAAGAATAGCCAAGAAAAAAATGTTCAAAACTATAAAACCCATACAATTAAAAGTAAATTAAGGAATGGAAAATTGGTAAATTTATATACAATTGCAGCCCAAAATTCAGCAATCCCCAAATTCTCTCAAATTAATCACACCCACTCACCCCAAACGGCGAAACCAGATTTCCCACCCCCAAATAGCCAAAAGATAATTTGAGAAACCTCAAACACTTCAAAGAGATATTCAGCAAAAGTGAGAGAAGGGACTAACTGAATGTGTGTGAACAATAATGGACATATCCAATCCACATAAAATTTCTGGTGGTGAATGGTGCAACATCCGTCCAATACCCGATTGGAGCTTGGAGATTCCAGGCAGGGGAAAGCAATTGAAGGTAGAGGTGTGGCCGCGTGGTTTGAATTCAACAGAACAACCGTGATTTGGGTTGGGAAAAAAGTGTAAAAAGTTAAAACTCTTGTTAATTGGACTCCAAATTTTATTATTGTTGTTGTTGTTGTTTTTGCGCTGCGATTGGTTTGATTTTGGAACCAGCTTAAGCTAAAAAATTAAAAATAAAAAGTGGGAAAATTATCTCAAATCCTAGTTTCATCTTCGAAAATCAAATTTAATAGTAATTATTTTTAAAACATATATATCCACAAAATACTAAGCCCAATTGCAGAATTTCTCTCTCTAAAAATTTCCAAATACACCATAGTTACATGCAATCCCTCCAGCAATCTACACAGCTTCCCCAACTCAGCAACAACAATTGGCAACTGGAATGCTCGAAGCATTAACATCGCAACTTTCGAAAAAGCCTCTCGGGAAACTCAAATTTGCATATCTTCTTGAAGCCACTAATGGCTACTACAATGAAAACCATATTGGCTAAGGCAGATTTGGGGATGTGTACAAAGCTCAGTTGAAGGGGAAAGCATTCACTCTAAAGGAATTAATATAAATGGTACCAATTTGATGGTGACAGTGCTTGATAGTATCATTATGAATTGAAATACGGCGGACAAGGTGAAGAGGAAGATGCCATTCATGAATATGGATGGATTCTTTCAGTTAGGGTTTGAGAATCATGCTAAATCTGGATCAGGAGATGGAGATGGAGATGGAGATGGGGGAAGAAACAGTGGGAAATGAAGATTGGTCTTTTTCTGGGCAATAGGAAGAAAGAGATGGAAAATATATAAAAAATAAAATGTTATGAATCGAAATGCATAGCAATCCGCAACTAGACAAAGGGCATATAATCAAGCTTGTGAAGGGAACAACAATTGAAAGCCATATCTCATTTTCTTGTTAGGTTACAATCATCTTTATTACAAGTTGGTGGACTAGTTGGGCTGAAAAAGGTATACACTTCATTCAATATAGTTGTTCGAAACAAGGTTCCATCAACATTTCTCGATGAACGTCATCTAACATCTCCCAAATTTAATTAAGCTTCCGAAAGGAATACTTCTATGAGTGTCTGTCTTTAATTCTAATTTCAACGGGAATAACATACTCACATGAGTGTCGCTTTTCTACAATAAAAAAATATAAAATGATAGTACAGAGAGGTTAGAGGATCTCTTATGGACTCACCTAGAATCGGTCAGAGGAAGCTTTCTTATCCAAACCAAACAGGATAGTACGGAAAGGTTAAAAATCCACTTGCTTTTTAAGGCAATTGGTCGAGAACTAAATATGCAACGTTCCCATTTTTATCTTATAAAATTAACAATACAAGATATGAATATAACTACAACCGAAATACAAATGGAATTATTAAAAACACACAAATACAGACATACTCACTATGGTAATTTCCTAAACCTAAATTCCCAAATCATGAATCAAAACTCATAAATGATAAATTATCAGTCATAACTCATGCAACATAAATTACAAATTCACAATTCTCATTTCTTTGTCACGGAACAAAAACTAAGGAAATTCTCATTTCTTTGTCACGGAACAAAAACTAAGGAAAACAAAAATAAAAACAAAAACGACAACGACAGTCGAGAAGGAAGAAGGCGCTCGCCGCAATTCACGAAGTCACTGACACAGGAGGTCTGTCGCCGGCGACCAGCTTCACAAATTGAGCCAGGAGAGGTGGAGAAATAGAGAATGACCGGCCGCGGCTCGTACTGCTTCTCCTCGTCTCTGCACTGCTTCCCACTTTGTTTCGTAATTGGTAGTTTGGTACAGTGGACGTGCGGGAGGAAATACTTATTGGGAAAATTTGACATATTTGAAAATTAATAAAACAAGTTTCAAACTTTTAAAAATCAGATTTTTATTAAAACTTATTTATGATTTAATTAAATAATTAATTATTTTACTAATTAAACATATTTAGGTTATAAATTTGTACAAACTGGTCATAAATTAACGATTTAATTAGTCACTTATTATTTTTTGATCATAAATCAAAAATTTTATGTCACAAATTATTTTACGATCACAATTCAAAAATTTTGGAGGTCATAGTTTGTTCATCGATCACAAATCAAAAAATTAATTAGTCACGGATTAATTTTTAGTCACAACTTATCAATTTATTGGTCACAACTTTTTTTCGATCACAAATAAAAAATTTCATAGGTCACATATTGTTTTTGGGTCACGAATATAAAATTTTATATGTCAAAAAATCAACTTTTATTCATTGTAAATTGTCAAATTAATTGGTCACGGTTAATTTCATCGGTCACAAATCAAGTCATAGTTTATTTGTATGTCACAGATTTCCAAATTAATTGGTCACAACCCCATTTCTTCCCACCGCCACAAATATCACTATCACCATTACTGCCACCACCTCAACGAAGCACAGCCACCACCACCTTATGACAACCTATCAACACCACAACATACGATCTCAACACCATCTTAGATTCAAAGTCGCCTCCACAAAACCGTCACCAAACAAAACCATCACCACCACCACACAGAACACCATCACCACCACCATTGTAGGTTCACAGTCACCTACACAAAACCCCACTCAAACCGTCAAATCCACCATACAAACACCATCACCACCACAGGTCGCCCACAACACTCTTACCACACAAACACCACCACCACCACAGCACGGCCCACAGCACTGTCACCACCACAGCGCCGCCCAAGGCACCGTCACCACACAAACACCACCACAACCACAGCAGCCACCACAAAATCGTCACCACACAAACACCACCACCATAGCGTCGCCCACAGCATCGTCACCACACAAACACCACCACAGCATCGGCGTCTTCACAGAACCTAACAGTGCCGCCCATACCACTACAGCTGCGTCACCAACACCAGCATCTTCCTGCAGCCACAGCAAAAGTGCGACACCAACTCCGCCCATTCTTCACAGATGAGAGAGACTAGAATGACAAGATGTAGAGAGGGAATGGATTTGGAGGACATTTTGGGGGTGGGAGGGGGTTAGGGTTAGTTTATAAATTAAATAATTAATATAACTTTTTTTTTTCTGATTTTTGAAATATTAAAGTTCCCATATGATTCAGAATGTTGAATACTTAAAGTATGATATTGTGTAATGGGTAATTAGCACAAAACATCCCTACCTTTCGATGTTTTTGTGGAAAAAGTCCCTACCTTTCATTTTTTGGTGGATTACACCCTTACTTTTTCATTTTTTTGCGCAAAACGTCATTCTGTCAACTCTCCGTTAAAATGTTCCGTTAAATCAAAAAGGTAATTAGCACAAAAGGTCCCTACCTTTCAAAGTTATTGTGAAAAACGTCCCTACCTTTTATTTTTTAGCATAATTAGCAGAAAAGGTCCCTACCTTTCAATATTATTGTGCAAAACATCCTTACCTTTCATTTTTAGCATTTTCACCCCTACCTTTCACTTTTCATTGCAAAAAAGGTCATTCTCATCCATTTTTTCAATAAAATGACGATTTTACCCTCCTATTCAAATAAAACAAAAAGAAAAGATGAATTACCAACTGCAACCATAATCCTTAAATTTTTAAAAAATTACAAAAAAATCATAAATTCTCAACCACCACCATTTTCACAACCTATCAAGCTGCCAACTATAAATTCACATAATACCACCTTTCGGCCACCATGCCCACCGGACTCCACCACCGTAAATGTGGTTGTTTCGGACAGATTGGTGATCAATACTATGGAGGAGGATATTGGGGAGAGTGAGACGACGCTGGTGGTGGTGGAGTCCTATGTGTTGTGGTCGAAAAGTGGTGCTATATGGATCTATAGGTGGTGGCTTGGTGGGGTTGTGAAAGTGGCAGTAGTGGAGAATTTAGGATTTATCTGTAATGTTTTGAAAGATTTAGAACTATGATTGCAATTAATTAATTATTTTTTTCTTTTCTTTTTGTTTTATTTCAATAGGGGGGTAAAATCGTCATTTTATTGAAAAAAAGGATGAAAAGGACATTTTGCGCAATGAAAGGTGAAATGTAGGGGTAAAAATGCTAAAAATGAAAGGTAGGGACGTTTTGCACAATAATATTGAAAGGTAGGGACCTTTTCTGCTAATTATGCTAAAAAATAAAAGGTAGGGACGTTTTGCACAATAACTTTGAAAGGTATGGACCTTTTATGCTAATTACCTTTTTGATTTAACGGAGCATTTTAACGGAAAGTTAACAGAAGGACGTTTTGAGCAAAAAAATGTAAAGGTAAGGGTGTAATCCACCAAAAAATGAAAGGTATGGACTTTTTCCACAAAAACATCGAAAGGTAGGGATGTTTTGTGCTAATTACCCTTGTGTAATTTCCATATACTTATATATCCGTGGACCATGGATTGAGCTTGGGGCCATTGGGCCTATTTTTTTTATTATTTTTTTTATTTTCGCAGCCCAGCTAATGGCAAAACTAATTTTAAAAAATGAAAAAGCTACCTAGAAACATGAGTTTACAAACTAATTTTCATAAATAAGAAAGATTAAGTTTAATTTCATGTGGTAATTAGAAATTATTAAATAAATATATTCTTAATAATTCAACCTAACCAACCCTAACTCCCACATACCATACCCAATCTCACCCTCACCCTCACCCTCTCCCTCTCCCTCTCCCTCTCCCTCTCCCGCTCCCCTCATTCTCTCTCTCTCTAGAATTGGCAGGAAGCGAACGCACTCCTGTTTACTAAATCAAAGTTTACATTTTCCTCATTCTCTCTCTCTAGAATTTACCCTTTCCTCACGTTGGACTCTGATTACTCATCCACTCCTGTTTCTGCTGCTTTCTAAAAGAGTTCAAGTAAATGATTATGTAATATTATATCAGAGAGAGATAGATTAATTTGTACATTTAGGTGAGCGAGTTTTTTTGAATGGAAAATCGATCGGCTTGGCTACACTTGCTGGAAAGCACGTTTTCAAACAAACTGCACATCCTTTTCGAAGAAGATGAAGGAGGCTTTGCTGCAAAAGAAACATGAGAAAACGAGTTTGCACTAGAAATCGTCTCTTCTTCGAAATTTGGTTCACAGCATCAATATAAGGCAGGACCAGATTAATTGATTTTGGGCAGTAAATTTTGTTATCAGGTTCTTCATTCAGTGTTCTAATTGATCTATAACTCGATTTGATAGCAATGAAAAAGAAATGGGCGATGGTGACGACAGTGGTGGAGCCACCGGAGCTCTTCTGAATCGACAGCACTGGTGGTGTCTCCCTCTTTCTAGCAGGTAGTATATGTGATTCTAGTGAGGTGATGTACGTTTTAGCCGCGGGTGTTGGGAATAGTGGTGAGTAATCAAATCTATCTTCAACTTGTGACAAGATTTGTGTTAACTGTAACGATATGTGACTTGGTTACATATAATCACAAATTAGACTAACATGGTCATAGACAATTACATCGAAACTAAATTTGGTCATGAACACCAGGTCACAATTCATACGTTACGGGTCATAATTCATCGTTAAGGTCACATGTTTGAGTTCACAAGTCATAGTCATTTGATATAAGGACAAATCAGTATAAACGGATCACAGATCAATATTAACAGGTCACATGTCATTTTGTAGAAGTTACAAATCAAATTTATAGGTCACATTTTATGTTATGAGTCATGGATAACAAATCAAATGCTAAAAATCATATTTTATATGTCGCAGTGGAAACAGGTCACAGATTATTGTCTAAAAAAAAGAAAAAACAATTTGTAAATTTAATTATTAGTTATAAAAATATTTTTTAATTAATTATTTTGTAACTAAAATTTTAATAGTATTTGATTTTTGAAATTTCAAACTTTATTTCTTAATTATGAAATTAATCATATACATATTCATCTCACATGATTAAGTCACAGATTCAATAGAATTGGTCACAGATCACAATGTGCACAGGTCACAAATTTAATGGAACTGATCACAGGTCATTGCAAAAAAAGAAGAGAAAAGAAAAAAAGGTAGTTGTCGAAAAGGTGAGTGGTCACTGGAATAGTTGCTAGAATGGTCATCGGGAGGTCGTCGGAGCGATCTTCAAAATTTTTGCTGGAGCCATCGCCAGAGGTTGGGTGGGGTCGACGGAGCAGCTGTCGGAGGTTGGGTGGGGTGGAGAGAGAAAGAGAAGGGTTTGATGTAATGGTTATGTGGGATGGAGGTAGGGTGGAGCTAATAGATCAATTATACTATATTATAATTAAATATTTAATAAATTTAATTATCACCTGATTTTTAAAAAAACTTTTAGAAGTTTGTTAGTGTTGAAATGTGATTTTTAAATTAAGGGTTTATGTGGTGTTCTCAAAAAAAAAAAATAATAATAATAAATAAAGGAAAAAACCCCAAAATGTTAAAATGTCTTTTAAAATATGGAGAATGTGCTGCCAAAAATAAGAAATTTTTTTGGATTTATATGTAAAATTATTTTTATGAAAGTATGTATGATTGAAAATAAGTTTTGAAGGAAATGAAGCCCGAAAAGGGGCTAACCTACATTGGAAAAAATTATATTAAGAGGAACTATTATTATATATATAATTTTTTTTTTAATTTTTAAAAGTGAAAATGGCATGATAGTTTAAAATATTTTCTTGGTTCAAACTGATTCAACAAAAAAATGGAGATTGGATTAGGCAATTTTAAGTTAAACCTCTATTTGAGCCTCATTTTACAAAACTCATTTTCTTTAATTTCATTTTCAACCATATATTTTCTCAACAAAATAATTTTATACGTAAATGTAAAATTTATCCCTATTTTTTTACTCAAACATTCTTTGAAAATAAATAAATAAATAAATAAATTATTTTTTACAAAATCTATTCTAAAACAATTGAGCTCAAGGGTTAGATAAGAAGATAATTGGTCCTAAAGTTTAGGTGGCGTTGATAATTGATGGTTTAATATATTAATAATGTTTCACTTCGGTCTCTTCTAGAGGAAGAATACATTAATACACTTACTTATAATCAAGAATGAGTACAAAGTTAAAGTCAAAAGAGGAATCCCTAACAAATTAAGAGAGAGACTCGTGCCATTGCTCATTTACTTTCGTGTTTGATTTACATTTGCTTTTTGTAATTTGTTATTTATAACTGTAATTTCAATGAAATTTTTTGCCTAATAAAATTGTCAAGATTGAATAAGACAACAAACAATATTGTTTGTACTGCCATTCTTCTTTTACGATGTCCAACTTTGTCCAATTCAATATATTAGAGCATGTTCAAAAGACTATTTTTAAGAGCATAATTTATAATTTAGATAGTATCTATAAATTTAGAAAGTGAAAACCTCAACAGGCCCTTTATATTTGACACTTAATTTTACTACTACCAAAAAAATATTATTTTTCTCCATCTTTTATTTTAACTAATTTTTATCTAGATTATTATGTTATTTTTGTACATTAAAAAATCGAAATACTCTGAAAACATTTAATTATAAATAGTTGGTTTGGCTAATTAAAATGTTAATTTAAATAGTTTCTTGAAGCATGATTTAAGGATTGCTCGTATAAAATAGAAAGAATTTCATGTTTAAAAAATCTCTTGAAGATGCCCTTAGCCCCGGTTTGGACTCCATTATAATGTGTTTTGTGGAAAATGTATATGGAAATAGTGATTTTTTAAAAAATGTTCAAGTGTAATACCATTTATTGGAGAAAGTATAGTTAAAAAGAAAAGAAAGAAAAATGTATTTTGAATAAAATGGAGTCCAAACATGGTCTAAACATACTCGCGTGAATAAAAGTTTAATAAAGCCCATATCTCTGTAATACATGAAATTTGACCAATCATGAGTGATTCGTATATATCCTCTCTTTAATACTATCCAGCTATGTCAACTCAATATATCGAGCAGCCCATGTTTTCTCACTTGAAAAAAATGGGTTTCTTTTCAATCTTCATGTGATGTTATAGAAATGACCAACATAAGAATATAATTAGTGAGAAATGTGTGTGTGTGTGCGCGCGCGCGCGCAGGCATTGGTAGCCAGTCTTGCAAATAAAAATGTGTTGATAGTATCAGACAATCACATAAGAAAGCCAGATTGGTGTCGCGGCAATTTTGATAGAAATGGCTTCTTTAGGGATCAATATTTCAACCGACTTATGGATAAAGGGCCTGACCAAGGTAGCCACAATATTTAAAGGGACAAAAAATGTAGAACCATGAGCTTGAGAAATGAACTTATGGGCAACAGATTGGTACAAGTATGGATATTTAAACTCATACACGTACGTGAATTGGTAAAGATTTAAATGAAGGGTCATGGAGTGTATGGCAAATTTAGGCTACCGTCTACTGATAGTTGGTGGTAGAGGTGGGTCCGATCTAACTTTGATTTCGTTGATAGTCTTTCATCTAATGTGTAATATGTTGTTTGTACCATGCCTGATTTTGCTTAGAAGTCAAAAAGGGCTTTTTTGAGCTTTTCTAAGCAATATGACTCCCTCCACTTACTCCTCGAGAGCCCCCCGAGTTACCAGATAAGTACCAGGGAATCTCAGATGTGCGGAGGGAAAGAGGGGGAAGGGATCAAATGCAACTTGAATGGCATTTGTGTACATGTAGAATATACTTCCATTTATATTGATGTAGGTACATACAAAAGAGTGCTGAAGCAGTAATATTCTCATCATATTCTGTGGACTGAATCACGACAAAGATCTCTCTTTTACCCTCAAGAAGCCCGTACAACTAACCTTCACTAACAAGCTAGTATTCAAGGTACATTGGTACAATTTCTCCAATGGTCAGTCATGGGAAACATCCAATCCAAACCTAGTTTGTAGGCCAGTTTTAGGCAACTTAATGGGGAACACAGGTTTTGTTTGGGGGCAAGGGTACCCTTTGTTTGTGAGTGAGTTTGGAGTGGATACGAGGGGCACAAATGTCAATGACAATAGGTATTTCAATTGCTTCATGGGATGGGCATCTGGATATGACTTGGATTGGGCATTGTGGACACTTGCTGGGAGTTATTATTTGAGAGAAGGGGTTGTGGGAATCAATGAATATTATGGGGTTGTGGGAATCAATGAATATTATGGGGTTTTGGATTGGAATTGGTGTGATGTTAGAAACTCAAGCTTCCTGCAGACGTTGTCTATTCTGCAATCTCCTTTTCGATATACGATGGAGAATAGCAAAAATTAAGACGATAAATTGGTCTATGTTTTTCATCTCTATCTCTCAATAGTCTGAACTGAATCACTATATATCCATTTAACAGATTATTCTAATTCGTAGTTTTGTGCTGAATGCAGGGCCAAGTTACGACGAAATTCGTCCCCATAAAGTAATTTACATCCAATGACTAGTCTCTGTATCCAAAGGAAATCATTTTATGAACCCTTGGTTTTAGATCCATGCTCTTAAGGCTGAAGCATGGACATACGCATCAAAGAAAACAATAACAATTAAGAGCACATATTTCTGTCTACAAGCAGTTGAATTGGGGCTACCAGCAAAACTTGGTGTAATATGCAGTTATGCAAATTCAAAATGGGAAACTATCTCAGAATCCAAAATGCACCTCTCTTGCAATTTGGAAGATGGCAGCAATGTGTGTTTGGACATCGACTCGAACAATTGATTGTAAATGCTTAAATAGAAACAGTACCTGTGACCCGTGAAGCAAGTGGTTCAAAATCATTGACAGCACAAGACGTACATCCGCTACGAAATCCTCAGTCGACATCATCTCGATCTTCACTTTTATGGCAAAGAATCTGTCATCAAGTTTTAGCTGGTAGCACAATACATAGAAAATTCATGAAACATTTAAATATGCTATTCACGTGTTTAACATGAAACACGAAATAAAGAGTTTATTTGTGAAAAATAATAATGACGTGTTTGGCACATAGAACTCAATAGAGGAAACGATACAATAGACAAGATTTGAGCTTTTTATTTTCTTTCATAATATTGTCTAGTACTGTCTAGTCTATCTTATTCAACGTGTTTAGTAGTGATGACATTTGATACGGTCAATCAAGAAGAATACTGATTATATAAATGACATAGCCATTACAGGATAGTCGTTGCAACGTCACAACAATGATGATTTTACAAGAAAAATCCTACTTTCAGTTTCTTATTTATTGAATAGGATTTCTACTGTTGGCAGTGAAAACATTGACATTTACCTTCTTCACAACCTGATATTCTAATAAATTGATAAACTGTGGAGGTGATGATATTTAATGAAAACATAGATAAAAACACAATGCAATATCAAGGACACATAACAAATGCTCAAGCCTTGCTTGATGGCCATAATAAATCAATACATTAATTAGGTTAATGTGAGTATAAGCGATGAAATGGAGATAGTGGCTTGGGACCCACAATAATTCGAAATCAGTTAATTGTATCAAACCCAAACACAGAAGTAGATTCTACAGATCCATTTGATACCATACCGTAGGATAAGGTCGTAATGCTAGAAGAATCATTACCGCAAGGAATAGAGGGGGAGGTCATAAGTGTCTATATCGCAAAATCGATTTTCAACGAAATGAAAAAGACATATATGGTAGAACCGTAAACATAGAATACTACCGTAATTGAAATGTACATAATGGGATTCCAACTCAACACCTTCTGAGTGAGATTTTGAGAAAAGTTGTTCTTTCACAAAGAAGTCTAAAAGGATTACAATACTTAGTATATTGATCAACTAGCACAAAACAACAAGTATCAACTCGGATAAACTTTCATGCTAGATAGCATAAAAGTTCCGAAGTTGGTTGTAAATAAGTTATCTAATGCCACATTTCGCATTGCATTCGTATTCGAATAGAACCCCTAATTATGAGATGAATTCAACAAAAATATTGTCAGTGCATTTTGAACAAAAAAAAAAAAAAAAAGCTCATTCTCCTATTGCATTGCCTCATGTTCACTATTTCTCTATGGTGTAATTTTTGTCTGCAATATCTCTTGAAGGAATACTATTAGCAATTATGTCGGTAAAAGTATAAAGTAGCGCTCCACGATGCAAAAAAGTTTCAGCAAAAATGCTTCTTTTACTTCTAGCTGGCAAACTAACTATGAGGCCAAGTGTAATGAAGGCACTAACCAGTCTTTTTGGAAAAGGAATAACCCTTCTAACAAATATAGATTCGGGATTTCGGAAGAAGCGTTGAAAAGCACCCTTAATACAATAATTATTTGATTCTCATATGACAGATGCCCTTACCTTAAGTCTTTACCTTAATATCAGATCGTGGAAATGCCATTTCCTCTTCTATCCCATCTTTTTCTTGTTTTTGCTGCTTTAAGTACGATCTATATCAATTCTATAACAAGAAAAATGGACACGTCCGAAACATACAACTATCTAATATGTGGGATCCGTCTCGATGCTGCAAATCACTTCCTCGCTCTCTTTCACATTTAATTTTCCTTTCTCTCTCATTCTGAGTATCCTCAATGATTATATCATAGTAAAAGTAAAATAACCTGTTCCTTTATATCATTTTCTTTTTCAAGATACATGAGGCATAAATTGTTGCCAGAATCAAATCACATTTTTTAACTTCTTTTAGTTCAGGATCTAAAAGTACATAAAGAACAAAGATAGCCACATTTACACTACTATATAATTGGCAAAATTTTGTGCAGAGAATTAAAATACTTCAAAATTTAAATTCAAACCAAGGTATGTACTTTTTTTTTTTTTTTTTACTTGATTTGTGCATTGTACTTTGATTGGAAATTAGAATCTAACTTCTAAAACAGAATTCTCTAAATTTTTTTCATGAATAAATTATTCATTTTGAAAATGTTGCAATCATTTTAATTCGATATAGCAAGAAGTATAATAATTTGGAAAAAAAAAAAAAAAAAAAAAAAAAAAAAAAAAAAAAAAAAAATTCGGGGA
>NC_036248.1:28266876-28318178 GCF_002742605.1 Olea europaea var. sylvestris | reverse complement strand
CTATTGTGTATTATACAACATATCGCTAACTTAAAACTTAATAGTAAAACAACAAATAAATATATTATACAAAAGATTTATATTATAAAATAACAAAGCTAACAACGTTTCGAATAATCATTTAAATACTATTTGTCTTGCTGTTTTAGAGACAAAAACATTAATCAAATCTGAATAATTTAGTTATTCAACCATTTCTTTCTCTATTGATAATATAGCTAATCCGTTTATTTTTCTTGTGATATAGTTGATCGGAGGTAAGTCTTGACCAACTTCAATTGGAAAAATTTATTTTCACAAAATATCTCAATCATTTAACAATTAAAGTTTTTAATATAGTTACTATGTTCGCCTGTGTAATTGATCCTACAATAACCACTCATATAAGCCGACCATGCCACAATTATATAAGCCGACAAGACTTTAAACATTTTCAATATATTTAATAACAAATTAGGGCAAGTCATTACTTACCTGAGAAATAGAATTTCGACGAAAATGATAGAATTATGCCGTTGAGAATTCTGCCGTCACAATTCACAAGCTTGAAATAAAAATTTGGCATCAACCACCAATACAAAACCAAAATCAAAAAGTGGAAACCAAACCAAACCATAGACAAAATTCATTCCAGTTGATATTGTTCACCTTACTACTGACACATCTCATAAAAACAACAAACCTAAAATAGTTATGGCACCGACCATGTGCATAAGGTTTTCAAATAACATACAATTGAACATAAGCACAAGTAAAGGAAAACAAAAATCTGGTAACTGGATTGCTACGTATGATTAATGTACTAATGTTATCGCTTCATTTGGGATTTGATAGTTCATTAAATATATTATTAACAGCAGGACAACTAACATATAACATCTTTGCTAATCAATATATGTTTTTATTTTTCAATAGTAATAAAATAGAAGAAACACGAGTAGGGAAGCAAGATCAAAGGAAAAATGAGGCAAACCTTCATCAGCAAGACAACAACACTCTGATTGAGATAATTGTAGTCAAAGGCCCTTCTTAACATCAATCTACCTGAAATAAAACCACATACACAGGCTAAGTAAGAGAAATTGTAATTTTTCAGGGAGTTTACTCTGTCATGAATCTTAACAAGAAAAAATTAATTACATAATGAACATACCATGATCAAATCGAAGAGGACATGCTATAAATTGACAATCAGCACAAAAAAGAGGTAACAAACACTGAAAAAGGGCAATAAATTAGGCCTTTAGGGTTGAAAATGGGCAACTTCTTGTTCTTGTGATTTGTAAGAATGAAGGGAAGGGAGTAGGATTTGGGAACTGACGCGAAGAAGATAAGTCGGGTCGCCCTAGGAAATGAGGCCCTCGTCGAGTCTTTGTCGTTGGTCCAATGATTCTTGGAGTTGGATTGGAGGCGGAGGTCGAGTTGGACATTATAGTCGTTGAAGAGGAGAGGAGGAATGAAATATAAAATCCAATTTTCCAATTTTCCTCATATATATATTGGCCAAAAATAGGCCCATCCGATTTTGGGCCTAGAAGAAAATAATGAATGGAATGGATCCTCTATATTTACCCCAAAAAAAAAAAAAAAAAATATTTGGGCCAAAAATAGGTCCCCTTAGATTTTGGGCATGATGCCCCGGCCTTAGTAGCCTCTTAGCAGGACCGGCTATGGATTTAGATCCCATTTGATTCCTATTTTTTTTCCAAATTTTAATGCTTAGAATAGTATTTTTTTTGAAAATTATGTGGTTGAAAAAAAAATGAAAAATTTTCGATTTACGTGCAATATTATTTTCTGAAAGATTGTATGGTTGAAAATAAGAGAGGAAATAATGAAAGAAAATGGGGGTCAAACCGAGCTTTATTCTACTGACATTGACAACAGTGACATTCTACATTTTTCACATCCTAGCATTTCATTAATACATAAAACCATGGATGTGATGATATATAGCCACCGTTTAGCCCCCATTTCTTAACATTTATATTTTTTCTTATAAATTCATTTTTAACCACACATTTAATGGGATTCACAACTTTTATCAAAATTTACCAAATATCTAATTTTTATCCAAACAAATGGGCTTAATGCAATGTAGAGCTTAAGGTCGACTGAGAAGAAGCATCAAGCCTGGATTAATGTGCCATAGTAGATCAATACATGCAGTAGGATTATAAGAATGAGAAAAAAAGTAAAAAAAGAGAGACTTGAAAGATTGCAATCCATAATATATTGGTCAGAAAACAAGTTTCGGATTTAGATCAAGATTCATGCTGAATAGCATAAAAGATCCCAAGAAGGCTGCGAACAAGTTATCTAACATTGCATTAATGAGAAAATAGAACAATCGTATGGTGAGTTCTATAAGAAAAACTGTTTCCACTGCATCACCTCCTTCAATCACCTTCCACCATAGGTGTAATCTTTGTCCTCAATACCTCTGGAAGGAGTATAGATATTATAGAGATTGCGTTAACAACTCATTCAAGAAGTACGTCCACAACATTGTAAAAAATCTTTATTGAAAATGCTCTCTTTTATTTCAGTCCAGCAAATTAAGGACCTATTTGAAAAGTCAAAAACTAATTTTGCGATTAAGAAGCTGCTTTTGTGGTTGTTTGGAAGATTTCCTCTGTCTAATTAGAAGAACTTTTAGATGAAGTTGGGCAAACGTGGCTTCCTAAAAAAGCCATTCTATGAAAATTAAAAAGCAACTACCCAAATGGGCCCTAATTATGTGTACAAAAATGAATGGAAGGAAGATACTGACCAGTCTTTTTGGAAAAGGAATAACCCTTCTCACTAAACCCCCGTTTGAGCTCCATTATTTCTCATTATATTTAATTAAATTTTTCTCTTTCCTATTTTTAACCATACAATTTTCAATAAAATAATATTACACGTAAATAAAAAACTTTTCAACCACTCATTTTTCAAAAAAAAATACTATTCATCTCATTATAATTTACAAATAATGAAGCTTAAACAACCCCTAATATAGGCTCGGAGATTTGGCAACATGTGGTTTCTCAGATACTCTCCTCCCCCTGAAATTGTGAAACCACTTTCAAGGTAAGTAACATTTGTGAGAAGTTTAAATATTTAAAAATAATTTTTATGCAAGCATTTCTAAAAAATATTTCTTCTCGTACATAAAATTTTATCTTGAGCTTTTAAAGATTCATTGCTAAGAATTAAAACATTTCACCTTTACAAATAAATCCAAAAACATCTAAACTAATGTCATCCATGTTTGACCGTTGAAGTACATTCTTTTGATTGATTTGACGTGAATGCTCAGCTTCTATCTCGAATTTTATTGAACATCAATTGCAAGTCAATTGACAATCTTCAATTAATCAATTTTGCAACAAAAGTTATAACGACTTGAATTCAATTGTTAGATCTAAAAGTAATTTATTTGTTATAATCAAAACATGAAGTCAACCGAACTTCATGAAAAGACTCAAACTAGCCTTTTCTTACCAACTAGTAAGGTTAAGCATGCGAAAAGGCTTCTTCGTATCATTAATATGCTAGCATTTGCCCGCAAAATGCAAGGGTTGTGTCGATTAAAAATTAATATTAGCATGTTCAATGTAAATGAGTAATGATAGACATGTTGAATTTCTCTTTTCTAAAAGTAGCGTCTTCATAGTCTGGTAGAAACAAAGAATACATTGAGAAATGTATTATTTTGGGGGTCATGCTACATGACCACAAACCTTGATACATCGGTTGACACATTACACTCACATGGAGAGGTCGACATTATTTTATTTACCCGGGACCCACACCTCGATTGTTAGAAATGTGTCAAAGAATGTGTTCATTTAGCTTAATTCATTATTTTGACACTATGCAAGTAAAAAAGGATACCATTGAGAAATGTATTATTTTGGGGGTCATGCTACATGACCACAAACCTTGATACATCGGTTGACACATTACACTCACATGGAGAGGTCGACATTATTTTATTTACCCGGGACCCACACCTCGATTGTTAGAAATGTGTCAAAGAATGTGTTCATTTAGCTTAATTCATTATTTTGACACTATGCAAGTAAAAAAGGATACTGTCTCAGAAAATGACGATACTAAAAGGTTACATCTTGGACCAGCTATAACAATCAAACCATAGTTTATAGATAGCCAATCATTCTTGTTCCTATGTTGTAACCTCTCCTCTGTCCAAGACTTAACCTAGGTACTAATATTGCCTGTTAATTTACTGTTGGAAAAACAAATACTTCGTTTTGATCCTACATCTCACTGTAATGGAGATATGTATTACCTTTTCAAACCTTGCGGTTCACCATAATAGGGCCAGGCACTTTGTTTCATCATGCAGGATAATACACATTGTAATAGAAAAATATATAAATAAATAAAATAGTACAGTCAAAAGAGAAATGTAAAGTACACTCCACACATTTTACAGACCCAAAACTATACAAAGAGAACAAAAACATACAACGCCCTTCAATTTAAATCCTCTCAAATCGTTAAGATAAACAATAATATCCACGAAAAAATATAAAGGGAATTCTTGCTAGGACCCTGCATATACATTTTGAAAACTGGCAAAACCTATTTACAGCATGCATTTCAAAGGCAGACCTGTGTAGTCTTACTTCCAACGAACTTCCCAGTGTAGTTCTGGAACTATAAAGGTCGTGTCCAGAACATCATTGCCACTCATACGTGAATTGTTGAGGAGAACTCGCATTGAGGAAACTCATATCCTTGAGCCATCTCCCAAAACATATTTTGTAGCTCCTCAACACTGCATGTCTTACCCTGCATACGGAAACATGGGGTTAGTAAAAGCTCCAAAAAGGAGATTCCAGGACACAAGAAATGTATTACAGCTGACAGACTCTTGCAAAAAGAATTAAGAATCCATCAGTGAAGACGGCAATGGTCTTAAATACTTAATCTTTTCCTAGAATGGAGGTTACAAACAGGTTTGTGAACAAATTTAACCAGTCAAGGTCAAAGCCATAGATTTTCACCACCTAATAAACTACTGATTAGCCAAAATAAAAATATTTTAAAAATGGGAAATAGCAAAGAAGCATGGAGACTGCCTTTCTACCAACCAAAACAAGGCTCAGAAAAAAAAATATCTACCTATTGAATAGCTTTCTTATTTAGGATACTATAAAACCATACACTAAAGTTCTAAAAGAAGATTAAGGGCCCCCCTGTTATAACATTTGCTAAAAACTTCATGTGCAAAAAGCTCAGAGAACTAACTCCAGTCAGAAAAACTAATTGATAAAAGCATAGAAAAAAGGAAAGAACTAACACTCCACACGTTTGTATGAGAAGTCCAAATTCGAACATCCTCCAAATTTGAGGGTTAATTAGATCTGTGAGTGGCAAATGGTGCAAACATAAGCAGTAAGTACTCCCTCCCTGTAATTTTATTTCAGGTTCTGTTCCGATAGTGGGCAGTAGGATTCAAGAGGTCCAATCTGAAAGATCGCAACAATTTGAAAATGAAGTTGATTGCATGCATTTGAAGGATCATGAAAAACTTCTAGGAGATTAATAATTCAAAACCCATAGTTCAGACACATTTTAAGAAACTTCTTCCCCTATTTTTCATTTTTTCCCTTGTAATCTCAATTTGGTTTAAACAACACGAGGCATGTGTGCACCTTATTGTTGAAAGTGAAATAAGTTACTCACTCTTTAGCATTGCTCACACGCTTAAAAGGATCAGAAATCTACCCCCATAAAGATACAATACTGCTAATCATATGTGGTTGTTTTGAATTGAGCCAAATTTCATTTCCAAATATTATTCCATTAATTAGCTAGAACATTTGAAGAATATAACTTTGTTGCATATTCTCTCAAAATGGAATATGAAGAGGAAAACAGTCATTCCAAATGATCCAGCTCAACATTTTTAAGGTTGCTAATTGCTTCACTGCTTATTGTATTTTTAGTTGCCTTAGTAGTAGTGCCACTCGCATGGCCACAGAGGTTATGAGCTGAACGACGCTAATCAAGTGTTGATTAAGTTGGAAATAAGTTATAGCTGAAGCTTGTATTTTGGGTTCCACGTCTTTATATTATATTTGAACATTTTTTGTGAATTTCAAACATGATAGATCTTATCGCTTCATTTTCTATAGAACATGGCTATGAGACTAAGATATCCTGCCTACCTAATTGTATTCGTAAATTATTTTTGTTGTTAACCAATAACTTTCACTTCTAACGTCTCCCATTGAGTCCCCAAACTCTTCTTTTATATATAATGGAAATAGATTGTGCTTAAATGGATTGTGGAGTCACACACACCCGTAATGCACCGACACTGTTGAAGTTTTCTAGTTTTCAATTGCTCGCCTTTGGCTAACCTATAAACCTCTCTCCCTTCTCCGTTCTTTGCCTAGAAAACTCACCAGATTTTTTCACCACATTTTTAACAGCTTTCATGGCATCCTTTCTTGCCTACATACGTCATTCAAGATCTTCACTCACTCATAGTCATTTGCAACCTCATGTAACATGCTCTATTTTTCTCTTAGCTTGATCACTATTCAACCACCGCAACTCCCTGTAGTAAGCTACCCTCCTTTATTATCATTCAAAACCATCTTCAATGTCTTCATTATACAATCACTCATTTTAATCCACATAAAATTTAAAGTAACGTCCAAAATCCCAAGTGGAGTCCCCAAACACTTGATGGTTCACTTATCATCCTTCAGTTCCACCATTTCACCTTAAGATCATTCATATTCCTTTTCATATTAGATTGTTGCCTAAAGAATATATCTAAAACCAAAACTGTTCAGTGAGATTAAAGGGATTCATGAATCCTCGTACCAAGAAAGACTACCAGCCCAAGCCTTCATGGTAAAAGTGTTCATCCTCTGATCGGGAAAAAAGTGCTTGTTAGTATCAGATCACAAGCCTAAGGGTAATTCTAGAAAGACACTTCAACATCATACTTGTTTAAAAAATCAAATCCTTATGTATCACATCAAAAGCACCATGGCCCTTCCCTATGTGCCTATTAATGTCTATCCTTCAGGTACTCAATAACACCTCCATATCCTCCCAAAATTTCAATTTAACCTAATTTCCTAATCTCATTTGTCTAACCACGAATGCCCGATGAATATCCGACAGAAACTGCTTCTAGAGACATTGATGTTTCTAAATCGTGTAACAAGTGAATGATATACAAACAGAGCATTATCTTTTAATTATAATTGCTTCAAGATAATAATCTAAAATTTCATTTTTAAGGAGTTACATCAACTTTCATAAAAATTAAAAGCAAGAAAGCATCATTGATCATAAGAGTTGAACCTTAATGTAATTGTCTGGCCACCAACAAAAAGATCGTGTTAACGTTATGTACTTCTTGATAAAGATAAATTGAAGATATGGCACATTACACCTTTAATACAGATGACACTAATGGCGAAACTCGGGGTCATCAGCACATATGACAATTATTATGTCATCCTTTTCAGCCTGTAGCCCAATTCAATGGAAAAATTATTTTTCAAACCAAATGAAAGCAGTTCCAAATTTACATGGGAGAAGGAATCTAACTAACAACTTGAAGACTACCACAGATTTCTAAGATCATAGAAACACTAAAAAAGTCAACAATATGATGATTATATATAACAAGTACAGTACATTAATACTATAGCAAAATTAAAGTAGATTGAGCTATCCAATAGTTAAACACCAAACTGAGGACCAGGCATTTGAAATACATATATTTCTTTAAGGATTAAGTAATTTCATTATTCATGGAAAATAGATAAAATAATTAATAATGCCACTAGTTTTGTCAAGCTCATATTTAACTTTGCTGCCTTTTCCAATATGAATCACCTGCCATGTAAGTTGAGATCAATAAATGAAACTATGAATTAATTGGTTTATTGCTTCATCACAGTTAAGTTTAGATATGTTATAAGAAAAATTTGACCAACACTCAGGTAAGATAAATATGGCATGGTGACAGGATACAAGGGAATACAGATTTTCAACAGTGAAAATGTAAGTATTTCACATCTAACTTACTCGCGTGGAAGTTAATAATGGTAAACATAGACGGCATGGTCCGCTCGATTCTTGCACTGTGTACATGACAACAAGGGAATAGCATATAGTACCCTTACCACTCTAGCTCACATATAGTAATGCATATTTGATAAACTAAAAAGGATTTCGCTATGCGTAAAAGTTTCGAGACCACTCACACGGTTAAAAATTGCTGGAGCTCCTAGCCTACACAAATATCAAATCAAAGTTAATCGTAAAACGGATAAAATCATAACCATGAGGTTAAGGGGGAAAACCTAGAAAATGGAAACCATCAAATACAGTTTTCTTCCCGACAATCAACAGAAAAATTGGAATTAGGTTGAAGGCACAAGCAAAATTGTCGACGGATTTTTCTCCCTGTGTGAAGATGGAATTTGGAGAGGTTACTTTCGGTGGAGGAGTGAAAGGAGGAGTCTTGGAAAGGAAGAATGAGAATTGAGACTCACAGCAGAAGAGCTTATACGGATTCCAGATATTTTATTCATTTATTGTTATTATATCCTTTAACATAAGACACACAAAGAAAAAACAAATAATTAAACAAAACCAGTTCCAAATAGGTCAAGTGTGAAAATCAATGTGACAAAATGAATAGTGAATTCAAGTTCTCTCTTTTAGGAGGAGTGGTGAAATATATATAAGATTCAGTGTCTAACATGTACTCTCCAAGGTTATTTGAATTTCAAATTGGGGATCGCTATAGTTCCTCATAGCATGAATTGCCTTGCTCCTGTTATTAACTAACAATTTCATGTAATCAAAGTTCAGCATTGATTAAATGGTGCCTGCACTGAACATATTCCTGGCTCCGCCCCTGTAGTAAACCTTTTATATTTTGAGGAAAGGGGATGATAAATTATTAATGACGGAGGGCAAGGCAATGAGCTGCTTCGTTTAAGGGAGAAATTGTTGAGACAATTGTGAACAAAATCCTTAGTGACTAGAATTAAAGCGATGAGGTTACAAGCAATTATGCTACTCTACTTAATGGGCTAATCTTTTGGGGATGGAATCTCAATTCATAATATAAATTTTGATCAACTCATTTAGATTGTTTGATTCGACCAATTATTCAAGTAAAACACCCATTTCTAAAGTAGTTCAATTACTTTCAGTTAGCTGATTGAGTTAACTCACCTTACAAACGTGACATTAATTTTAAAGAAAAATTATCAGATAATAAACCAGAAGAAATGAAGAAGGTGAGAAATGGGGAAAATTTTTTGATATAGAAAGTGACAAATAAGTTAATTGTTCACTGAATTAAAAGAGGAAGTGAAGACACTTCAAGAGAACAAAAACCAGACAACTGGGTAGAGCATGCGAAAAACAAAGAGATGAATCCATTTTCATCACAAATTGTGGTGGTCCAGATACGTTTATGAACACATACCTCTCCATTGGACCGACTGCATATTAACTGCTTAAGCATCAACTGATCACCATTAGAAATAAGAACTTGAATCCAGGTGGCTTTTCAATTGCAGTTCATCAGGTTCTTCCTTGAACTTTTTTGACTCCATGTAATGACGAATGTTCACTATGACCTTGTTCAACTTCGCGTTCAACTCTGGATCGCCTTCTTTCAGCGAGTTGAGAAAATCACGAGCAATGATGTTAAGCAACTTCTCAAACTGAGTTCTGTATCTCCTGTAAAGTGCAAATCCAGCCATCTGTGCACCAAAATATTTCATCTTTTAAGCACATTTAAAAGCTTGTTTGGCACTATTTATAATATGTTTATTGGTAAAACCTACTTTTTATCCACGTATTCGTGAAATCCACAAGGACTACCAGTCTAATTATAATATAAAGTTATAAACCTTTTATAATCACTTCCCAAACACGCACTTAAAATGAGTCGGGGAATGAGATTTGAAAATTCAGCATCAACTTACCTCAAGAAATGATTGCAAAGCAACAGCAGTATACAGGTTTGCCCGGAGAGCATTCAAGAATCTGGCAAGCCATGCCCAGCCTTCTCTAAGTCCATGCAGGTTTTGAAAGCCGTTAACTTCAGTCTGCCATATATGCATATTTTTCAAAATTAAAGAAAAGAAGATAGACAGACGAGCGCCCGCCAGCATATCATCATTGCATTTTCCAACATTGTTAAAATTCAGGAAGTAACAGTCATAAACCTGAACTAGAGCTCCATATAGTTTCATGTATGAAGTTAACCTTTCTACATAACTATCAGTACTATCAATCTTCCCATCTTTTTCCTCATAACCAATGACTTTGTAGTAAGCATCTTTTGTCTTAAAACGTGCCTAAAATAGAAAAAGACAGTTCAAAATCCATACACCAAGGATCAGCACTAGTAACAGAAACAAGAAGAAAAACACTTGACCTGTAATACAAAAAAGAAACAGAGAAAGAGGAGATAGAAAAAATAGATGTCTTTAAGCTTTACAGGGTCTTCATGCCACAAGACTATTGTGCAGACAAGAGCTAAAATAATAAATTAAATATCACAGGCTTTTCCTAGTGAAACCATAATCAACTGTAGGACATACAAAAATAAAAAATAAAAATACAAGAATAAAGAGGAATTACCACAAAGTAACTTATATGCTTTGGTACAGTGTAGATGCAAGCTCTGTTCAACTCAGCTAGAAGAATATCCGGGGCAAGAGGGATCTATGTTCAAGGAAATAAATCATGAAATTGCAAAGAAGCTGAGACCATAAAATCATTGCTGATTTAATCAAGAATCATGAATTATACAGGAGAGATGTGAGATGCCCATTTTTAGGAAAACTAAAATTGAACAAAAGCCTTAGATAATTCTGAAATAATTTGTGAATGTGGGGATGAGGGATGAGGGGGATCTGTGTAAGAAGGAAATAAATCATAGAATTGCAAATAAGCCAAGAACATAAAATTAAGATTTAATTGAGAGACAAGATGTATAGAGACAAAAGTAAAACAAATTTTTCTTTCCAAGAGTCTTCAGATAATTTTGAATTATGCGTAAGAGTTTGTATGTGTGTGGGAGGTGGGGTGGAGTGGTGGCTGAGACCAGAATGAAGCAAAGAAGATCATTTAAACATATGCAATAGTAGGGATATAGTAGCGTATTTTACCTTCGATGTCACAAGAACAATGAAACGACTATAAGCAAAAGCGATACCACTGAAGCTTTTTTGAGGATTTGCACTCTGGGACACAACCTGCATAATTTAAGACCCAAAAAGATGTTAGTACGTTCATCACATCCTGTTTTGTAAACACCCAAAAATATAAAAAAATACCATTCTGAACATGCTAGAAATATCTAACGATCTTACCTTCTCTGCAAACATTAGGATACTGATGGATTGGGGACATTCTGGACTATTAATTAGCTTTACTAACGCATCTGCTTTTGTTCTGGACAAAGAGAATCAAACTGTTGCATATCAAACCAGTTGTGTATTGACAGCCCCATATAAATATGAAAAGATTCAGGTTTTGGAGACCCAAAAGCGAAAGCCATTAACACAGGTGTTAACGAATTTAGGACTCAACTGACATTTTCTATTGATGCAGAGATTCTTTTGATTTGTCTCGCAATATGCTGTCCATGTCCATGATAATCCTGCTGGAACAAACAAATTGTCAATGATAGTTTATATAAGCAAGAAAATTATCGTAAGATTCCAGAAGAACGACATCCATACATCAAATGAACAACGCTGCACAACAAACCCAGATTACAGAACGTTAAGGATAAAAACAACTAACCTCTTGCATGACAACTAATTTCCACCCATCACAACCTATGTGCTCTAAATTTGTTTGATGAATAGTTGCATGTTGAGAAGTTTTAGTACATAAAACATAAAAATGAGGAGAACGTAGCAAAAATATATTCACAATTTATCATTACAGAGTTAAAACAATCTAATGCCAGAGCTTCAGAACTCAATCTGCCATCATTTCTCTAATGATTTACCTTATTAGTGCTCAATCGTATAGCCTCATTTTTTGCAGATATTCTTTATAAGTCAGCAATCTTCTTTCCTCCAATTCTAGAGCATTTCGTGCAGCTTTGGTTATATTTCCAGCCACCATATTTGATAGTTGAAACCGCACATAAGAAAAGAGACGAGGGTCAAATTTTTCTCTCTCTTCTCAATGACACACAAACACACATATACCTGATAATTGGACTTCTTTCTTAAAATCATTTCCGGCCACTGCGGATTGTCCAACAGTCTCCTTAGAATCAACTACAGTCATGGTAGCAGAATCTGTTTTAGTTTCTACAGTAATTTTCATTGCAGCTTCTTGAGCAGCTCTTTCCTCAGCTTCCAGTGCTTTTTTAGCCTTTTCATCTATTTCAGCTTTTAGCCTTGCCTGCATCAACTAAACAAGCTATCAAAAATTATATTGAGCTAATGATTCACACAACATTTCTACCATATAAAAATGAACCACGAGTTTCTAAAAAAGCAGTCAAACTGCAGGTATGAATTGCAGAATCTAAGCCACTGAATTCACGTGACAATATGACACTATAAAAGAAAGCTAGAAGAAATTCAGACAAAATGAGAAAGAACCTCTTCTTCTGCTTTAATCTTTCCTAGCAACAATTTTTCTTTGCCTTTTCCTTTCGTTTAACCTCTTCTCGAACGGCATCATCTCTTATTCTTCTTTCTTCTATTTGGGATCTATGCTCATGATCCCTCTGTACAGCAGTCAAGTGACTATCAAGTGCTTCCGCACTGCAGCAACACAACATAATTGTAAGCAAGTTCTTCTCCTTCAAATTAAACTATAGGAAAAAATATGATAAACATTACCCCATGTCCCGCTCAAAAAAAATTAATTGAGGTCCCTCTATAACAACTTAACGTCTTAGATGAGGTGGTTCAATAAGGTAACCAAGCAAGCAAAGGTCCTAAGTTCAAGTTTCAATGTGCCACACATTTATAAAAATGAGCAATTGAGCACGAGTCACAATTACCTTTAATTAAAAAAAAATTAAAAAATAATAATAATAAGAAGAAGAAGAAGAAGAATTGGTCCACATATGAGGGCATGCTGAACACTAAATACAAATGAATAAATGCATTCCTCTTTAATGGTTTAGGCTTTTAGGTTTCATGTTCAACATACGCCATAATATAAGCAAGTAAAAAAAATCACAATCAAATCAATGTTGCAGATCTGCAAATTAGGGGGAATTTCCTACGTGCATATAACTATGTTAGTGTTTCTAATACACAAAAGCCAAATAAATACTCTTCAATAATATCTTATGTCCTTAAGAGCATTATGAGTATCTAGTAAAAGTTAAAAGATGTTATCTCCACTGCTAATCATAACTATGTTTAGGCTACAATTAATTCTTCTGCAGTGGGGACTACAATGTACTTAAATCTCATTTAGTGCATCTTTTAATTCTAATTAAATTACAATAATTCTAGGTCAATGTTGACCAAGTTACAAAATTGAGGTATCTCATCTTCAAGCAAGTAGCCCACAAGTACAATTCAGTAACTAGAATCTATAAAATGCTAGCTCTACTAAAATTATGGCACGAAATCAACATCCATAATAAAACTAAGCACCCATTTGATCCCCATTTTTGGAAATGAAAATGGGTGAAATAGTGTTTTTTTGAAAAATGAATGATTGAAAAAGAAGGAAAAGTTAATAATTCAACAAAAAGAGCACATAAGAACAAAAAGAGCTATTCAAGTGAATTAAAACTAGTTAATAATTCAACAAAAAGAGCACATAAGAACACACACAATTGAGAAATGCCACATGCCTTTTGGTACGTTTAGCGATGCAATGAGTAGAAAAGCTATTCAAGTGCTTCAAAAAGTGTGTGCTCAAAGTAAAAGAAGTAAAACTATAAATCAATCGCCTTAAAGTTTATTTAAGAAGCACAAATGGGCTTTGGGGCAGTGGTTTTTAAAGCATGAGCCAGGTTCATAGTGTCATAGATGTTGCCAAGCACAAAATTCCAAAATCTATATGTAAACATTTTAGTGCCAGCCAATCATTAAGTACAAATGTCACTAATCAAGCAAATAAACCAGAATTTTCACTTTCTAGCAAAGCAATTAGAAATTAAATAACTAAATCTGCCCACCTTAAGACTGAACTGAAGGTCATGAATTATCTCGGGAGCGCTCCTTCCACTAATCCCACTTTATTCATCAAACATGGGATTCCAAGAGGTAATTTTTCTTCAGAATCATCACTATCAGCAAGAGAACAAAATTTTTAACAATCAGATTAAAGTTAAGAAGAAATTAACCAAATTCAAGGAGGGAAAAAAAATGAATGCCTCTTGAAAAAGTTCCTCATAGAAAAAATCATGGAAATTTAAATTTATATGGTTTCATTTTTGTGTTGGAAAAGATTGTCAAAATTTTCGATTTCGTTCTCCATCATCTTTTTTATATAGAATTAAGGTGTCTTGATGGAAAATATTCCTGTTATGCATTGCCATTCCATTTTTACAATTTTTGAAATGATTGTGTTCAGAAAGACCTTAGCACCTCAGCTCCTAAATATTTGAAGGGTTAAGGACATCAATGATCATTCTCCTATATATATTGCACAAGCTGAAAGATAGAATTGCAAAATAAAACATCACTCACAACCTCGAGAAATTAGGCTAGCATCATATTTAATCAATTGTTCAAACACCTTTATTCCGTTTTCTTTTGGCACATTTAGATCAAATTTTCTAGCAGATATAATTATAAGTAAAGAGAAGTACAACCTGATTGATGAGTCTAAATTAAAAATTTCCCAAAATTTATGCAAGTGAAACGATTTAGCAATCAACATTCAAATAAAACCTGAATAATGAGAATGAGTAATTAACAATAGCACATAGGAGTAAATTTTGTAAACAAATAAGCAATATACAAATAATTTCCAGGCCTTAAACAGTTAATTATGCATTGTAAAAAAATAATATACAAATCTTTTCTGTTGCCAATATTTTCACTATGTAATTCATCAAAATCTAGAGAAATTAAAAGCTCAAATCAATAGCTCTGCTGTCAATTATGCACTTGCAAGTAAAGATTCATGTGAAAGTAAAGATTTCTTTATTCAAAACCCTCAATAAGTTAGCCCGCAAAATTTACACTTCGAAAGTGTAGCAGAAATTTACACTTTTCTTTAAGAAACCCCAAAATACTGCTTTTTCTCACTGCCCACGAGCAACTTAGCAGAATTTCTGTACAAATTCAGTGCCTTCACTCCAAAAAAAAATCACAACTATTTAACCATAACCCTGCTATCATTATGTATTTGCAAGTAAGCGAAACACACATTAACATTAATTTGGTTATCACCTCACATTCAACAAAAAGTATACCTAAATTGTACGCGTTTGCAGAAGTTGAAATCAGCCAAAAGCATTTTAGGATCTGCCGAAATCGGATGAACCATCAATTATCCGGTATTGCGAAGGAAGGAAAATTCGTGGCGGGAGGGGAAAAGGAGAAGGAAAGCTTCGACGCTTAAAAGGTTAGGAGGCTTTCTGTTTGCATTTCTGTTTTCTATTTTTTCTGAAATCATTTTTCATTTTCTGTTTGAGGCCTCATTTTTGAGATTATGAAAAACAAGTTTGGTTTCTCAATCTGAAAAACATAAAAATTAGAAAATGTGTTTTGTTCAAAAAATTTTGAAAACTCCCATTCCGCTTCTCTTTTTCACTCTCAATACCACCACCTCCAAAACATCACTTTCCGACCACCGGATCATAGCAGCAACTTGAAGCCCACAATGTCATCCACGCACCCGACCCAATAGCTGGCCTTAACTCCGGCCGAATAGGCTAGGATTTCGGCTCAAAAGAGGCCAATCGCGAGACATTAGAACGGTAGAAAACTCCCATTCCGACGAAGATTTCTGCATGAATTGATGAAATTAAAGTATTATCCATGGTTGTAGAGACATACCTAATACTCGACTTTCGCCAATCGACTGGTGCCAATCCCCAAAAACACAAATCGAAGCAGGCAGGTTTGATTCGCGACTGCCATGTTTGATTGATTCACATTAGAATGAAATGGTGCATTATTGGTTGATGTTAGGACATGATATTGTTCGCCTGGATGAGGGCTATCGAGTGTTGGTGGTGCGCGACCGTGGGCATCGTCGGAGGTGGATATTCCGGCGGAAAAGGGGTTGTGACATTCGTGGGCTGGATTTTCTGTTGCTTCGTGTTGATTTGTGGCTGTTGGTTAGTTGGAGATTGTAGAGGGGAAGGAGGCGAGGCTAATGGTGGTTGCATCCGGTGGTTTGGCAGCCGAAAGATGGTGGTTTGGCGGCCGGAAAAGTGAGTAGAAGGAGAGAGCCGAGAGTTGAACGGTGAAAAGGAAATGCCGTTTGAGTGTTTTCAATGTTTGGCTATTTTCAACTGAAAACACTCAAAATACCAAAAAGTCGTTTTGGGTTTTTTTTGTTAAATTTTCCCTTGTTTTCAAAAAGCGTTTTCGAAAATAGTCGACCAAACGCATTTTCGATTTTTGAGAAAATGGAAAACGGAAGATGGCCCGAAAAAGCCAAAAAGAACGCACCATTAACCTTGTTTTTCGGCTTCACTTAACTTTGAAGTATCTACAAAATTTCATTGTTGGTCCCCAAATGTTTATTATAGTTACATGATCAACCTCCAATAACATAAATCTTATAAATTATATTGAAATATATTCTATTTCCCTACACAAGATTCACACAATAATTTAACTAATATTTAGCTCCTGCTTAATTTGAATAAAAACTCTGATAAAAATCTAAGTCGAAGCTAATAATTAATTTTTATCATATATTTTATGAGACTAATAATTTTTATCGAATTCTCAACCATACATTTAGCCCCTGTTTGAGCTCATTAAAAATAGTTTTTGAAAAAAGAAGAAGAAGAAGAAGGTATTTTGAAATAGTGATTTATTGGAGAATGAGTTGTTAAAATTAAGAAAAAAATTTGAATTTACATGTAATATTATTTTATTAAAAATATGTGGTTGAAAAAAAAAAGATAACAATGCATTTTGGAATAAAATGAAACCCAAACAAGGACTTTATTAATTTTTATCAAAATATATTTGAAATTTTATTTTTTAGCTACACCAAACAGGACTTAAACGGTTTAGTGTATTTCAAATTTGACTGGTTAACTATGGAGGCAAACTTGTTACTTTTAAAATGTTTAGGCCAACTTGTTACTTACTGGTTAATAAATTGGTAATTGTGAAATTTTTTTCTTTTTTTCATTTTTTTTTATATCTAGGTATCCCAACTTACATTAGACTAAATTCTGGACCCCCAAGACCCTTGCCCCTAGAACCTTGGAGGGGGTAAATCGCGGGTTATACCTCAATTGGATCATAGGTTCTCCTTACTGCCTGTACACTTCTGCGTACAAGAGATCCTCCTCCAAAGTGATTGCTCCATACCAAATAAATCTGGCCGCAGGTTCCCACCAGGATTCGAACCTCCACCCTGCCGCTGGAAGCAAGACAAATGTTGATTGATCCACCAGTTATGCTGTGCCCCGGGGGGCGTGAAATTTTTTTCTTTTGTGCAACAAAATGGTGGTGCGATTGGTTTTATGTGGAGCAAAATATCGAATAAGCTTTTGATTGATAAATTATATAAACTCAAACCTTTCAGCATATACAATTTTAATAACTAGATTTACCGAAGCAAAATATTGGAACCTAACACTTGATACTTTTGGTTCACTAACAGCTACACCACAATCCTTTATCTATTTATACCTTTTCAGTTATCATCTCACAAACACGAGTATTTTTGTTATTCTTCACCCTACATTTATCGACCCGTCTATTAAATTTTAAGATCAATATAAAAAAGAAAGACATAACTAAGAGCAACTAAAACTCCGGTCAATGGTGGGCAAGTAGAAGATTTATACTCTAAGCGACATTGATGTGTAGTGAATAGACAATTAATCTAAAATTGATCTTTAATGAGTTCTAAATATACGATTCAATATTACTACCTATTTATCTTTTGTCTACCGTAAATCAAAATAAATAAAATGGAGAGAAAAGGGAGAAAAATCTCTAAGGCACCGTTTGATAGGGGATAATTTCCATGGAAAGTGGAAATTAATTTCCATCTTTGGCAAATTTGAGTGTTTGATGGGAAAGAAGTTCCATGGAATTCATTTTCCATGCAAGCCTTACACGTGTCTCTTTTCCTCACAATCAAGGAATTGGTTTTCCCACCTATATGGTGAAAAAATGAATTCCAGGTTTTTTATTTTTTTTGGCAAAGGAAAAGAATTTTAGGAACAATTATAAAAAATGATATTTATTAAATTGACAATTTTCATATAAAATAAAACCAAACGAATATCAAAATGTAGATGATTTTTGATCTTTTTTTTTTGCAATGGAAACAAATTCTATCCCCAATACCTTTAAATTTTATCCATTTTGTTGACAATTTTCATGTAAAATAAAACTAAACGAACATCAAAAAACACTTTAATTTAAACATTTTTCATGTGAAAAATTATACCAATCAAACACAATAATTTACAATTCTCAGGAAAACAATTTCTCATCAATTCAATTCCCTGTAATTTATTTTATTTCCACCCAAATTCCACATTTGTAATCAAACGAACCCTAAGATCATAAGCAAAATTAAATACATTGTTTAGTAGAAGTCTAATAGAACCTCTAAATATAGACAAAGTTCTACACAAATTTATTTTATTTTTTTTGCCACGTCAACTTTATAGTGGGTAAGATAAAGTTGAAGAGAATTTGTTAGATACGGTCCATTTCACGTCCATTTCACTTATGTGAAAATTTTATTTTTTTAAGTGACCAACAATAATATTAGAAAATGTTAGGAAAATAGAAAGAGCGAAAATTATATTGAACGGCTTAACATTCTTCAATTCCCGGCCAATCCGTCAAAATCGTTCCATTTGTTGGAGTTGCAGCATTGAAAATAACTAAGGCCATGTTTGATTGGCCATTATTTTTCATGAAAAATGGAATTCAAATTCAAATTTTCACTTTTTGACTGTTTGATAGCATATTTCTTTTTCCATAGAATTGATTTTCTTAGTTTTCTCGGAAAGTGTTGATTTTCTTGGTTTTATATGTAGGCTGTCGATTTTTTATTTTTTATTTTTCGGTTTTTTTTGGCAATAAAAACAAATTCTATCCCTAATTATAAAAAAAAATATTTTCCTTTAATTGACAATTTTCATGTAACAAAAAGTCAAATGAACACCAAAAAATAGATGATTATCTTGGCTTTTTTTTTTTTGTAATGAAAACAAATTCTATTTCCAATATCAATAAATTTCATCCCTTTAATTAATAATTTTTATATAAAACAAAGTCAAACGAACACTATTTCATCCCTTTAATTAATAATTTTCATGTAAGATAAAGTCAAACGAACACTAAAAAACACTTTTATTTCAATATTTTTCACGTGAAAAATTATACCAATCAAACACGATAATTGACAATTCCAAGTAAAATAATTTATAGGCAATTCAATTCCCTAAAATTCGTTTTCTTTTCACACAAATTCCATTTTTGCAATTAAATGGACCCTAAATGGACAAACAAGGCAGTTAAAAAAATTGCAATCCTTCCGGTTGATTAATCCTGCTTTTCACCTTGGAATAGGTGATAAACTCTCCCGACCCCATCGTCTATGGTAAATTTAACTCGAAACAAATGGAAAAGTCATAAACGTCCCCTCTGCAACGTAAGTAACACGTTCAATAGCTATGAATGTGAATGGGAAATAGTATGAATTATGAAATATACAGTTAAATTATACTTTTTCCATGAAGAACTATTATACTAAAGCATAGAGGGAAAAAAAAAAAAAAATTTGAAATCGACTCTTTTGAATTGTAACCCTTTGATTTGTAATCCTTAGATTTGGTGGTCCTATAAATCCAAAAGCTTTACTTTAGTGTGCACTGCGTTGTAAGTTTTCCAAAGGACATCATCTCTTAGGTTGGGCATGCGTGACCACGTGGCTATAATTTTCTTGGAGTCTTTCCAACATCAATCCACGAATAACATCCAACTAAATGGGTACCACTTGATAGACAAAATAAATTGCCATTCAATATGGCACGTATAAGATTCGACAAAAGGTCTCGATCTCAAGTTTCGTCAAAAATATAATCATAAAATGAGAAATAAACATCAAGTATTGATCCTGACAAATTTAGCATCTTTTTGTGACAAATTTAGCATCTTTTTGTCAAACATTGAAATTTACTTCTTTTTCTAATTATTCTATCAAATTTTAATTTTATTATGACATCCATAAGGACTACTAATTTGTTCATTACACATTTTGTGGGACCAATATTTTTCCTCCTAAAAAGTTACTAATAATTTTATCTGAACGCCCACTTAGAATTTGTATATTAATTTTCTTTTGCCATTTCGTTCAATTTATTGCTACATGCGATATGGAAGAGTAAAAGTAATTAAGCCCATGTTTGATTCCTATTTTTAGAAAAAAAAAATACATTCTCAAACAGTATTTTGACATCATTTTAATTACACATTCTTCAATAAAATAATATTAAATGCAATATCAAAATTTTTCCTTATTTTTTAACCATATATTCTCACCAATATACTATTCAAAATTTCATTATTATCAAAAGAATGAGGCTTAAAGGGCTAAATCGTTAACAATTACGATAGGTTTATTGTATCTCTTACCTAACTTGTTCCAACGAGATCTGATTGCCTTTATAAATTTGAGCCTCTTCAAGCCCACACAACACATGACACCACGTAAAAAAAAGGTTGAACCTTATAACATGAATCTCATAAATCTAAACGTTTTTCGTCAAGTATCTAATACACGACTTTCCTTTAAATAGTTAACCAACGAAAATAATTAGCTAGCATTCACAAACCTTCAAAGCGCAGCTCGATACATAATACTTGAAAAAATCTAATAGTATGACATTCGGATCCATTCTCATGTCTCACCGCCAAGGTGAAAAAAAAAATATATATATATATATATATATAACGTGAATGTCTTCCAATCCACTTTATCAAATACGTGTTTAAGATGGAGTCTTGACTCTCGAGCCCTAATACCATGCCTTTCTCAAACTCCATGCTAAGCTTGAAATCAGTTATTATATGTGAAAACAACCAGAGTTCCCTTGGAATAAAAGAAACGTCCCAAAGCAACATAAAATAAAAACATGCCACAATAAAATAATATCGGACCCTTGTCTGGTAATTTATCATATACTCCTTGTGGACCTTGGTACATAAATAGGATTGAAGATTTTTCCTCTATCCAATGCCCCCTCTCCAAATTCTTAGGAAGAAAAACGATAACATGGGCAGTTCCTCCATTTTCTTCCTGTGTGTTCTATCTTCTTTCCTCCTATATGTAGCCATGCCTCAACCACTTTCGACCAATTCCCGATGGGTCGTAAATGAATCTGGCCAGCGCGTGAAGTTGGCGTGCGTGAATTGGGTGGCGCATCTCGAAGTCGTGGTGGCCGAAGGGCTAAACAAGCAGCCAGTGGATGTAATTTCAAAAGGGATTTTGGATATGGGATTCAACTGTGTTAGGCTAACTTGGCCACTTTTTTTGTTCACCAATGACACTTTAGCATCAATCACTGTAAGACAGTCTTTCAAGAACCTTGGATTGGTCGAATCGATTGCAGGTTTACAGGCAAATAATCCCTCCATCATTGATCTTTCCCTCATCAATGCTTACCAGGTAAACTCAATTTTTCCTGCTACCTCAATCAGTGTCTAGTTGACTAAAAACTTTTATAATATGTTATGTTTAGTGGTCATTCTTTATGTTTACTTTCGTCATCTCGAAAAAAAAATCTTTGCACGCCTCAGTTACCTGTCGGGATTCGAACAAATGGGTTTTGCAGTCAAGTTTTCTTGGGCATCTGTAATCGAGATTCATTCTTGATTAGCCCCTAAATTTTTTTTTTATTCATTGATTACCTTTAACTGTACTTTTCGAGTGGACTCTTCCACTCTAAGAACGATCTTGACAAGTAAGGTTCATTAGAGCCTTAATAATCAGCTAAATATGGAAAATAATAATGTCAAAATAGTTAGTTATAGGAATTAGGAAGAGGGCCAATTACTAAAAAACAGAAAAATTATGTTTGCCGTGCCTGTCATTGCTTGCCACCCGCTTTAAGAAATTTTCTTGTCCAAATTTACGATCAACTAAGCCGTCCGAGACCTATTTCTAGGTTAAAATGTGTTTTAAAATAGTGATTTATTTTGAAGAATGTACGTTAAAAAATATAAAAAATTTTTGACTTTATATGTAAAATTATTTTATGAAAGTATGTATAGCTGAAAATAAATTTCGAAAAATGAAGCCCAAACAGGGGCTAACCCACATTGGACAAATTATATTAAGAGTTATGAGGAACAATTGTTTATATATTTGATTTTTTTTTTAAATTGAAAATTGCATAATATTTTAAAATATTTTCTTGGTTCAAATTGATTCAACAAAAAAATGGAGATTGGATTAGGAAATTTTAATTTGAACCAAGAAAATATAAAACTCATTTTTTTCTTCAATTTCATTTTCAACTATATATTTTCTCGATAAAATAATTTTACACAAATCCAAAATTTATCCCTAAAAACTCACACATTCTCAAAAAAAAAAAAAGAAAAAAGAAAAAAGAAGGCCTTCTTACAAACTCTATTCTAAAATAATTGGGCTCAAGGGTTAGATGAGAAGAGAATTGGTCCTAAAGTTTAGGTGGAGTTGATAATCGATAGTGACCCATACATTTATATTGTTTCACTTTTGGTCTTTTCTAGATTAGAATGCATTAATACACTTATAATCAAGAATGAGTACAAAGTAAGAGTCAAAAGAGGAATCCCTAGCAAGTTAAGACAGAGACTCGTGCTATTGCTCATTTATCTACGTGTTTGATATACATTTGCTTTTTGTAAGCTGTTATTTATAATTGTAATTTGAGTGAAATCTTTTACCCATTAAAATTGTCAAGATTGAATAAGACAATAAGCAATATTGTTTGTACTGCCATTCTTCTTTTAATTTTCAACTTTGTCCAATTCAATGTATTTGAGCATCTTGAAGAGAATCCATTTTTAAAGAGCATATTTTATAATGGGGAACGTTCTTCCTATACATGGATTTGACAACTATTTTTGACCAATAATCGTGACCATTAGATGAAGCAAATTCAACAGTCAGTATATATTTTATTAGGATCATGAAAGAGTTAGTTATAATCATTTGAAATCCATGAGATACTAATCGCTGGATTTGCTTCATCTAAAGGTCACGATTACTTGTCAAAAATACTTGTCAAATCCATGTATAGGAGGAACGCTTCCCTTCTGTAATTTAGATAAAATTTAGAAAGTGAAAATTTTGAAGTACTCCAACATACTCTTTATATTTATCACTTAATTTATTACTCCCAAAAAATGTTGATTATTTTTCTCTATCTTTTATATTAATTAACTTTTTTGTAGATTATTATATTATTTTTCTATATTGAAAATTGAAATATTTCGAATGTATTTAATTATAGAAAGTGGGTTTGGCTCATTTTCTAAATTAAAATGTTAATTTAAAGAGTTTTTTTAGTATGATTTTAATGATTGTCTATTTAAAATAGAAAGCATCTTATGTTTAAAGACTCTCTTGAAGGTACTCTTAGCACTTGTTTGAGCTCCATTATAATGTGTTTTTGTGGGAAATATATTTGGGAATGGTGATTTTTTTTTAAGAATGTATGGTTAAAAAAGAAGGAAAAGTTTTAGGTTTAAATGCAAAATTATTTATTGGAGAGAGAAAAATGCATTTTGAATAAAATGGAACCCAAACATGATCGAAACATACTCGTGTGAATAGAAGTTTGATAAAGCCCATATCTCTGTAATACATGAAATTTGACCAGTCTTGAGTGATTTATATAGATCCTCTCTTTAATACTATTCAGCTATGCCAACTTAATATATCGAGTATATCATGTTTTCTAACTTTAAAAAAAAAAAAAAAGGGTTTCTTTTCACTGTTCATGTAATGTTATAGAAATGACCAATATATGAATCTAATTAGTGAGAAATATGTGTGTGCAGGCAGTGGTAGCCAGTCTTGCAAATAACAATGTGATGATAGTATTAGACAATCAAATAAGCAAGCCAGGTTGGTGTTGCAGCAATTCTGATGGAAATGGCTTCTTTGGGGATCAATATTTCAACCCTGACTTATGGATAAAGGGCCTAACCAAGGTAGCCACAATGTTTAAAGGGACAAAAAATGTAGTAGCCATGAGCTTGAGAAATGAACTTAGGGGCCCAAAACAAAATGTAACTGATTGGTACAGGTATGTATATTCAAACTAATACGTGTATGTGAATTGGTATAGATTTAAATGAAGGGTCATGTAGTGTGTGGCAAATTTAGGCTACTGGCTTCCGAAAGCTGGTGGCAGAGGTGGGTTCGGTCTAGCTTTAATTTCGTCGATAGCCCTTCATCTAATGTGTAGTATATTGTGTGTACCAAAGCCGCTTTTCTAAGCAATATGACTCCATTTGCTTACCCTTGGGAGTCCCCCGATTTACCAGATAAGTACTGGGGAGTCTTGGACGTGCGGAGAAGAAGAGGGGGAAGGGATCAAATGCTACTTGAATGGCATTTGTGTACACGTTTCTATTCTTATACTTTCATTTATATTGATGTAGGTACATGCAAAAGGGTGCTGAAGCAGTGCATGCTGCAAATCCAAATGTTCTCGTCATACTCTCGGGACTGAATTACGACAAAGATCTCTCTTTTATCCTCAACAAGCCTGTACAACTAACCTTCACTAACAAGCTAGTTTTCGAGGTACATTGGTACGGTTTCTCCAATGGAAAGGAATGGGAAACATCCAATCCAAACCTAGTTTGTGGGCAAGTTTTAGGCAACTTAATGGGGAATGCAGGTTTTGTTTTGGGGCAGGGGTTCCCTTTGTTTGTGAGTGAGTTTGGAGTGGATATGAGGGGCACTAATGTCAATGACAATAGGTATTTCAATTGCTTCATGGGATGGGCAGCTGAATATGACTTGGATTGGGCATTGTGGACGCTTGCTGGGAGTTATTATTTGAGAGAAGGGGTTGTGGGAAGGAATGAATATTATGGGGTTTTGGATTGGAATTGGTGTGACGTTAGAAACTCAAGCTTCCTGCAAAGGTTATCTGTTCTGCAATCTCCTTTCCGAGGTATGTTTGAGAATACCAGAAAATAAGACAATAAGTTGGTCTATGTTTTCATATCTATCCCTTAACAGTTTGAACTGAATCACTATTTATCCATTTAACAAATTATTCTACTTCATATTTTTGTGCTGAATGCAGGGCCAGGTTACGATGAAATTCGTCCCCATAAAGTAATTTTCCATCCAATGACTGGTCTCTGTATCCAAAGGAAATCATTTTATGAACCCTTGGTTTTAGGTCCATGCTCTGAGGCTGAAGCATGGACATATACATCAAGGAAAACAATAACAATTAAGGGCACATACTTCTGTCTACAAGCAGTTGAATTGGGGCTACCAGCAAAACTTGGTGTAATATGCAGTTATGCAAATTCAAAATGGGAAACTATCTCAGAATCTAAAATGCACCTCTCTTCTAATTTAGAAGATGGCAGTAGTGTCTGTTTGGACATCGACTCGAACCATTCCATTGTTACGTTTGCTTGTAAATGCTTACATAGAAACAGTACCTGTGACCCAGGAAGCCAGTGGTTCAAAATCATTGACAGCACAAGATGTACATCTGCTATGAAATCCTCAGTTGGGATCGTCTCGACCTTCTATTTCATGGCAAAGAATCTGTTAGCAAGTTTTAGCTAGTAGCATGATACATAAGAGATTCATGAAACATTTAAAGACGCTGTTCACGTAGCTAACATGAATCATGAAATAAATAGATTGTCTGTGAAAAATTGTAATAGAATGTTTGGTGTACAGTACTCCACAAAAGAGACGGTACAATTGACAGAATTTGAGTTTCTTTTCTTTCGCAACATTGTCTAGTACTGTCTAGTCTATCTTACTTTGCGTGTCATAGTACTGATGACATTTGCTATGGGTAAATTAAGAAGAATACTGATTATATAAACGACATAGCCATTACAGGATAGTTGTTGCAAGGTCACAACAATGATGATTTTACAAGAAAAATCCTATTACCAGTTTCTTATTTATTGAATGTGATTTCTTCTGCTGGCAATGAAAATAGTAATGTTTACCCTCTTTACATCCTGATATTCCACTAAATTGATAAACCGTGGAGGTGATGATATTTAATGAAACATAGATAAAAATGTAGGAAAAGATGAATTTTTGAAGAATGAAAATCAAACTTGGGCTTAAATTTCTTTTGCTCTTAATAATTAACGTCTTCGCACCTCACCAACAGCCATTTATTGATAATTTTACGAGAAATCTAGAAGCATACTGATGATTGTACGAATGATTTTCCCCAGAACAATCCTACTATTGGGAATGTTAATTCTTCAATGTGATCTATTATACTAACATTGACAATAGTGATACATCACATTCTTCACATCCTTGCATTTCAATAATTTCATAAACCATGAAGGACACGATATATAGCCCGAGTTTAATCTCCATTTCTTAAAACCCACAATTTTTATTAACTTTTCAACCATACATTTCACCAACTTTTATCAAAATTTACGGGGGTGTCCCCATTTTAGAGTTTAATAGATTTCTTAATATTTATAAATTCTCATGGATTGTGTGAAATTTGATAAAATTTAATAGATTTCATAAGATTTGAATGGATTTCTATTTTGTAGATTTTAAAAGATTTTCATGGATTTTATAGATTTCAATGGATTTTATAGATTTTGGTTAAAATTTATAAATATGCTTAACATAAGCCACAAATTTTTACTTCTTCTTTAATGACTCATTCTTACACATATGCACGTTAATAAATCACAGCAAATGATCGAATTCTTGTTCAATTGTTTGTTAAACATTGAATATTATAACAGAGTTTCAATAAAAAATACACCCAATATTCAACAAAATGTGAGAGTGGGAGAGGACAAAAATATGTAGTGTTAAACAATCAAAGTCGTAATCAATATGAATTAGTTCAAAAGGCCACAACCTTGTGAGATACAAATACACAGATGTACACATACATGACCACAAGGCAATTAATTTCATACCCCCAGAATTCTAATCAACCATGCAGACACAAAAGAAAAAATTGTGGGATAACATCCTCACATGTTTTGGCTAGGATTTGCAAGTATATATAGAAAACACACAGCTCTTTCCCAAGAAAAAGGAATAGGGTACAGAACTTGAAAGATGAAGTTGTTCCAGTATGCATACTAGAAATCGTAAATTACTATGATAATTTCCAGCATATCTATAAAATAGTAAACAATATATAACTTCAATAAGAAAAAATAAGTTCAATAAAAAATCACACCCAATATTCAACAAAAAATAGTAATCTTTCATAAATTATCATCAATTGAAAAGTTCTCATACACGATCTTTTCACAGTAGAGAAATGTGAGATAGAAAGAAAAAGAAAATCTTGTTGAAAATGGAGGGGGGATAGAGAGAGAGGGGGTAGCAAATATGGAGAGAGGTGAGAAATGTTGTGAAATTTTTAGGTTTGAGTTAAAATTGTTACTGATTCTTTGTACTTATATTTTTACCTTGAAATCCTTCAAAATCTATCAAAATCTATCTACTTAATGAAATATTTTAAAATCAACTAATTATTGAGGAAGTCTAAATTTCAAAACTACCTATTAAAATCTATGTTGAGGACACCTAAATTTATAAGTATTTTTAAAAATCTAGATTGGGGACACCTATATTTGAATGAATTATATTTAAATCTGAATTGAGGATACTTCAATTTATATGGAGTTTTAAAATCTATCAAACTCTAAATTGAGGACACCCCCCTTACTAATTTTTATCCAAACCAAAGGGGCATAATACAATATATAGCTTAAAGTCGGCTGAGCAGAAGCACCAGGCCTGGATTAATGTGCCACAGTAGATCAATACATGCAGTAGGTTAATAAGGACAAGAAATACAACAGAGAGATTTAAAAGATTACAATCCATAATAGGAAACAAGTTTCAAATTTAGATCAAGTTTCATGCCGGATACCATAAACGATCCCACAAGACGTCTCTGAACGAGTTATCGAACATTGCATTCATAAGAGAACAGAAGTAACAATCGTTTGATGAGTTCCGTAAGAAAAACTATCGGCATAGTGAAAAGAAAAGCTCATTCTTCCATTGCATCACCTCCTTCAATCACTTCCACCATCTCTCTCAGTGGTGTAATCTTTGTCCTCAATACCTCTGGAAGGAATATAAATATTATAGCGTTTATGTTGATAACTCATTCAAGAAGTGCATAACATTGTAAAAAATCTTTATTACAAATGCTTTCTTTTATTTCTGTCAGCAAACAAAGGGCATTTTTGGCATGAGCATTCAAAAGCCAAAAGCTGATTTTGAGCCTAAGAAGACTGCTTTTGTGGTTTGGACAATTTCCTTTGCCTAATTAGATGAACTTTTAAAGGATGTTAGCTAAACGTGGCTTCCTTAAGAAGCTGTTCTACAAAAGCAGCTGCCCAAATGGACCCTAATTATGTGTACAAACATAAATGGAATGAAGATACTGACCAGTCTTTTTGGAAAAGGAATAACCCTTCTCACTAATATAGGTTCGGGGATTCGGCAACATGTGGTTTCTCAGATACTCCTTCGCCCCCTGAAAGGCAAAAATAACTTGATTGTAGAAGCCACTTTCCACTAGTACCAAGATGCATTAAATGTGGTTGATATATTAGGGGGGAAAAAATCAAAAAATGATCATAAAAAAAGCAGAAAACTAACCTTGGTTATTACACAGATATCTACATTGCTTCCACTTCCCAAGTCATTGAATATGCCAGAGCATATGGCCTCAGATACTAATTTTACACCTTCATCCCTCTATTAATTCATTGGTATAATTATTATGATGGATTCAAGATTTATCAAATCATGAAATTCTATGCATTTCAGAAAAATATAATACTGTAAACATACAGTCAGCCCTTCACGGTATTTTGACTCAAAGACAGCCATTGCAGCAAGGGAACCGGAACCCATTGTGGCAAATGGGAGTGTGTCAGTTGAACCATGTGGATATATCTGGAAAATAAGTCATTCAAGACTCTCAGTCAAATATCACACTATTAAAAAAATAATAATAAAAAAAAATAAAGAACTCGATAGATCTAGATGCAAAAGTAACTCACAGTATGTAAATGTGGGCCTGTGACATCAACTCCACCAAGCACCAAAGCTGCTGAGACGTATCCTTGGTAGCTAATAGAGGGAATAAAAATTTAGGCCTTCTAGAATTACAATATAGAAAAACTGGTAATGCTCGGAACACGAGATCACCTGAAAAGATGAGACTTCAACAGTGAAAGAGCTGTCACAACCCTCGACTCACGACCAGTGTGATAACGGTGCAGCTTCAGCTGGGAACTTACCATGTCTAGAAAAAGCCATTGCAATATGAAAATTACACTAAAAAAACAGACAAATTAGAAATGAACATGCTGATTGCACAGCGACATGAAACAAAAATTAAGGATACCTGTAACAGCTTCTGTATCAGCAGCAGTCCCAGCTCCACAGCAGTAAATATTTGGGGCCATGTAATGAATTTTCTCGCAATTCTTATCTGCAACAATGGGTCCTTCAGTGGCTCGTGTGTCTGCTCCAAGAATGACACCATCCTGAATAATAATGGATTGTTAACAGAGGATGAGTTAATTAAGCATCTAGCCACACTCTTCATGTCTTATGAACCAAGGATAACTGAATGTATTTAAGAAAGCAACATCGTGTACACAGTAAAGGATGCGATAAAAAAAAAAAAAAAAACCAGCTGGTTATGTTAATGCTTTTCTATTAAAGAACACAACTTGTCTAAGTATGCCTAGAATTATTTCATAGAAGCTTCATTAAAATAACGTCGTTTATCCTTTCTATAAAATTTCGCCTGAATGGATTCACTCAGGCCTTCCAGTTGTGGGAATCAACTACAGCTTCCAATGCTAATAGATCATCATTGCAGGAAATATGTGTCTTATGTGCACCTCATTCTCTGCATATATATCAAGCATTACTTCCCTCTTTAATCCAAAATCGAAGTAGATTAAAACGTGGAATAACTGGCTGCAATTTCGCAGTTTGAATTAATGTTCTCTGCCATGTTTCAACCTCTTCTACGCACCTTTTCATGACAGAAAACCCGTACTAATAGGTAAAGGAAGATGGGATTTTAATTCATCTTTCCTAACATATTACAGAGATACACCTATATGTATATGCTGTATGATTTTAAAAAATCATTCCAAGTAAATATAAGATCATTATCATACCATAAAATGACAGTCAACATGGTAAAGATACGAAAAACAAAAATGACATTCTCAAAATGCTGGTAAAAGAATACAAATAATTGTTCTCCAGTATCGAATAGAATCTCATAACAATTACAAAGTAAATATATCGTTGTTAGTACCAGAGTCTGATAACTATATTGCCCATACATTCTTCTTATTGTGGTGGTGGTGAAAGGTGATATTCATTATGCTTCCATCCCATCTATACTCCAAGAAAAAATTCAAAGTATGTGTGGTTAAAAATAAGAGGGAGAAATATGTATTTTTGAAAATAATGGGAACCGAACAAGGGCTTGATGAACTGCATTCCGAACTCTTTTTAAGAATATTATAGAGGTGCATAATGGTAGGTTATACAATTTTTACAACTGATATACACGAACATACATACATACAACTAACAAGATATTCTCTTAACCATATTAAAACCCAAAACTGAGCAAACACTTGTGTTTGACTATTCATTTAACCACAAAAGGGGGGGAAAATACCAGCAACATATTCCCAAACACTTGTGTTTGACTAATCAAAACCTAAAACATCAATCTATTTTGAACCCTGCTATTTTGCTGGAAAAGATTGACACCCCTTCTAACCGACCCCTTACAAGGGCGCCGACATTTTTTTATCCCTCCCCATATGAGTGGATATTAAGATTGACACACCCTTCTTGACATCCACTCACATGAAAGTGGGATCCATGTGGCCATGTGCAATAAAATTGCATTAAAAAATGTTAGCCCCCCACATTATTGCATTAAAAAATGTTAGCCCCCTCATGTGAGGGGGTATAGCAGGGTTCTAGATGGATTAAACTTGTTTGCCATGAGGATTTTGACACCTTTCTTGACATCCACTCACACGGGGATAGAATGCATGTGGGGTCCATATGCAATAAAAGTGCATAAAAAAATGACAGTCCCCATGTAAGGGAATTGGTCAAACCCTTCTTGCAACATAGCAGTGTTCAAAATAGATTGATGTTTTTGGTTTGGATTGAACTTGTTTGCCAGAAGGGTGTACACTTACACCCTTCTTGACATCTATTCACATGGAAGTGGGACCCACGTAGGGCCCATGTGCAATAAAAGTATTGGTTCGCGAAGTCTATTAGTTGCTAGCTTTCATTTTGAATCTTTCCCGCATCAGAATGTTTTTCTGATAACATAGCAGGGTTCTAGATAGATTAAACTGGTTTGCTAGAATTTGACACCCGAACCGTTCTCCGTTTCCAGGACACTCCTTTTGACCGACCCCCTCACATGGGGGCGATTATAGTGCACTTTTATTACACATAGGCTCCACATGGGTCCCACCCCACCTAATGCGAGTGGATGTTAAGAAAGGTGTCAAAACCCTCATGGCAAACAAGTTTTAATCCATCTATTTTGCTTCCCAGAGGAAAAAAAATCAGACTAATCACCAACTGTGAAAGCAATTATGTCATTTAAAAAATAAAACAACCCCAACAAAAAGCTCACAGAATTCCCAATTAATAGTCCTCTAATAGTCAATCACAACCGTTTCCAGGACACTCCTTTTGACCGACCCCCTCACATGGGGGCGATTATAGTGCACTTTTATTACACATAGGCTCCACATGGGTCCCACCCCACCTAATGCGAGTGGATGTTAAGAAAGGTGTCAAAACCCTCATGGCAAACAAGTTTTAATCCATCTATTTTGCTTCCCAGAGGAAAAAAAATCAGACTAATCACCAACTGTGAAAGCAATTATGTCATTTAAAAAATAAAACAACCCCAACAAAAAGCTCACAGAATTCCCAATTAATAGTCCTCTAATAGTCAATCACAATACATAACAAACCAATAATCATACAAAAATAAATATACTAATTAGAAGAAGAAGAAGAAGAAGAAGAAGATAGTCTCAATCACCTTAAAGATTAAGCCGACAATGGTGGTCCCAGTCTTGAGAAATGAAGGTTCCTTCAAACCCTTCTTGACAAGCATGTCATTCCTCTTGCACAAATCGAAGCTGAACCCACCCTTTGGTGGCATCTCCATTGCTTCCCTTGACATCTTTACTAGCTATTCTTCTAATTGATCTAATCAAGAAAAAAGACACAAATTCTATTATAACGATTAAGAGCTAACATTAGAAATACATTTAGCACTTATGTAAGCTTAAACATACATACACAATAAGTAATATCGTTATATTTGTGAAAAATAGTGAAAGTATTGAAGACCCACCGAAGATCCAGCGGAGCGAGACAGATTAGTTACCGGAATTCTTTGAAATAGGGCTTTAGAGCAGGGAGGCTTGGTGGAAAAGAAAAGGAGAGGGGGCATTTGTGTAATTTTGAGAAACATTTTGGGACGAGGATATATTACAATGTGGTCCGCAATCTTTAATAAATTAAGCACATGAGTTCTTCTTCTTGATTTCGACCACCTCATGTCCTCGACTTTTAAAAATTCTTCTAGGGGTCCCAAACTTTCCTTTTGTTCCATTTTATGTCCTCAATCTTCCGTTTAGGCTAACTCATATCCTCAACCTTTTAATATTATGCACAATGTAATCTAACCAATAGAAACCATCTATTTAGACAGCAAAAATGAAATGCAATAGGAATTTGATAAAATGCTTGATGGACATAATTGTCTAAAAATAATTTTCTCTAGTTTGAACAAATCCTGGATGGATATAAACCCGAGAAGATTCAAAATTTGAATAGAACATAATGTAAATCACCCACTAAAATAGCATTCGACGTGCTAGAAAATTATTTTTCAATAATTATGCCCATTAGTCACGTGTCATCTAAATAGATGGTTTTCATATGACTAAGATACTACGTGCACAATTTTTTATGCTTAGAGGCTAGGAGTGGCCCAAAAGAACATGGTGTGGCAAAACGTATAAAGGTTGGGGATCCGTAGAGGAACTTACACTTAATTTTTCGTAACATATTGCCTCCAATCTTTTGTCTTTGGTGTACATTATCCTAATTTTAGATCTTCATATAAATTTCGTAATAATAGAAATTGACTAATTTGTGCATATTAAATTCTAGCCCATGTTTGATGTAGTTAAAAGATCAAATTTTTAGTAGATTTTGATAAAAATTAATAAAATATTTAGTTGAAAAGTTGTGATTTTCATGAATTATATAGTTAAAATTAATTGTCGACTTTGATTTTTTTTTTTCAAAATTTTAAATTAAACCAATTAGGGTCCTAATGATTTTTAAGTGTCAAATTACTTGTGCATATATATATATATAGTAAAGTTTTCATTGATTCACTTTTGCTTAAGAAGAAAAAGCTAAACAACAATGGCCCCGACCTTCTCCAATCCCTTGGCATTTACTTAGGGTAGCTGTGTTGGATAAAATTCTTCCTAAATATCATGCTCTACTCTTGCAACATGTATTTATTGCATAATGGTGACATGATTTGACATTACAATAACAAGATTTTCCTTTTATTTTTTGTCCAATAATCATCAAAATTCATATAAAGGTTGAATTCATGTTGACTTTGGTCCATAATTACCAAGGAAACGATAAAGAAGATTCACAATCGTGTATATGTTCAACGTGCTTGATTAAGCTAAAAAAATTTAATAAAACTTTTTATTTTTTTTTCTCATTTTTAAATCAAATAACCATCAATCATCCAATATCATCATCAACAAGAGTTTCAACACTACGATTAGAAGGTCTATCTTTCCAAATACTATCCTGGGAAATGAACAAAATTTGTGTCACTAGACCATGTGCAGTGCCATTCACTTTATGCAGACGAACTTGTCAATGAGACTGAAAAAGATGTTGACAATATATTAATGCAACTTAAGATCACACCTTCTAGTGCATGAAAACTAGATACAGTACAAAAATTCGTTTCTCAACGTTGATGCAGAATAACGTTGTTCAACAGCGAATATAAGCATCTAAATTTGAAGCTCATTCGTCTGTGATGCGCAAGATTCTTTCATGAATTGACTTAGATAAGAAATCTACCATGACTTGATTTCATAAAGATAAATAATCCCCAATACCATTAAGTCATGTCCCTCGTTTACGTCAACGTCAATATTCTTAGCTTGATCCTCAATAGATCGATAGAGGCTGCCATTTTTCTATTAATTGTAAAAGCAGCATGTTGTTGAACTCTGCTATTTGCAACATATAATCTCACCCTTGTATTAAGTGGAAAAGGGACTATTTTCTAAATGAAAATTTTAAACACTGTTGGAAGTTGACACAACTAAAGACGGTGTTTGTGACCCATTTTCATGTAAAAATGTATTTTAGAATAGTAAATTGATGAAAAATGTGTGGTTAAAAAATGAGAATTTTTTTGATTTACGTGTAATATTATTTTAATAAAAAATGTGTGATTGAAAAGAAGAAAGAAAAAATGTATTTTGAAAAAAATAAATACCAAACGGGTCCTAAAGAAAATTCCACCACCATTTCAATTGTTTGAGCATGTCTATGAGTCTGAGTTTCGGATGGAGAGTACTAATTGAAACTCACACTTACTGAGTAAATATAGAATATCGGATGAATTATTATTTCTTACTATTAAGTAAAATTACTTATTTAACTTATTATAACATTAATCCCTTGTTTGAGCTCCATTTTTTGAAAAAAAAAAATAATAACAAAAATGAATTCTTGAATAGTGTTTTGACCACATTTCAACGGAAACATTATTCAATAAAATAATATTACACGTAAATTCAAATTTTTTTTTTATTTTTTAACTACACATTTCCCATCAATACACTATTTAAGAAATTCATTTATTTTTATTTTTTTTTATAAAAATGGGGCTCGAACGTGGGGTAACTAACAAAAAATATTATTTTATTTTAATTGCTTTTAAGTAAATTTTGGAAAAAAATGCGGCTAGGATCCCTAACCTTTCAATAAGTGCAATACGGTCTCAAACTTTCAATGTTTTCCACACCGTCCCAATTTTTAAGGAAAATATGCGGCCAGAAGAAGGCCTTTAGATGTTAACAGTCCAAGAATTCATTATTCAATGGGTAAATTGCAGCTGCTCACTTTTTGAAGGTTTGGGATCCTGTTGCACTTTTTGAAAATGTTAGGAACCCCAGCTGCAATTTCCCCTAAATCTATTGGCACCCTTTACGTTTTACAGTAGCCCATATCAGATCCAGCCCACAATCACTGGCCTGCGAACACCCCGTCGAACTGAGGGGTACTTTTCAAATGGGCTAAGTCAAAGAACAAGTTTTGAACTTTGACCAATTTTTTTTTCATTCCCTACATTGGCCTCTTGTGTTGAAAAAGACAATTGTGCCCTTATCATGTGCCATAATTACAAAAATATGTTAATTCTTTAAAAGACCATAATACCCTTAAAAGTTTAAATAAATTCAATCACTTCCCTACGTAAATTTCAAAATCAATTTCGTTTGTCAGTTTCTTCAATACAGTTAAAAAAATTCCCTCTTCCATCTGCTAGAACAATGAAATCTTACAAAATTATCAAATGTTCAACAAAAAAACATTACTCACAGTCGGCACTCAAAATTGGTAAGTGTAAATATGTATTTTTAATTTTGTTTTAGTTAAAGTAGTATACTGTTTGAATCTTTAAATCTTATTTCGACAAAGGTAGATGAATTATTATAGTATTAAACACATATGTATTATTTTTTTTAGCAAAAATGAAGAAAGAAATCATCTGTATGCATATTTTTTCAAGAAAAATTCATAGTATTTCGTTGGAAAAAAATTCCAGCCGATCAAGACGTCCAACAGCCGGCCCGGACGTACGGGCCTCCGCCTTTTTTTGTTATTTAATTATTTTTTTAATGTTTAAGATTTTATAATTTATTTGTTCATATTTAATGTATATTGTTTATTGTAAATATTAATGAATATTTAATACTAATTGAAATAAATATTTTTAAAAAAATTAAAATAATCAATGAATTATTATATGTATAAAATCAAATTAAATATGAAATGAACAATTTAAAAAATTATGTATTAATTCTTTATGTTTAATCTATTATCTAATATTTTTAATTTGTGATAGATATGACATCAGCATGTGTTCCAATTTGTTACTTCGGTAACTTTCAAATGAATGAAAATGCTCAGTAAGAATGGAAATGGACGAGTGAAGGAGATGGGTGTACGACGGAATTTCGTGTATTAAAATACAGAAATCGTTACAAATTGTATTTTGATAAATACAAGTGATGTTGACCTTCTTGTAATTGCAAAATTGCAAAATCCTCTGATTAATGCTCTAAATATTTGAAGACGAGGGCCATGTCGCTTGAATCCTGGTCTTCAATAATTTGTTGAAAATCTGATTTGTCGAGATTTGACTTGTTTGGAACTTGAATCTTGAAGCTTGGACTTGGACTTGAATTTGATTTAATTTGAAGAACACTTTCATCTTCTTGGATTTGGCGTGAACCTGTTTGATTCGAAGAAGATTTTAATCTTCTTGGGATTCACCGAGTTAAGGTTTGACAGAATTTCTTCCATTCTTTCAGCCTTGAGATTTCTTCAGCACTTCGTGGCGTTCTCTGCTTTCTTTTCTTACTTGCTTTCTGTGTCCCCCGTCTTATGGACCATTGGTCTTATTTATAGGGGAGGAGTAGAGCTAATTTTGGTAATTACTCAATTATATTTAATTAAAAGAAATAATTGAGTAATTATGGTTTTATTTATTTTGTTTGTTTATTTATTTAAAATTTGGTATGGGCCTTTGGATTTTATGGACTTTAGTAGGTTTAAATTTAATTGGGCTAATGATTTAAATCGACACAATCCATTTTATTTTATTATTTTTTTATGTCTACGAATGCCCTCTCAAAATTTATTTATTTATTTATTATGAAATAAATAAATTAATAAATCTTGATTTCTTTTGAATTGTTTGATTTTGATTTTTTTTTATTTAATTTGATCTCAAACATTTCATTAGTAAATTAAACAGATGAAATATTTGAGAATAAAATGTGAATTTGATAAAATTCTTATCCTTCAAATTTGAGAATAAGATTTTTTATTTTTTTATTTGTTGAATTTTGATTATTTATTTATTTTATACGATCCATAACAAATTTGATTTGAACGGGCTTTTATGTTTCATGATAAATTGGGTTTAAATGAAGCCCGTTACCCGACTATTTATACGAAGGAATTATGAGACTTAAGAACAAATCTGTTAAATCTTACAAACAGAGGTAAAGTATCTATTTTTTTATTTATTTCACGTTTTTTTTTTCTTCTCTCTTTTTTTTAATTATTATTTTAATTTTTCTTGGTTTCGACTGTGCAGAAACCAAAAAGTGCAAAAACTGTGTTGGAACTTCTTTTCTTTCCTTTTCTTCTTCTTTTTTTTTTAATTTAATATTTATTATAATTTTTTTCTTGGTTTCCGCCGCATTTTAACGGTGGAAACCAATTTTGTTGTTGATGATTTTTGCAACGATTTGCAGATTATTGGTTTCTGCAAATCATGGCAGAAACCATTTAATTTCCAATTGGAGTTAATTGGTTTCTGCAAGTTTCTGCCATGATTTGCAGAAACCAAATCCTTTAAATTTTTTATTTTTTTTATTCTTGTCTGATGTGAAACCCTTTTTTGTCTTCTATTTTTAGTTTCTTTCTCCTTTTCTTTCTTTTTTTTTTCTTTATGTATTTTATTTATTTATTAATTACCCCTTTATTTTGATCCTTTTTTTTTTAAAGAAAATTTAAACTAACAATCTTCGTTTTTTTAGGGATTCAACTTTTTGGAACGAATCAAGAATTTTGAGGTTCCAAATTTTCTTCTTGTAAAGGTTAATTATTATTATTATTATTATTATTATTTCAATTATTTTATAAGTTCAGAAAATATATGATTATGAACCAACTTAAAATTGCAAACCTTCATACCATTGAAGACCAAGGACTGTCACTTTTCACCAGTTAATGCACTTTTTGTTGAGGACCATGGACCTGCTCCTTCCATCATCCAAGACACTTTGTGTTAAGGACCAAGGACTGACTTCTTCAACTGTTCAAGACATTTTGTGTTGAGGACTAAGGACCTGTTCCTCCATCGTCCAAGGCATTTTGTGTTAAGGACCAATGACCCGTTCCTTCCATCGTCCAAGGCACTTTGTGTTAAGGATCAAGGACTGGCTCCTTCAACTGTCCAAGACACTTTGTGTTGAGGACTAAGGACCTGTTCCTTCCATCATCCAAGACACTTCGTATTGAAAACCAAGGACCTGACTCCTTAAACTGTTCAAGACACTTTGTGTTGAGAACTAAGGACCTGTTCCTTCCATCGTCCAAGGCACTTTGTGTTAAGGACCAAGAACCTGTTCCTTCCATCGTCCAAGGCACTTTGTGTTAAGGACCAATGACTGGCTCCTTTCATCGTCAAAGACACTTTTTATAGAGGCTGCTTACATATTTGGGAGACTCGGGATTTTAAACAATAAACCAATTTGAGAGATTTATTGCCCTCCCTTTTTTTTGCTGACTTTTTTTTTTTTTTTTTGCAGGCATGGCTGGAACAAGTTCTGATGATAAAGTGTATTCTGACATGCACGAAATTGTTGAGTTTAAAAATCAAGGTAAAAGTTATCTACGTTTCAAAGATACTGATGTGAAGTACCATGCCAGACCGGCGTACGAGGTAAACTAAAAGTTAGTGTCCATAAGCCAACGACAGATCCTTTCCCCGACCTTCAGGGGCTATTGTCAGAGTTGCATATGTCCACCATTAGTGATTGTCACGAGAGTTTGGATACTGGCAAGTCCAATCGCTCTAGCGGTCATCTTCCCTTTTTGTGCCTTCCGCCTCATCATTCCTAGAGCATGGAGTACATCCCAAGGGCTGTGATTTGTGAGATAATTGATAATAGAGAAATACGATGGGGAAGCGCACTGGTCAATCAAGAAGAGATTTCTTTTCTTCCAAAATTTTGGGAGTGGTCTTTGTGGGTCCAGAAACTTCTGTTCAAGAGGAATCTCCGAGAGTTAGCTTTTGCAGTTGGTTCTGCTTCAAAAGATTACCATCGCCCAAACTCCATTTACAGAGCTCTTTGTAGGTTTGGTATCCAGAAACCAACACCTTTGTGACTGCCAACGGTGAAATTGGCATTTCTCTTTGGGACATCCGCGAGATAAGTGGACTTTCGATCATAGGTCATTATTATGAGGAAGTAGTACCAAGCTTTTCAGAGTTGACGGATCATCTTCCCAAGTCTTGTTTGTATCTCTTTAATGTTTTCGCATTGATTGCCCATGCGAATGAATTTGACAGACTTACTCACGAACAGTGGGTTAATTTTTGGTTTCATGAGAATGGTTGTGTCCCGAACCCTCGACAACACAAAAATTATAAGAATGCTATGAGTTTAAATCCATTCAAAAGGCGCCATCAAAGAACATCGAAGGAAATATGGGGGCCTGTGGTGGCAGACAAGCCGAGAGACATTACTCATAGGGATCGACGTCAATGGGGCAATTTTCCAGTATCTCTGTCTATGGAAGAAGAAGAGGAATTAGAGATAGCAACCTATCTCTCCCTATGGCTTTGTCGCTTCACTCTTCCATCTGGGGACGAAAGTATAAGAGTCGGGACTTTTAAAGCATCTTCTAGGATGGCAGGCGGATACACTTATAGTCTGGTTCCACCCATATTGGCGAGCATTTATAGTGGACTTACACGAACATCTAACTATCAGGTAAATCCAGACCTTGACTCAATTTCACATTCATTTTCTGGACATTTTCTTTATGCTTGGGCAGCAACTTATTTTGTTCGAGGTGTTTATGCTCATGTAGATAAGAGTTATTCTCGCCCTATAATTCGAAGATATGCCGGAACTCTGAATGCTTTTCAATCTTGGGAGAAAAATGTCGTTGATTGTCGAGAATTTATCCGCGGAGCGATGAACACTGATAACTTTTGCTGGAATCCATTACCCTCATCGTCTCATCCTAATGTACGTGTGGATGACCAACCGAGGTCTGCAGATACTTCAAAATTCATGATGAGTATTTGATCTGGATTTGTCTCTTATCGTCGAGGAAATTCACCTTTCATTCTTGAGGCGTATAATCCTTACAGGTTTGTGAGATAGTTTGGCTTTAGACAGAAATTTCCCGGTTCACCAAGAAAGTTGAATATTGCCCCCAGTGTAGGCGACATGTATCGGGTTTGGTTGTCCCTAACTCGAATAAAAAGTGGGTATGTATTTCATATTCCAGAGTATGTGAGGGATATACATCAAAACATTGATGTTGAATACCAGGCTTGGTGGAATAGCAAAGTGTTACCACTCTTGACCAAGGTCCAGGTGCAAGTCTTATTTTCTAATGAGAGCCATGACTTAGTTCTTGGCTCGACTCCGAACAGGGTTTTAGCTAGAGGGTTAAAGCCTCCAAATGCTGCTCCTGAAGAGGCTTCTTGAAAGAAAGATCTAAACCAGCAAAATGAAAGAGGTATTAAGAGAATCAAAATTATAGTTCCCTTGGCAAAGGTTGCTACCACCTCTGAACCTGCTGATAAGGTGCCAGAAGCAATTTTGATTCCAGATCACAGTAGTCCTGGAGATCGAGCATCAGAAGTACCAGGAAAGACTTTGACTCCAGAAGATGAAAGTTCTGGAGATCAGGTATAGTTCTCCCCTTTTTTTATGTACTGTTTGTATCTGATTTTCTGTCACAATCTTCAATTTCAGGCTCCTCTTTCTCGAATATGCAAAATCCAACGACCAATAGAACCGAGGCCGCTTCAAGCTTTTCCGAGTCTTTCAAAATGTGAAGTTGAAGCTTCTCACATTAACCTCAACCTCCCGAACACATCATCAGGCAGTGGATTTTTAGACATGTCGCCCAGGACACGAAATGCATGTATGTGCCTTGTTGTTGTTTGCTGCACTTTTCCCCTCTTTTTTTTTTTTTTTTTGAAATTATGCTCCACCTAGAATTATCCAAGAGTCTCCTTATCTGAAGGCTGCTTTGCAAGAAGCTATGAATAATTACCTCCAGAAATATTTTAAGGATGTCTTAAATTATGGATTCTCCAATATTCGATCTTGGTGGGATGAAAATAATTTAATTCTGAAGAATGTGATTACCAACTCATTTCACGCAGACCCAGCACCTTTGATGAAACGCATAGATGTGTTTCTGAAAAAAATTGACTCTTACTTGTCTGAAAGAAAGCAGCACATGGATTGTCCAACCGTTGAAGAAAAGGTGGAGGAGTTGAAACTTTTGAACATTCAGCTGGAAGTAAAAGGATTCCACTTGTTCTTCGTTGAGAGGCAAAATTAGTGAGCTAACCTTTGAGTTAGATAGACTTCGTGATGAACTTCAAGACCAAGAGGAAGACAAAAGTATGATTGGAACCAAGAAGGCAGCATTGGAAGAAACACAGACAAGAGATGTTGCAAGCATATCATCCATTGACCAGAAAAGGAAGACCCTTGAAGATAGTTTCCTGCGGGTGATCAATGGCGAGTGATCCTGATGAAGTCATGAATTTCTGATCTTTTTTTTCTTAAGACCATATAGTTTGAATTTTGACTTACTATTTTTATTTGGATGAACTTTTCTTTTTCATATTTCTTGTGTTTTTTTACAGCAATTGATAAACAAATTGAATGAATTTATTAGTTGTGACTGAACTTGAATTTATAATTTATTCAAGCTGCCTACGTACCCAAATGGGATCAAGTCGAACGTAGTTCATTATAAGAACACAATTTTTTTTTGTACAATGAAAATTTTATAAAGAACTTCAGGCGTAAAAACGCTTTAAAAATTTTCATTGATAGGTCCGATTTGCAATCCATCTTTGTCGACGATCTTGTACGCTCCGTTAGTGAATGCATAAGTAACAAGAAATGGACCATCCCATTTAGGTTGGAACTTGCCCCCTGTTTTTCTTGTAATTATGATTGGCCTCCGCACGGAAAGTACCAGATCTCCAACTTGAAATGATCTTGGTAGCACCTTTTTGTTGAAAGACTTGGCCATTCGAGTTTGATAGCATTCTAGATGCATTTGTGCTTCTAACGTCTTCTCATCCAAAGCTTCTCGCTCTTCCAATCGAAGGTGGGCATTTTCTTCAGTTGTCACACCTTCCTGGATAGCAATTCGAAGTGACGGAATTTGACACTCCAGGGAAAGGACAGCTTCTACCCCATATACTAAGGCATAAGTTGGAGTTCGATAAGTAGTTTGATAAGCCCATAAGACTTCACCGATTTTCTCATGCCAATCTCTTTTTGATTTGGAGACAACATTTTTCAGTAGACTACATAGTGTTTTGTTGAATGCCTCTGCCAATCCGTTAGCTGTCGCATTGTACATTGACGAGTTGTACTGTTTGAATCCAAACTTTGCACATAAATTGTTTATGTGGCTATTGCAAAATGGCTTGCCATTATCAGTTATGATATGTCGCGGGACACCATATCGATAAATGATTTGAATACGAATGAAATCTGAGACATTTTTTTTCTTTACTTCCTTCAATGGTATGGTTTCGGCCCACTTAGAGAAATAGTCGGTCCCGATGAGGATGTATGTATGCCCTGCTGAAGACTTTGGAGTTATAGGTCCAATTACATCAAGACCCCATGCATCAAACGGCCATGAAGCTATTGTTCAATGTAATGGTTCCGGAGGTTGATGGATGAAATTTGCATGGATTTGGCAGGCTTCACATTTTCTTGCATAATCCATAGAGTCTTGTATCATAGTTGGCCAGTAATATCCCATCCTCTTTATTCGAAAATGAAGTTTGGGTCCAGACTGGTGGGCACCACAAATTTCAGAGTGGGCTTCTTCCACGACCTGCGTTGCTTCATCATTACTTAGGCATCGAAGGAAAACTCCATCAAACGATCGTCGATAAAGTGTTCCCTTATAAAAGATAAAGCGAGAGCCACGCCTCTTGATTTCTGTTTTTCGTCTTGGATTATCTGGTAGCTTTCGATGTTGAAGGAAATCGATTATTGGCTGTCTCCAATCTTCTCTTTTCTCATCTTCGATTACTTCGACACTATTATTTTCTTCCAAATTACTGGGTAGCAATGACGGAAGCACCCATCTTTGAGCAATTGATATGGAGTGGGAAATTTCTTCATCTGATCTAGTTAAAACAGCAGCCAAATTAGCTAGAGCATCAGCTTCCTTATTTTCACTTCTCGGGATGAATTTGATTTTTATCGAATCAAATCGTCTCAAGCATTGCTGCATGTTCATGATATGGCTTCAAGTTTGAATTACGGACTTCATATTCAGGTAAAAGTTGGTTGATTATCAATTTAGAATCTCCAAAGACTTCCAGCTGGTGAATATCCATATCTAAAGCTGTCTCTAAGCCGATGATAAGAGCTTGATATTCTGCCACATTATTCGAACATTTCTCTGTTAAGACAAATGAGTAGGGCATAACGAGATCATGAGGAGTGATAAAGACCACTCCTGCTCCGGCACCATAACTTCGGGCTGCCCCGTCGAAGTATAGCCTCCATGATGGTATGATTTCGACGAATAGAACTTCTTCATCGGGAAGGTCTTCCTTAAGTTCCCATTCTGCTGGACTTGGGTGGTCAGTAAGGAAATCCTCCAAAGCTTGTCCTTTAATGGCCTTTTGTGGAATGAATTTGATGTCGAACTCAGACAACAGTAATGCCCATTTTCCAATCCTTCCAGAAAGAATCGTCTTGGACAATATGTACTTCAATGGATCAATCTTCGAAACAAGATTGATTGTGTGTGATAGCATATAATGCCTCAACTTTTTAGCTGTGAAGATTAATGCGAGGCATATTTTTTCAATAGGCGAATACTTCATTTCAGCGCCTACCAGTGTCCGGCTCAAGTAATAGAGTGCATTCTCTTTTCCTTCTTCGTTAACTTGGGCAAGAAGTGCCCCTAGAGAATATTCTTGTGCTGCAACATAAAGAATCAGGGACTTCCCTGGAACTAGAGCTGTGAGTACTGGTGGACGAGACAAATATTGTTTAATGCTTTGGAAAGCATTTTGACAAGCGTCATCCCATTCAAATGGTACATCTTTTTTCACTAATTTGTTGAATGGATGACAACGTCCGGCTAGATTAGAGATAAATCTTCGAATGTATGCAAGTTTTCCTTGAATACTTTTCAACTCACGTACATTTCTTGGCTCTGGCGTGTTGATTATAGCTTCAATTTTTGATCGATCTATTTCAATGCCCCGGTGTCGAACAATGAAGCCGAGAAATTTTTCAGAGGTGAGGCCAAATGCACATTTCAACGGATTCATCTTTAATTGATGCCTTCGAAGTTTTTTGAAAACATCTCGTAAATCTTGTAAATGATCATCGCGTCTTTTTGTTTTAACAACAAGATCATCCACATAACATTCAACGTTCTTATGTAGAATATCATCGAAAATCTTTTGCATTGCCCGTTGATAGGTTGCCCCCGCATTTTTTAATCCAAAAGGCATAACTTTGTAACAATATATGTTTTTAGGGGTACGAAATGATGTGAGTTCCTCATCTTTTGGGTTCATCCATATTTGATTGTATCCGGAAAACCCGTCCATGAAAGATAAGACTTCATATCCGGTAGTTGCATCCACCATCAACTCTGTTATTGGAAGTGGAAAATAATCTTTTGGACATGCTTGATTCAGATCCCGAAAGTCAACGGAAATTCGTAATTGCCCGTTCTTCTTTTTGACAGGAACAATGTTTGCGATCCATGTTGGATATTTCACTTCGCGTATAAATTTATTCAAACGGGATCCATTTTTAAGTTGGTTCATAATCATATATTTTCTGAACTCATAAAATAATTGAAAATAATAATAATTAACCTTTACAAGAAGAAAATCTGGAACCTCAAAATTCTTGATTCGATCCAAAAAGTTGAATCCCTAAAAAAATGAAGATTGTTAGTTTCAATTTTCTTAAAAAAAAAAAAGGGGATCAAAATAAATGGGTAATTAATAAATAAATAAAATACATAAAGAAAAAAAAAAGAAAAGAAAGAAAAGGAGAAAGAAACTAAAAATAGAAGACAAAAACGGGTTTCAAGTCAAACAAGAATAAAAAAATAAAAAATTTAAAGGAATTGGTTTCTGCAAATCATGGCAGAAACTTGCAGAAACCAATTAACTCCAATTGGAAATTAAATGGTTTCTACCATGATTTGCAGAAACCAATAATCTGCAAATCGTTGCAGAAACCATCAAGTACAGAAATCGTTACAAATTGTATTGTGATAAATACAAGTGAAGTTGACCTTCTTGTAATTGCAAAATTGCAAAATCCTCTGATTAATTATCTAGATATTTGAAGACGAGGGGCCACGTCGCTTGAATCCTGGTCTTCAATAAGTTTGTTGACTTCCATTTCAATTTGAGGAATCAGTTCTGGTCGAAATCTTCTTTGAGTTTGTTTGACCGGTCGAACTCCATATCTTACTGCAAGATGATGCATTGCAACCTTAGGATTTAACCCAAACATTTTTTTGTAAGACCATGCAAACATGTCTTTGTATTCGTGAAGCAAACTAATGTACTCAAATTCTTCCTTCTGACTGAGAAGGGCACTTACAAATACTGGTCTTGGGTCTTCTTCGATCCCCAGGTTCAATTGTTTCAAGTCATCCACAGTAGCTTGTCCCCCTTCTTCAAAAGTAGGTAGGGCTGGTTCAGGTTCATCAGTTGTGACAGAACTTTCGGACTCGGAGTCTGAATCGGGAGCATCTTCAAAGGCTATGTGATTGACAGAGACTTCTTTCTTTTCTTCACTCTCCTTTAGGGACGGACGAACTTTTTGCTGTCTTCGTCTTCTTCTTGACCGTTGTGGCTTTAGGCTTGGGTCAGAAGTTTTAATCCCAAGTCGAGAAAATGCAGATTGTCTTTGGGATGACATTTGGGAAGCTTGTGCATTCCTATCAATTTGGGTAGAAGAAGAAGAATCTTCGCTTAATCTTTGGAAGATAGAAACTTTACCTTTTACATCGACCACTGGGGAGGGTTCTCCTTTTAACCTTTTAAACACCGAAACTCTGGCATTCTCATTTTCAATTCAATCGAATACTGAAGGTTTTGGCTGTTCAGATTTCTCTTCTGCAACTTCATAAATTTGAATCATGATGGGGTTTGAGGAAACCTTCTTGACCTTAATCTTTCTCGGTGGATTGGGATCATATCCCAAACCATACCTGGGTCGGGACACCAAGGTTCCATCAGAATTAGAAGGGGGACGCCTTCCTGAAAGGACAGCATCAAGATCACCTAATTTACGAGGCTCTCCTTTTCCAAAACCAGCATTTTCGAACAACTTTTTAACTTGAAAATTGTAACATCCTTTGAAAGTTTGTTTTGATTTAGTAGCTCCTTCTTGTTTGGACGAGCTGGAAATATAGAGTTTTAATATGTCGGGAACAGATGTTGAAACCTTCGATGTAGATTTATATTCTTTCGGGCCCGCCATAAGTTGGTGGGGCAGAAGTAATTTTGGGATACTAGGTATTGGAAGAGTTAACTCTTTTCTCAATACCTCAATATCGGTTGATTCTACTTGAGGTTTTTTGCCTTTAGTAAATCTTAACTTATCTTTGATAAGTTGATGAGATTGAGCAGCACTAGACGTATCATGATCGTTTGTATCTTCTTTGATTTTGAATCCAGATATGGTCAACCGTGAAGAATTTCTTCACCTTCCATGTAAAACTTGGCATCGGCAAAATGAGATTCTTCTTCAAGAAAAGGTTTCGACTCAACTACCACACATTTGACTTCTCTATCTCGACTATATTTAAAGCATTGGTGCCAAGTCGAAGGTACCACTCCAGTTTCGTGTAGCCAAACACGTCCAAGGAGTAACTCGTATGATGTTTTAGCATCAATGACATGGAAAAGAGCCGAGGAGATTAACTCTCCTATTTGCAGCTTTAGGCGAATCATACCAATGGCTCGCTGACATTTTTGATTGAATCCTTGAATCATGATTTTACTTTTGGATAGATTACCAACATTGATTCCAATTTTCTTCATTATTTTGACCGGCATAATATTTACAGCAGATTCGCAATCGATCATTATACGATTTATCTTGCACTCTCGAATATAACCGCTGACATACAGTGGTCTATTATGTGGACGTGAACCCAGTTGTAAATCTCCATCGTCGAATGTTATGGCGGCCATACAGTCTTGAGGAGTTGTGGCTCCAATATGTTCTAAAGCTTTGCCTTCATATTCTTCCGAATCGATTAATGCCGCGACCAAGGCCATTCGGTCATCGAAGGGAAGGGCAAGAGACTCTGCTAGACTTGTATTGGCAGGAATATTATTAAGTTGTGAAATAGTTTTCTTCTGTTTTGAAGTCTGCCTTGATACGTTCTTCATTTCATCTTTCTCCTCCACATTGATTATGTTGGAGGTTAGACTTCTTTATCAAAGAAACCCTTAAGAAAGTAATCACCCTAGGTCGGTAGTCTAGGAAGAACGCGTGGAGCTACTCCCTCTTTGGTTGATTTAGTAGATACTGTTGGCTTGACTTCAGGCCTCCTTCTTTGATTGTTCCTTGGTCTTGATTTCTTGTCACAAAAGTTAGAAATTGGGATTCGTGGAGCCTTTCGACGACGTCTTTTCACTAGGGTCCATGCCGCATGATCTTCTTCTAGTGTTTCTTCTTCATTGGGTTGAATTTTTGTACCTAATTCCTCCACTTTGTTCCTGCAAGAGGCATAGAAGGTAATATTTTACCTATTTTGTTTGGCATTCTGTATTTCTCTTTCTTCTTTACGAAGGTAGACCAGCCATCACCGATCTCATCTTCTAATTCTGAGTTGAAATTCCAAACATCCAAGTCACCTGTCATAATTTCATAAAAGGTTGGATGATTGGGTGCGCTTGGTCCATTCATCCCTGGATAGATATAACTGATGGTGATTTCTCCGTCTACCTCAAATTTCATTGTGATGGCTCCTTCTGGGAGTTGAGGTCCAAATTCCTCAACGGAGGATTTATAGGCATCGTATACATTAGAGAATGTTTGTTTCTTTCCTGGAATGGGAATTGGATCAAATGATCCAAATGAAACCATCGAGCATGCGGTTGTTGGATTCTCTCCGGTCTCAAGTTTGATCTTATTTTCTTTGTCCAAGCAAACAATAAGATCTTTCAAAACAAAGCATTTTTCCACTGGATGGCTAATGATCCTGTGAAATTTACAGTTTTTAGGATGATCGATCTTACCAGCCTCCTCAGGTCTTTTTGGTATTGGAAGTTTGATTATTTTCTGTTCAAGGAGCTGATCTAGAATTCCAGAAACTTCTGAATCTGAGAATGGGTACTCCCTTCCTTCAAGTTCCTTTAGAGTCACATGACTTCTACTTTGGACTTGTCCTTTGTTAGGTCTAAACTCTAGCTTCGGTTTTGAGTTCGAGCTCGACCTTTGGAAGGCTATCTTTGCAGGAACAATAGAAATCCCCATAACCTCTTTGGATTTACTTGTCTTGACGTCCTTCTTTATATCCTTCTTAGGATCTTTCTTGTCACTTGGTAAATAACTCCCATGCCTTGCAATTTGGAGTTCCAGGTCATGAGCACGTGTCGCAAATTCTTCGAATGAGTGAGGCATGTTTGCTTGGAGATTATAGAGTAATCCCCAATTCATGCCTTGTACGCACATGTCGATGGAAGATGCTTCACTTATTCGTTCTTTACAATTAAGCACAAGATTTCTCCAGCGTTCAATGTACTCTACTACAGGCTCTTCCTTGCTCTGCTTTGTTCGAGCAAGTTCTGGAAAGCTGACAGTTCGNAAGAACTCTCGCTCGAGTTGATCCCAACTATCAATTGACCCTGCTGGTAAGTCTGTGTACCATTCAAATGCAGAACCTTTGAGACAGCGTACGAACTGCTTCACCATTGTGTCATTGTAAGTACCTACATTGTTACACGTCTCAATAAAATGAGCAACATGTTGCTTTGGGTTGCCCTTTCCATCAAAACATTGAAACTTCGGAGGTTGGTAACCAAGTGACATCCTTATTTCGTCGATTCGACAACTATAAGGTTTGGCATACACCAATGAAGATTGCAACGAACCACCATATTGGGCACGAATGGTGTCCACAATCATATGTTAAAGTTGTTGGACGGATAAAGAGCCAACGGAGAGTTGAGTGGCATCACGCAACACATTTTGAACAATTGTTCGATCATGTATATCTTGCTTCTGTTGATGCTCTTGGACCCCATATTCTCGACAGAATTCATCGGGCTTTGTTTTTTTAACAGGGGACTCTCAGAGCCTTCAAGCTCAAAATGATCCTATACTTAGATCATAAACTTAAGTTTTGGTCCTCAGAACACAACAAACCAGATGAAGGCTACAAATATGTAAAATCCTACATTTATTTGGAATAAGGTTTCTAAGTCCAGAAATAAGTAAAAAAATTATTGTTGCAAGGGTAAAAAAGAGGATGATAAAAGAAAAGGAAAAAGCCATTGATTCCACCATAATTAAAGCAGATATTATCCAACGCTTTTTCCCATGATTTGGCTAAGCATGGCATATCATCGTCAAAAAGAGAATATTTATTGCAATGTTGCCAATCCAATATATAAATAAGAAAAAGCAATCTACTTTACATGTGTATAAAAATTATTAAAAAAAAATAAAAAAAATTGCACCCTTTAAAAGAAAGTTGGGAAACAACTACGATATAAAAAGAAGAATCCTTATATAGCTACGTCTTAACCTTGTGAGAGACGAATCAAGATTTTCAATTTGAGAGAACTTATATAGTTGTCGATCGAACAACGATATACAAAGAAAAATCCTTATATAGTTGCCGATCCATCAAACAAATAGCTTCTTCAAGGGAACTTTGAGAGACGAATCAAGATTTTCAATTTTCACCCTAAGAGCTCTCCTTTAGGAAGCTATTTGTTGGCCAAAAGAACTAATGAATAACTAAAAAAGCAATTCAAACAACCCTAACTTCCTTTAAAAGTCTTTTAATTTGATATGCTCATTTTGCACAAATATTCTAACAAGAACTATATCACTCTTTTGGTTTTCATTCTAATAAAATTTCTGTCATCTCCCAAGATGAACATCAAATTAGGAATATCAAATTTAATTTTACGTCATTTTTAAAATGTTACTTGATTCACCATTTCAAGAGCTTACCACCCTAAATATCAACCGAAATTGAACATGTCTTATTTCATTGTTTCACTAATCCGTGTGTGGCTTGTCTACAAATTAGCCAACAAAAAGTTGAATATTGTTCGAAGGACTAACCAAGTGAACTTAAATATGAGAAAGAAAAGTTACCTTAACCGCAGCTTCGTGGATGAGTAGCGCGACCTATTTTGTCCCGAACTTGTAGACAGGAACATTGGCTGGTTGACATTGTTCCACATTTTTTCAACAAAAAATGCATTTTAAACATCACATCATGGGCCCAACCTTAGAGTGTTGAAGTCAAAAATTGTAGGCTGATTTGATGGAAAAAATGTATTATTTTCCCAAATAATGTGCACCAAACGGGGGCTATTTTCTACTACAGCCATTTGAGCAGAAGGTTAAACCTTGATTATTATTTCTACTTTCCACACTCTGAATTGAAAAATAGCATGAGTAATGTATGTAATGTAAGGGAAC
>NC_036248.1:28263990-28265302 GCF_002742605.1 Olea europaea var. sylvestris | reverse complement strand
TGGATGACACATGACTCTAAGCAAAAATTAGACAGCATTAATGCCCTAACTAACAATTTTAGACAGATTCATAATCAAGTAGAAAGTAAAAATTTTAGTTTCTTTGCAATAATTAAAAATAGAAAGCCTAGAATATATAATTATTAGCCAGAAGTACTACAACAAGTAGAAAGATTTCCCGACCCCCTTTTCAAAGGATTTTATACGCTTGAATAAGCTTTAAATTTTTGTAGAGAAACGATATGATTTAATTTTCATATATCCGAAAGAATTACACAGACCATGCAAACCCCCTCTCAAGCTTCATCATCATCTTCATCAATACAACTTTGTGATAGTTGTGAAATTATGACCGAAGTTGTTAGAAATTTAAATCTTAGAAAGCATTCTTTAGAAGAAAGACTACAATTCCTCGAATATCAAATTTCTTCATCCCAACAAACTATCAGTAAATATCAAAATGAGATTCTTAGATTGCATAATAGTTTAGACAGACTTAATTCTTCTAAAAATACACTTGAAAAACCCATTTCTAAAGACATCGCCTCTACAAGTAGAAATTATTTTGATAAAATATAAAGATTTATTGAACTAACAAACTCTATAGCGACAGGACAGGAAAAGACTTTATACGAATTAGAACAGAAAATTGGTGATTGCGCCAGTATTGTTCGAAGTTCTATAAAGAATTCCGTTGTACAGAAAATTATAGATTTTGCTCAAATTTTAAGTTACTATCATAATGAAAATAGATACTTCATCAGACATGGTCCCAAATATGATGCAGCCCAAAATTCAGCCTTCCTTAAACACAATTATCCAACAATTTCCATTGATTATACAATCTTTGAAGAAAAAAACCTCTTTTATTCAGCTTTACAGTTTGGTATGATAGATACTATACATATTAAACAGATCTTTCCTATTTTTTCCACCAAAACTTAAACAAATTCTTGATCAGTTAAGAGACAATCCCTTAATGGTTCAATTCATTTCCATACCCCCTCGTGTAAATAATGGCATTGTAATTCCAGTTTATCATAGTATTTTAATTTATGGAGGAGTCAAAAGATTTAGACCCTCTTCAAGGACGAATATTAAAATAAAAATTAGACAAATTGATTATGAAAGAAGAATATCAGAAACTGCAGCTATGATGGAAGTTCAAAATAATGATTTTAGATTAGTAGCACAATAGAATAACAAAATTATTTTCTGCTAAGAGCACCTTACCATGAGAACTAAAGCAGAAAAAATTCTAGTACCAAATATTGAACAAAAGAATTTATATCTAATGGCGTTTCAAGAGACT
>NC_036248.1:28252161-28253556 GCF_002742605.1 Olea europaea var. sylvestris | reverse complement strand
TTTTTTTTTGGGATCGGATTACCTAGGAGTTTGAAGAATTAAATTATAATGTTAAAGATGGGAAGTTTACATTTGAATTATGAATCTGGAGTTGTCCTAAGTTTTATAAAATTTAATGCAAAATCAACAGTGAGGGCTATTAATGATAAGATATATGGATTATCCAATTGAGTTGCATAGTTCTAATGTATAGTCATGTTTGAATTAGAAATCAGCTTGTTGTTGCTAGAATTAACCAAGAATCAGGGCATAGTTGTGCATGCATAAATTCTTAATCTTTTTCAAAAAAATAACATCAATAAGGATACCATAAACGTCAAACTCGAAAATATAGATATGGGTGGGAAATGAATTACTTTAACTCGCAAAAGTGCAGATATGGGTAGTTGCATGAGTAGACAGTAACTTTTAATTGATAGACGGAGATAATTTCCTTAAAGATGTGGTAATTAAGAGAGGTGATTATGGCTGATTGCAGAATAAAAAAAAACTTGACAGTTTGCCAAAAATAACAGATTGTAGATACTAACGAAAATTTGTAAGAGCAATCTCAGCGTGTTGTGTCCTTGTTTTTGTGCTCCAATGATTTTTGTCCTCAAACCATTTAGTTTCTTTAGCCAAAGGCTATCAACATCAGTTCCTCAAAACAATGGTATTTTATGTGATCTTAACTCATCCATCTAGCTTATCCAGATCAAACTTTGCCAAGCATTAGTAAGACTTAGGAGAGGCACAAGAGCACCGTGTTCGGTTTGTGGATGAAAATCTATACAATTCAGCTCTTCTATTGTACTGTACACATATCATATCTGTTGGATTGGAGATATTAAATAAATTGATCTACTGAGTCTGAGGTCCCTCTTATTTTTTCAATACTCCAAGTATACGAAGGTTATTTATCATATGTTTAGTGCCTTTAGGCTTTATCCCTGTTCTCCTCCAGAACCGCTCCACAAATAAAATAAAATAAGGAGGAAAAAACTACTGGGAGTATGTTAGCCTAATAACTTATCTAGGATGTGCACAGCTTCCAAGAGTCAATATTTTATATTCCTCTTGCTCCATTATGTTCATTTGTTGTTTGCTAGACTTGTGGCATAATCTATGGGGTTGAATTTTTATTATCATAATATAATAAGTCCACCTATTTTTTTTCAAAAATAATTTCATTTGCTGTTGACAGCCATTTAAGAGCTTCCAAAATATCATTATTTAGCCCCAGTTTGGTAAAAATTAAAATCTAAATTTTAATTTAAGTTAATGTTAACAACTAACTTTAGCCACATATTTTATGGGACCTTTGACTTTTCAGCCACACATTCATTAACATTTATTGAAATCTACTAAAAATCTGATTTTAATCCCCATCAAACAGAGGCTTAGGATTTTGTTAAC
>NC_036248.1:28249413-28250798 GCF_002742605.1 Olea europaea var. sylvestris | reverse complement strand
CTGTTGACAGCCATTTAAGAGCTTCCAAAATATCATTATTTAGCCCCAGTTTGGTAAAAATTAAAATCTAAATTTTAATTTAAATTAATGTTAACAACTAACTTTAGCCACATATTTTATGGGACCTTTGACTTTTCAACCACACATTCATTAACATTTATTGAAATCTACTAAAAATCTGATTTTAATCCCCATCAAACAGAGGCTTAGGATTTTGTTAACTTGCTTAATGTCAACTGATAAGAAAAATGATATCTAAATACTTAGAATGGACTTTTGTACACGTTCTTGATCTCTAAATCCACAATTCTCTTTTGTGACAGAACTATTATGCTCACTTTTCTTATAGTTCAACACTTTCTCTTAGTGTGAGATGACAGGAGTTGTTGTGGATGTTGGAGATGGGGCTACTCATGTTGTTCCTGTTGCAGATGGTTACGTTATTGGAAGCAGCATTAAGTCGATTCCAGTTGCTGGGAAAGATGTTACCCGCTTCATTCAGCAGCTCATGCGAGTATGTTTTTTCTCAATATATTATGTTCTATAAATATATCCTTGTTTGAAGGGTGAGAGAAGTGTTTGGTTGGGGGGTGAGAGGAAGAATTTGATGCAGTTAATTTATGTATCTCCTACTTTTTGTTGAAGAAATTTTCTATACAATGTCAGAGAAGAGGATCCATTCCTCATTTTTGAGCCTTGCATTCTTTATTTCCACCTATCTGTACTTTGCACGGATCTATACCATATCACCTCACATGTTTCAGAACAATGACCTTCATTTTCTGCTTCTGTTTCAATTTTAATCTAGTATTTGAATATGAATGTTGGAAATTAAAGTAACAAGGTTTCTGCCGCATCATTATCAACAAGTTTTTGCACAGGTAGTACTCTAATCTGGCGATGTGAAATAATTTCACGAGAGCAATTTTAATTTTGTGTTTTTTCTTATTATTGAGTAGACCTTTCCATGAGTTATATACGATCTAATGTAAATTAAAAACTTGATGACACATTCTTTTCCTATGGACCCACCCTTTGCTTTAAAACACCCTTCAATGACTGGTTTCTATGGAAAAAAACTGTAGGCACAAGATGGTTTCTAGATTTGATACGATATTTGTTCAAATTTTTGAGTGAACATTTTATTTATTTTTTGCGGATAATGGTGGAAACTGTAGCGATCCTATATTTCCTATTTTTTCCATTCTTACTGTTCACATATTGTTCCACATAGGAAAGAGGAGAACATGTTCCACCTGAGGAGTCCTTGGAAGTAGCCCGGAAAGTGAAGGAAATGTATTGCTATACTTGCTCTGATATTGTCAAGGTACTAGTTCTCCAGTTTCTTGACTTCAGAACCGGGGCTAGATACCCCACAGCCCCGC
>NC_036248.1:28244505-28249057 GCF_002742605.1 Olea europaea var. sylvestris | reverse complement strand
CGGCATGCAGTATAGTTTGTGAATGAAGAATCTAAAGAAGCAGAAATTTGTGTTTCCTGTGGTTTAGATGCATCGTGTGTCTGCTTCCACCATTATAAGTTTTTAATTTTACATCTCCGTTGGATAACTAGTCTTTCTTCTTCTTCTATACTTTAATCTTCCACCATTAGAAGTTTTTAATTTTACATCTCCGTTGGATAACTAGTCTTTCTTCTTCTTCTATACTTTAATCTTCCACCATTAGAAGTTTTTAATTTTACATCTCCGTTGGATAACTAATATTCCTTCTTCTATACTTTCAGGAATTCAATAAGCATGACAAAGAGCCAGCAAAATTCATTAAGCAATGGAGAGGTACCAAGCCAAAGACAGGGGCTCCATATTCTTGTGATATTGGCTATGAACGGTTTCTCGGCCCTGAGGTTTTCCTTCTCTTTAGACACTAAGTTCTTGATTATCAAACAGCATATTTCATTTATTACCACATCTTATTTCTACAAAATTGTATAATAAAATGGCTCGTCAGCATAGTTAATAAACGTGGACTGGGCTGGCCAAGAGACAGTTGAACTGGACTCTGGTCTGGTCATGGTTACATTAGCAAACCATTAAGCATATGAACCCGGCTTCGCCCGTTCAGACCGGTCAAGAATTGTGAGAACCGCCGGACAGTTTTCAGTGAAAACCAGAACCGGTTCTATGGAAATCTGTTCTTTATCAAATCCCTTCAAAGTGAATTTTTAATATAATTGCTCGGATTTTTAATCAACCTCACTTGTGAAATGTTAGGCCAGTGTGTGCTAACAGAAATTGTGCGTTATGTTAGTCAGCAAAATGTATATATTGTAAACCAAAAAGGACTAAAATAATAATATTCAGTGTTTTAGTTTAGAAAATAGTTTTTAATCAAAATTATGGTCCAGCAGTTGCCCTTTGGTTGAACTACCGACCCAGTGACCCAATGGTTTGTCAGGACAATAGCCACGTTGGTTCTGATAACTATGCTTGTTGGTACACTTCTGAACTGTTAGAACCATTGATAATTTCCTGTGAATGGTTAAAAGAGCGTAGCTGTAGTCATAATGTGCATGTCATTGGTCTTATAGACACATTATGTTTAATAGTATTTTCATGCAACTGAGATTTTGCCTTGGCTTCGCTTGTTTCAATAACTGAAAGATCGTGCCAGGGTTGAACTGCCCTTTGTCCTTGCTGCTAGTTTTAGTGGTTCATTGTAAGACTCATTTTCTTAGTTTTGAAATTCTCGACATCTTAAAGATGAAAACTGATGAAGGAATCCATAGGAATGATTGAATTCAGAGAGTTGACATAAATGGGTTGGTACAAAATATTTCTGATATTTAAATTGGCTTGATGTGCAGGTCTTTTTCAACCCTGAGATTTATAGCAGTGATTTTACAATCCCTTTACCGGAGGTGATTGACAAATGCATTCAGTCTGCACCAATAGATACAAGAAGGGCCTTGTATAAGGTGACATGAATCCTTTGCTGAACTGCATGCACAATTTGATTACTCTGCTTAATTTTGTTTTATTTATTCCTCCTTTCTTTTGAAAAATGAACAGTAATATGCATCTACATATATTGCAGAATGTTGTATTATCAGGAGGATCAACCATGTTCAAGGACTTCAACCGGAGGCTGCAACGGGATCTAAAAAAGATTGTTGATGCGCGGTTTCAATTGTCAGATGCTCGGATTCGAGGAGAAGTGAAAGTGAGCATGTAACCAATGTTATGATTAGTTGGGCCTTTTTTGTTATTACATTGTGATTTCTGACTGAATATTTAATTTCCAGGCGCAACCAGTGGAAGTGAATGTTGTCAGCCATCCTATCCAGAGATATGCAGTTTGGTTTGGAGGCTCAGTACTTGCATCTACTCCTGAGTTTTTCAAGGTATTTAAAGATTAACTTATTTTTCTATTCTCGTCCTTTTTAAAAAAAATTTGGGGATGGGGGGTGGGGGATTGATCACAATGCCAAATTTCTGGATTGACTCTTAAAATCTATACCCAATTGATCACATTCGAGAGGTCCACTGCTCTCCCATGGAACTACCCAATTTCTGCCTGCTTTCCCTGTTATTACCTCCCTCTATTTGTAGGCACAGGCCATGTGTTGCTTAACAGATCCTCCAACTTCTTCTGTTAAGTGCATGTGCTGTGGTGAGTTATCCCATTCTGGTTTTCCTTTCTTGCCCCTGCTGCTTCTTTGCATCACAATTTTGAACTGAGTTGGTGTTCTATCATTTGCACCCCAAATTCACATTTCGATATTTGTAATGCGTACTTCTTGAAACAAGTCAAATCATACCAGCAATTTCATCTGTATTAGATACTTTCTTCTAAAGCTTTTCTGTTGCAAGGGTTGATGTCCATTGTTGACTGGGGAGTTTTCCCATCGACCTCTCCAAATAACAAAAATAAAAAGTTAAAAATACCATCACAGTGATATTTTAAAATATTTTTCCCAATTTTTGATAAATACTCCCCTTGCGGCAGAATAAAACAGAAACTTCAATAAAGTTGTACTAACTGTTATCCAAATCTAATTTGGTAACTGGAATTTTGCATTTGTGGGTAATTGATCTGGTTTAAATTCTACGATATGATACTTATAAATTAGAAAATAGTCTTCCTGCTATCCACTTTATAAATCCCCTTTACCAGTTAAATCTAGTGGCAACTGTTCATGCAACAGATTGAATTCTTCCTTTTCACTGTTAAAGTGAGTGGTAAATTTGCACTTAACCTTTTTCTTTTTTAAGATGGCACATAATTTATTTGTTAATTTATTCTGGTTGTGCACATCAAATTGTACAACTAATTGTTGAATCTATGACCCTAAATAGTTTAAGTTAACAAGGCTAAGTCCATATTCAGTCTCAACTATAATTCTATACACAAAAGAGCTTAATAATTCGGTGGAGACATGTTTTCTGTCCTTACTATTCATCTATCGCTTGACATAGTTTCAAACCAGTAATTTTGCTTTTTCCTCTTGAGAGTTGGAAGTGTTTTCTGTAATTTATGAAGAAATCAACTCCTCCTGTCAAAAATTCAATGATTTGTTGGAGTTTGTAGTCACAAAGGTGGATCTCAGGACCTATATTTTATGTCGATTTATTTACATGGTGGTGTAAAAAACTACACATGACAATATTTGATGAAATTTTCTAGCCATATAATTTTTTCTGAATAATTAAGTAAATTAATAGACATTAGGCACCATATTTGCTTTAACGTAGAAGTTGAACCAATTCACTGAGTTCCAAATGGAATATAAACGGAATTTCACCATTATCATCATGTACTTTAGAAGATTTCAGTTTCACCAAATTTGGATCTGATTTTTAATACCTTTAAAATTCTCTTTAAGTGGACACCAAGATGTTGCAATCCGTATTCAAAAAGAGATCAATCATATACACTTTGTATGATGTAGATAAAAAAATGCTATGAGGGCAGCCCCATCATTTGTTGTGCTTTTATTTCTTTTTTGGGAATGGAAGAGAGAAGGGGAAGGGGGGGGGGGGGGGGGGGGGGGTCTCTTTTCAAACTCGGGACCGAACATTTTGTCATTTGTCAGCACCACCATGATATGGAAAGAATACTCTTTGCAGAAATAGGCTACTCCTATAGAGTTGATGTGTGACTTGGCTCATATTAAACAATGCTTTGAAGGTCGACAAGTATTCAAAGTAGCTTTTTCCCAAAAATTTGATGTTGCATATCTTTAATTTGAAATGTTCTCTCTCACACAGTGAAAAGTCTTATCTTGCCCACTTGTAGAGAACCGTAAGATTTTTTTACCATAGCAGCAAGTAGGTAGGAGAACAATTTCATATCTTTAATTCTATTATCTATATCTGAAATGTCAATATCCTTTTAATAATGTAGTGAAGTGATTGTATTAAGATAGATGACACCAATTGTATTTGACTGTCATTTCTTTTCAGGTGAAGAAATGGAAAACCCAAGACCAAAATCATGGCAAGCCAAATGTTCTGCTTTTAGGACCACTGTTTGGAAAGGGTATAAAAGCAAGTCAATCTCACATTGGATACTTTTAGCTCTAAGTAGTACGGCAATGCTTGTAGCATTCCCTGCTTCTTCCCTCTTATCCCGCATTTATTTTGCCAATGGGGGAACAAGCAAATGGATAATATCTTGGGTGGCAGCAGCCGGGTGGCCTATTCCTTCATTGGTTCTAGTTCCTACATACTTCTTCTTAGGTGTCTTTCCCACTCCTCTGGACTTCAAACTCGCTGCATCTTATGCCGTCTTGGGTTTCTTGAGTGCCGCTGACAACCTCATGTATGCATATGCATATGCGTATCTGCCACCATCGACTGCTTCTCTTTTGGGATCGACGTCCCTGATATTTTCTGCACTATTTGGATATCTTCTCGTCAAGAACAAAATAAACGCTTCGACTATTAATTCCATTATAATCATTACAGCTGCTATGGCTATCATTGCACTGGATTCGGATTCAGATAGATACGCAAGTATAACTGACCGTCAATA
>NC_036248.1:28243302-28244497 GCF_002742605.1 Olea europaea var. sylvestris | reverse complement strand
GTTGGTTCTCTTTTGAGATGCTTCAGTCTTCATCAAATGGAAGAAATTGTGGAAATAATTTGTTCGATCATGGATTATACTCACATTAAATATATTGGCGATTTTACATGTTAGATATTGAATGCATACTCTATTTGGAGTTTTGTCTGTGTTATTGTTTACTTTGGATACTGGACCAATATTTTGTGCCATAAACACAGGCTTGCCATACTAAGGCAGAGTACGAGGAATGTGGAGCGAGCATATGCCGCACTAACCCTGTTTTCAAGGGAATGTATTGATACGAAGACCATCTGAAATTGACAAATCAGAAGGCCATTTTTTTCAGGATGTTTAGAAATGTAAAACGATCAATCCCATCTCCAGCACGTGGCCGTGTTGATATCTGCAAATTCTACTGATGCACAAATGTCTTTGTGTAATTTTACAGGTTAGGTTGTTGAAGGCAGTGTAAAAGACATTGTCAGTCCCAATTGTAACAGATGAGGTTCTTGTATTCTTTCAGTAGGAATCGACAGTTCTTCCAAGCTCGGGGTGCTGATGCTACCGTATTTCGTGGAACAAGTTGGCACTTCTGCATCCAATTATTGTCATTGATTAGTGTTTAGCTTGGCTGAGGTTTGATATGAATGTTTGGAAGAATAATAAACATATATCTTCTCATAGGAACTTATTGTTTGGATTGATTATAAGTGTAGTGGAAAATCGCCATATTTCATTAGAAAATTGATTTTTTTTCTGAAATATATTATATGCTTGTACAACTTGCCATCACCTTGTTAATGAATTTTCGTCATTTTTCACTTACTGACTTGATTTGCATCATGATTTAATATATTTATTCGCAAAATGGAGTACGTGACAACATCGATAGCTTTGTATTGCCCTAGGCCATAGCAGTAAAATCTTGGCTGGAAAATACATAATCTTTACGAAGAAGAGAGCTCTAGAGGAAGCCTCGGGAATAGATATAACATACTTCTTATAGTTTTGAAGAAGCTTTTGATACAACATAATTCTGAATTTTTTTCTTTATTTTTTAACCACACATTTTCCATTGATTTGATGTGAATAATGTATTTTTTTTTCCCTAAAATGTGGCTCAAACATGGGCTAAGTTTTGAAGAAGCTTTTGATACAACATAATCCTACATCAAAAAGTCAGGGGAAGAGAACTCGTTGCTGTCTCAACTGT
>NC_036248.1:28238768-28242870 GCF_002742605.1 Olea europaea var. sylvestris | reverse complement strand
ATATATATATATATATATATATATATGCACATAAATACGCAGAAAAAAGGAAGGAGAGAGGAGTGAATTATATAATATATAAACTTATTGTCGATTTTATCCCGCAAGTGGACGGATCGTAACAAATAGTAAAGTGGACCTTTTGAGTCCGGATTATCGTTTCTACGAAAATTATACTTTAATACTTAATTTATTATTCCTAACTTCTATTTGATGAAAAAAAAATGATTGAATGTGATTTTTAAATCTAACTACTTAAAATATAAATGGATGCAACAAAAAATGAGTGAGAATTCAAATAATAAATGGAGATTAGGGCGGAACAAATTCACCTATTGATCATCTTTATTTCTAATATCGAGATTCATAAAATTAAATTAGTGTTCGGTCGAATTCTTTTATTGTATTCAACTTACCCCTTTCGAGTTCTCGTTGAACCTATTTAATTAGTTCAATTTCATACCTCTATACAAAATAAATTTAATTAAATGAAATAACAGTTCTAAGAATTTTTATAGGACCGCAATAATTAATATATGTATCTCTACACGTTATATTAATTTATTGAATTTTAATATGTGGTCTAAATAAGAATCCGCATCTCTACGTAATTATTGTTCACAAAATCATTGAATAATTGGCAAGAAAATTCAAAGCATTAAAAACATAATTAAAATCCACACATAAAATATAAAAGAACAATAATCTCAAATACAAGAAATAAAGGTCCCAAATCAGTTATATCGTTCGTCTTAAAAAATAAATTTAGCCACGCATATTAATGAGAGAAAAACACGAATTTATGGAAGACATCACCAGATTAACTGATGGAATGTGAATAATTTGCAAAAGTAAATCTGTCGTCTTGTCTGGGTGTCGCCGTCTACTTTTTTTTTTTTTTTTTTTTTTAGTAAAAGAGCTTCCTCAAGTCATTTTCTTTTAAAATCTGTTTATAGTTAGCAAAATACTTTTACAAAATTATTCAAACATTTTCAAAAAAAAAAAAAAATCTCAGAAAAGGTTTTTTAGCTTTTGAAAAATCCTTCCAAATAGACCCTATCATTTTTGTAAACTTAAGAAACAATATCGATTAATGACAATTTTAAAAAAAAATTAATAAAATTAATCGGACTTCAAGTTATTGCATGTTACAATTAATAATTACGAAATTCGAAAAAAAAAAAAAAATTGGATTTTCTTGGATTAACTATTGAATTGTTACAACTTGGTCCCCAACTTTTGCATTTCGCCCTTTTTTGCTTCATTCCTTCAATTCCTTTTCCTTCATAAAATTTCACCTATTAAACATAAAAGATAAAAATTTAGGATATAATTTGTCAAAAGAACCATCAAATATCTCTATTTAACATACCAAATAAGTGTATAAAATACACTTATCAAATACCTCCAAACTTAAACATTTGTTTGTCATCAAACAAAAATATAAACTAAATAATAATAGACACACAATCATGCAAAAATATTTGGTTGGATAGTTTAGTTTTTTACCTCATGATTCAAGATTTAGTGTTTACTTTATAAACATGCTTCAAAGTCACAGTACCAAACTAATATCCACTCTTCCAATACAAAAATTGACGTGTGTGTGTGAAGAATTGAGTAATCAACCATGAATGCACAAGTTATTTCAATTCTCGACCTTTGATGGTCATATATATATATCCTTTCATCACTCGTAAGATTCACACACATCCCAAACTTATTCTTATTCACTCTTTCCCAGTGTGTAATCTAAGGCTGAATATTTCATTACTATCCTCACCCTCTCGAGTTTAGGTGGACGTTACTAGTTGCAAGTCAACACTTTAGTAAACAAGGATTTTCCAATTATTTGATTGCTTCGACCTCCAAAACTTAACTAGCTAATTATTTTGCATCAAAAGTCAAATTCCCTCAAATAAATGTTAGGTCTTAATCAAGGTATTTAGTGCTTTTGTTCTTTTCATGCACTTACTTTTTCTATTTTTCACAAGTATTTTTTTTAATTATATTCTTTCCATTAAACTTTCTAGATGACCTATGTAGCAGGCTTTAAGCCGATGACTCCCAAATCAGATGATTTTAGGGCACCAGATTTTTAAATACCTTTACAGGCTTACTAACCCGAGTAAAAAAGGTTTCAAAGAGAACAATTTTTTTTCAAGTGTAACTCCATCCTTGATTGCTTTCTAAATGACCCTTGTAATGAGTTTTAGACAGGTGACTCCCATGTCAGACAAGTTTAGGGCACCAAGTTTTAAGATACACTTACAAACTTAATCACTCGAGTCATAAATGCTTCAGAGAGAATTTTAAAATTTTCAAATGTATATGTCTTGATTAGTGCAATGCCCCTCATCACACACTTATTCAAACAAATCGACCTATAACTTAAGACTTTCACAGAGTTTTATCATGTTAGTTTAAGACAATCCACACATAAATTTTCACACATGGAATCCACATTCACATCTGCATCTTCCTACAACTGTAAAATCACCTTCAAATTGTACTAATTTTGGTCTAAGGATAGATAATTTATTATGGCTTAGGTAAAGCATCTATATCCAACTAGATTAACCTATCAAAAGCAAGAAACAACTCATTTAATCATAATGTCAAACTTAATTCTAGTGCGCTTGTAATATCAGATTTTGCAAGGTTGAGCTTCAATTAGTCTAGCATGCATCCTATCCACAGTTCATAAATCAACACCAAATCTCAAATTAAATCATCATTGTCTGCCACACTATCTAACCCACACAAGCACACAACTGAACAAAAGAGACTTTTTTTTTATTTTTCGATTTTTTTCTTTTTTTTTTAAACAAACACACAAAAACATAAAACATAAAAAAAAACATAAACTAAAAGTTTTTTCATCCCCAAACTTAAAACTAACATTGTCCTCAATGTCATAAAGCATAAATAAGTACATAAAAGGGTAAGGAAGAAAAAGAAGAAGGTACTTCCCAAATTTTTCTATTGAATGTGTGAGACACTATGTGAGACGACTAGATAACATTTTTCATCATGTTTTTCGGATCTATGTTGATTTGAATGTTCCACGACGTCATGTTCCTTAAAAATCAAATTTGACAAATTAAATATAGGGAACAAGGGTTACTTATCTCAAACAATCAAAATAACCAACAATAAATTCAAGAGTTTGAGGGTGAAAGGGATATGGGTGATGACTCCTAAAAATTGAAACGTGTCTAAATCTAATGCAACCTAGTAAACAAAACAAAATATATGCTATGCGATAAAAAAAGTAAAATAAAAAAATTGAAAATTGGGTTGCCTCCCAATAAGCACTTCTTTTAAGTCATTAGCTGGACTTGTGTGCTGCTATTATTATAGTACAGCTAGGTCAAGTCTTTCTTTAGTGGTGGGAAAATCTTCCACGTAGTGCTTGATATGTTGGTCATTTACTTTAAAGTTTCCTTTTGTTGGGTGGTGTAATTCAACTGTGCCGTAGGAAACACCTGAGAGACCGTAAAAGGACCGGACCATCTAGATTTCAACTTTTCTGGAAATAGTTTAAATCTGGAATTGTATAAAAGCACTTGATCTTCCACTCTAAAAATTCTTTGCCTGATGTTCTTGTCATGCTACTGCTTCATCCTTTCCTTGTAGATGGTTGCATTCTCATATGCTTCTCTTTTGAATTCTTCCAATTCATGTAGCTGCAGTATTCTTGTTTCTCCAACGTTTTCGAGGTCCATGTTTAATTGTTTCAATGCCCAGTATGCTCTATGTTCAAACTCCACTGGAAGGTAGCATACTTGTCGAAAGACTAGTCGATATGGGGACATCCCAATAGGTGTCTTGTAAGCAGTGCGATATGCCCATAAAGCATCGTCCAATTTTGTTGACCAATCTTTGCGAGATGCATTCACAGTGAGCTCGAAAATTCTTTTTAATTGTCTGTTCGAGGTTTCCACCTGTCCACTTGTCTAAGGGTGGTAAGGAGTGACAATTCGATGTTGTACCTCGTACTTATGTAGCACTGCCTGGAATAGCTGATTGCGGAAATGAGTTCCACCATCACTTATTATGGCCCTAGGTAATCCATCGCGGTTAAAGATGTGTTTCTTTA
>NC_036248.1:28230997-28238040 GCF_002742605.1 Olea europaea var. sylvestris | reverse complement strand
TTCTGATCCCCTTAACTGAATTAGGAGGCTGCAATTTTTCAATCACTTGTATCTTGACTTTGTCAACTTCAATGCCCTTTGAGGAAATCTTGTGGCCCAACACTATCCCTTCTTTCACCATGAAATGACATTTTTCCCAATTAAGCACTAGATTCTTCTCTTCACATCATTGTAATACAAGCGATAGTCGTTCCAAGCAATCATTAGAAGAATTCTCAAATACTGAAAAATCATCCATGAATATCTCAATGTATTTTTCCACCATGTCAGAGAATATGACCATCATGCACCGTTGAAAGGTTGCAGTGCATTGCATAAACCAAAAGGTATCCTTCTAAACGCAAAAGTTTCATAGGGGCATGTAAAGGTTGTTTTCTCCTGGTCTTCTAGAGCAATAACTATCTGACTGTATCCAGAATATCTGTCCAAATGGCAGTAAAGAGAATGACCGGCCAACCTCTCCAACATCTGATCAATAAATGGAAATGAAAAATGATCCTTTCTGATTGCATTGTTTAGCTTCCTGTAATCTATACATACTCTCCACCCTGTCACTAATCGTGTTGGTATCAGCTCGTTGTTTTCGTTCTTCTCCACTGTGATTCCACCCTTTTTAGGCACAATATACACTAGACTTACCCATGAACTATCAGAGATGGGATAAATAATACCTGCATCCAACAATTTCAGCACTTCTTTTCACGCTACTTCTTTCAAGGTTGAATTTAATCTACGTTTTCCTTCCACTGATGGCTTTGACCAATCCTCCATTAAAATCTTGTGCATACAATGAGTTGGATTGATTCCTTTGATGTCAGCTATTGTCCATCCAATTGCCGTTTTGTGCTGCTTGAGTACCTCCAACAATTTATTCTCCTTTTCCATTGTCATGTCATTTGCAATGATTACTGGAAGTATTGTAGATTCTCTCAAATATGCATAACAGAGATGTGAAGGCAAGGGCTTTAGTTCAAGAGTGGGTGCCTTGTCCACTGAGGGCACCGGGGGTGAAAGATTGTCACCAAGAGATTCAAACTGTCAATGTCTCCTTCCTATTGGTTTCTCGGCAAAGTTAATAACCCATTCAGCTTTTCCTGCAATTGTTGCTTCCGACTGCATAAGTTCCGCCTCACAAAGATTTGTTCGATACTCTATCTCAAATGTATCTACCATAAGTTCTTCAAGAATATCTACTTGGCAACAAGTGTTTGAAGTCAATGGATGTTTCATCACCTTGAACATGTTGAATATGAAGTAATTAACAATGTCTGCATACCACGGAGCCTTTTCTATCTATAATAACTGTTCATCTAGAAAGACCTCATTAATATCCATGTCATCTGAATCACGCAGTTGCTCTAGCCTTGATAAATGATCCGTTACAAGATTTTTTGTACCTTTTTGTCGTGAATTTCAATGTCAAACTCTTGCAGTAACATAACCCATCGAATCAACCTAGGTTTAGCATCCTTATTCTCAAACAGATATTTCAATGCTGCATGGTCAGTGTAAACTATAACCTTTGAACCAATCAGATAGGAGCGAAATTTGTCGAAGGCAAAGACCATTGGTAGCATCTCTTTTTCTGTTGTTGCATAATTGATCTGAGCATCTGTCAAGATTTTGCTGGCATAGTAGATTACATGTAACACTTTGCCTTTACGTTGGCCAAGCACCGCTCCACTGCAAACTCACTAGCATCACACGTAAGTTCGTAAGGTAGATCCCAATTAGGTGCTACTATCACAGGTGTAGAAGTTAACTTTTCTTTCAAAGTATTAAAGACGTTTAAGCACTCATCAGAAAAGTGAAATGACACATCCTTCTCCAATAGATTACATGGAGGTTTTGTAATTTTTGAGAAATCTTGAATCAACCTTTTGTAAAATCCTTCATGTCCTAAGAAATTTCTGATCCCCTTAACTGAATTAGGAGGCTGCAATTTTTCAATCACTTGTATCTTGACTTTGTCAACTTCAATGCCCTTTGAGGAAATCTTGTGGCCCAACACTATCCCTTCTTTCACCATGAAATGACATTTTTCCCAATTAAGCACTAGATTCTTCTCTTCACATCATTGTAATACAAGCGATAGTCGTTCCAAGCAATCATTAGAAGAATTCTCAAATACTGAAAAATCATCCATGAATATCTCAATGTATTTTTCCACCATGTCAGAGAATATGACCATCATGCACCGTTGAAAGGTTGCAGTGCATTGCATAAACCAAAAGGTATCCTTCTAAACGCAAAAGTTTCATAGGGGCATGTAAAGGTTGTTTTCTCCTGGTCTTCTAGAGCAATAACTATCTGACTGTATCCAGAATATCTGTCCAAATGGCAGTAAAGAGAATGACCGGCCAACCTCTCCAACATCTGATCAATAAATGGAAATGAAAAATGATCCTTTCTGATTGCATTGTTTAGCTTCCTGTAATCTATACATACTCTCCACCCTGTCACTAATCGTGTTGGTATCAGCTCGTTGTTTTCGTTCTTCTCCACTGTGATTCCACCCTTTTTAGGCACAATATACACTAGACTTACCCATGAACTATCAGAGATGGGATAAATAATACCTGCATCCAACAATTTCAGCACTTCTTTTCGCGCTACTTCTTTCAAGGTTGAATTTAATCTACGTTGTCCTTCCACTGATGGCTTTGACCAGTCCTCCATTAAAATCTTGTAATCTATACATACTCTCCACCCTGTCACTAATCGTGTTGGTATCAGCTCGTTGTTTTCGTTCTTCTCCACTGTGATTCCACCCTTTTTAGGCACAATATACACTAGACTTACCCATGAACTATCAGAGATGGGATAAATAATACCTGCATCCAACTCTTTCAAGGTTGAATTTAATCTACGTTTTCCTTCCACTGATGGCTTTGACCAATCCTCCATTAAAATCTTGTGCATACAATGAGTTGGATTGATTCCTTTGATGTCAGCTATTGTCCATCCAATTGCCGTTTTGTGCTGCTTGAGTACCTCCAACAATTTATTCTCCTTTTCCATTGTCATGTCATTTGCAATGATTACTGGAAGTATTGTAGATTCTCTCAAATATGCATAACAGAGATGTGAAGGCAAGGGCTTTAGTTCAAGAGTGGGTGCCTTGTCCACTGAGGGCACCGGGGGTGAAAGATTATCACCAAGAGATTCAAACTGTCAATATCTCCTTCCTATTGGTTGCTCGACAAAGTTAATAACCCATTCAGCTTTTCCTGCAATTGTTGCTTCCGACTGCATAAGTTCCGCCTCACAAAGATTTGTTCGATACTCTATCTCAAATGTATCTACCATAAGTTCTTCAAGAATATCTACTTGGCAACAAGTGTCTGAAGTCAATGGATGTTTCATCACCTTGAACATGTTGAATATGACTTGCTCATTGTCCACCCGAAAAATCATCTTTCCATCGTAAACATCAATCAGCGCTCTTCCGGTAGCTAAGAAGGGTCTTCCCAAGATTAGAAGTATGTTTGAATCCTCCTCCATGTCCAAAACGATGAAGTCAGCAAAAAAATGAATTTATCAATTTTGACTAGCACATCTTCAATAATTCCCTTCGATCGTTTGATTGATCTATCAGCCAAATGCAATGAGATTGTTGTAGGTTTTGCTTCCCCAATCCAAGAGACCTGTAAACAGAGAGAGGCATTAAATTAACACGGGCACCTAAATCGCATAAAGAATGTTCAAAATAATTAGAAATAATTATGCAAGGTATCGTGAAACTCCATGGGTCTTTTAGTTTAGGGGGTGGCTTCTTCAATAGAATAGCACTGCACTCCTCGTTCAGGTAGACAGTCTCATGATCTTCTAGCTTCCTTTTATTAGACAAGATCTCCTTCAAGAATTTAGCATAGCTGGGCATTTGGCTATTGCATCTGCAAACAGAATATTGATGTGCAGTTTCTTGAAAATCTCTACAAACTTGGCAAACTACTTGTCCAACTTTTTTCTTTGTAACCTTTGAGGAAAGGGAATTGGTGCACATAAGCTTTCACGAGGCTGGGTGCTCTCACTGTGGGTGTTTCTTTCCTTTTATCCTCCTAGTTAGTTAGTTGTTCAGACTCTGCTTCTATCCCAGCCTCTTCAACCATTACCTCTTTGTCTTCTCTGTCTGGTCTCTTTACATGAATCTCTGGAAGTTACACCCCACTTCTAGTTGTAATAGCTTGCACTTGCTCTTTCAGATTGATCATTGTGTTGTTTGACAATGTCCCTTGCGAGTGTTCTTTAAGCTGTTGAGCTATCTGACGAATTTGTATTTCCAGCTTGATGCTTGCTGATTCTGAAAGTTAGTGTCAATCTGCTAGAACAACTTGTCTGTCTTCTACATGTACTGGTTGAACATCTCCCCCAAACTTGGTTTTTTCTCTGGCTGGTTATTGTTTAAACTGCTCCCTTGCTGACTATTCGACCATCTGAAGTTTGGGTGATGCCTCCATCTTGTGTTATATGTTTGTGAAAAGGGATTAAAATTTCGAGAGCCACTTTGAATGAAGTTGATTTGCTCCTTCGGAAATCCCAAAAATGTACAATTTTCTATTAGATGATTAGCCCCACATTTTTTGCATGATGGACCGGCTATCACTACATGTGCTCCTTTTGTTTGTGACTTCACCAACAACTCTATTTATTTTGTCAATGCTGCTATTTGGGCGTTGGTAGATGCCGTGTTGTCTAATTCATATATTTTCGCTGCTTTTGGAGGCACCACTCTTTCTGATGAAAACATGAAATGAGTAGTGGCAATCAACTCAAATAGATCCATACATTGTTGCACTGATTTCCTTATGATCAATCCGCCTGTAAAGTAATCCACTTAAGATTTGGACAATGGTGAAAGTCCAGTGTAGAAATACTGCACTTGATTTCCAATAGTGATCCCATGATTTGGACACTTCCTCATCAGCTCCTTAAATCTGTTCCAGGCCTCGTGATAGTTCTCCCCATCTTTCTGTTGAAAAGTTTGAATTTTCAGTCTGATTTTTGCTACTTTAGCTGGTGGAAAGAACTTATTACAGAATTTCCTGGTCAGTTTCTCCTATGTGGTAATACTTCCAACCGGTTAGGCATCCAGCCATTCCAATACTGCATCTCTCAGTGTATATGGGAATAATCATAGCTTGATGGCGTCCTATTTAACCCCATGAGCATGACAATTCTGGCAATTTCTGAGAAATTTGGAGATATGTGTGTTTGCATTCTCATGGGATAGCCCGTAGAATTGCAAAGTGTTGCTCATCAAATTAGGCAAATGAGCCCGTAGCTGAAAGTTGTTTATCCCAAAATTTGGATATACTATGCTAGACCGTGTAGGTGCTGCTATAGGTGTAAAAAATATAGAAACTGACAAGTCCCCTTCATTTACTTCCCTTTGGTCTTACTGTTGATCTCTCGCGGCCATTTATCCAATTGGCTGTATAGCGAGTATGATTGTTTAGATTGTCAGCCATTTGATGTTGCTGTTTTGTTTATGTTCCTTGCGTTTTCATCTGAAGGTATGTTCTATTTTTGAATCAAATTATTCAAGATCGTCGCCTTGGACATGGAACATACAATGAACACAATTTTCTGTAAATAAAATAAAATAAGCAAATCAAATAACAATTAAAAATAAGATAAAAAAAAATAAATAAAATTAATTAATTAAGACTAAAAGTAATAGTTCCCGATAACAGCGCCAAAAGTTTGTTATTGATTTTATCCCGCAAGTGGACCGATCGTAACAAGTAGTAAAGTGGACATTTTGAGTCCGAATTATCGTTCCCATGAGAACTATACTTTAATACTCGATTTATTATTCCTAACTTCTATTTGATGAAAATAAACAAAAAAAATGATTGAATGTGATTTTTAAATCTAACTACTTAAAATGTGAATGGATGCAACAGAAAATGTGTGAGAATTCAAATAATAAATAGAGATTAGGGCGGAACAAATTCACCTATTGGTCACCTTTATTTCTAATATCGAGATTCATAAAACTAAAGTAGTGTTCGACCGAATTCTTCTATTGTATTCAACTTACTCCCTCTCGTGTTCTCGTTGAGCTTATTTAATTAGGCCGATTTCATACCTCTATGCAAATTAAATTTAATTAAACGAAATAACAGTTTTAAGAATTTCTATAGGACCGCAGTAATTAATATAGGTATCTCTACACGTTATATTAATTTACTGAATTTTAAGATGTGGTCTAAACAAGAATCCGCATCTCTACGAAATTATTGTTCACAAAATCATTGAATAATTGGCCAAAAAATTCAAAGTATTAAAAATGTAATTAAAATTCACACATAAAATAAAAGAACAATAATCTCAAATACAAGAAATAAAGGTCCCAAATCAGTTACATCGTTCGTCCTAAAAAATAAATTTAGCCACGCATATTAATGAGAGAAAAACACAAATTTATGGAAGACATCACCAGATTAATTAATGGAACGTGAATAATTTGCAAAAGTAAATCTGTCGTCTTGTCTGCTTGTTGTCGTTTGCTTTTTTTTTTTCCAGTTTTTTCTACAACTGCAAATTCCGTGCGTGTCTCTCAAATTCTGGCCGCCTAAATTTCTGTTTGTACGTGTATATCTCTCAAGAAAATATTTCACAGCCACCAAGTTTGACTAAAGAAAAAGGAAATTTTTTCTTCTTCGATTTCCGTGCGTGTATTTTAGGATATTGGTTGTCTTCCAAAAACTCCTGATTTTTTTGTACGTGATATGAATATATAGGATTCATTAAAAAAAATATAGAATCCACTCATGGGGAGAGAAGTCCTTACCATATTAGACGCTAATCTATTTTTTACGTCTAATATTATATATCAAAACCTAGAGCCACTTTTGTTGACTAAAAAAAGACCCTAAAAAAGACTCAAATTCCTTCTGCCAACCCATGTCTGTAGCCACTTTGATAAGAACTCTAATTCATGCATGCATGTAGGGGGTCAAATCAACCACCAATTGATACCATTAATAGTTAAATTATTCTTCAAGTCCTTCGTCTTTCAAGATAATGCAATTTAA
>NC_036248.1:28218735-28221137 GCF_002742605.1 Olea europaea var. sylvestris | reverse complement strand
ATGATAAAAATACTGTAAGATCCATAGTGCTGATTTCTAACAAAAAGGTGGCAGCGACCAAATTGCACAATACAGAGTTGTGACACCATGGTGTCACTCTCATGCACCAAGGGTCCACCCAAGGCTGATTCTGTAATTGTCATGGTTCAAGACGAAGTTCCTAAATCTGAACCCCCCCCCCCCAAAAAATTCTGACCTTGTTAGCCACTGCCTGCGGATTGTGGCGAAGAACAAAGAAGAGGAGAATATGGGCACGAAAGAGAAGGAAGAAGAGAAAAAGCCCAATTAAAAAAAAAACACTAATTTTCCTTTTACATCATTTCACACACACAAAAAATATAATAAAAATAAAATATGGGCCAAATGAGGTCCCTTCAATTTTGGGCCTGAGGCAATGGCTTCATTGGCTTCTGTACAGGACCGGGTCTGGCTCCACCTACTTACCCAGGGCAGAATTTTAACCTTTTTAAAGCCCAGAAAAACCTAAATTCGGGGAGAATATGGGAGCAACTACAAATATAAGAAATGAGGCACTTTTGAGGAGTTCCACACATTGAAATACACAATAACATGAGATTGAAAGAGCAAAATCTAGTAAGAAAAACAAGAAATCAAGAACTAGGATTTGGGATCAAGATTTGAGGTAAAAAGAGGAACTTGATGCAAGATTCATCCACTTCTCATATCCATTCATAACCTGATGATATACATTGTTATTGTTAATAGTTTTTCATCATCTATCATAAGTAGCCAATCTTTTTATTAGTACGAACAATGTAATCTAATTGAGATCCTTTATTTCTTTTATTCAAGATTCTAGTTTTTCATTATTTATGTGTTGATTTTAATTTTGTATTTAATGCTTTGAATTACTTAATCACTAATTCAATGATTTTGTAAATTTATTACGAATCATGACGTGGGTTTTAGATTTAAACCACATATTAAAATTCCGTAATTCAGTATAATATGTAGAGATATTTACTAACTATTACGATAGTTATATGAATTCTTAGAACAAACAGAGCACTTAACTGAGATTGATTCATATAGAGATATGAGATTGAATTAGTTAAATAGGCTCAATGAGAATTGAAGAGAGTAAATTGAATGCAATAGAAGAATTTGATCGAATACTACATTAGATTTATGACTTTTGAATTAAGATTTAAATGTGATCAATAGATGAAATTGTTATGCCATAATATACATTTCATATTTGAATTCTAAATCAATCTTTGTATACATTATGCTATTTTTACGTAGTTAGATCAAAAATTACAATTCTTCTTTGTTTTTGTCAAATAGGAGTTAAAAATAGCAAATTAAGTACTGAAGTATAGTTTTAGTCGAAACGATAATCTGAACTCAAATGTTCACTATATTGCTTGTTATGATATCGTAAACTTGCAATAGAAAAAATGCAATACACTCAGTTATGGAATGTCCATGTTTACCACAACCATAACATTTCCTACCGTTTGCCTTTCCCTGTAATTTAGATCTATCTCTTCCTTTGTTCTTGCCACCACCATTTTGCCCTCCACAAAAATGAAATATATCCCTCTTTTTGTGAATCTCTCAAGTTTTTCCCTAGGTTCTTTCAACTTTAATTTCCTCCCCTTACTCTTTAAAGAATCAATGACTACATCGGGTGTAAGGGCCTTCCTCCCGTAATTAACTATATTCTTGATTTCCTTATACACACTAGAAATAGCATTCAAAAGGATTATCATTTTATATTCATTGAAAACATTATCACAATACTTTGTAATATGTTGTATAAGTTTATTAAAATATATATATATAAAGATTATCACCCAATTCTTTTGAGAGATCAATTTTGAAACTAAAGAAATTTTTAAGAAAAATTTATTAGGAATGGACTGTGGTAGGTAAAGCTCTTCCAACTTTTTCCAAAGTTTTTTAGTTGAACCACGCTTACTTAATTTATACAAAATAGTCAAATAAATGCAAGATAATAGAGGTATATGCATGGTCGTTGATTTCTTTTTTCTGGTCATCTGTCACAATAGTAGAAAAAGATTTATCAATGGCTTAACACTTTTTGTCGTATCAAAATTCATCTCATTTTTGTTGCCAAATAAAAAAGTCACCTTTACCATTAAAAAATCCAAGTTAAAGTTATGCATAGGCATCTTAATAAGAACTCGTTTGACCCCCATTATTTTAAATTATAATGGGGGAAATAGTTTTTTTTTGGAGAATGGGTGGTTGAAAAAGAAGGAAATATTTTCGATTTACGTATAATATTAATTTATGGAAAATTCTATGGTTGAAAATAGGAGAGGAAAAATGAAATTTAATTTAATGGGGACTAAATAAGTCACGTAGCACAACGCAACCTTCGAAAGAATAACCACACAGAATATGTTCTAATA
>NC_036248.1:28189942-28214497 GCF_002742605.1 Olea europaea var. sylvestris | reverse complement strand
TACATGGGGAATTGGAAGAGGATATTTACATGAGTCAGCCTCAAGGTTTTGAGGTGAAAGGTAAAACTAACTGTGTGTGCAAAATAGAAAGATCTCTGTATGGGCTTAAACAATGCCCTAGACAGTGGTACATAAGGTTTGATACCTATGTACTGAAGATAGGTTTTAAAAGGAGTGAATATGATGCATGCCTGTACTATAATGATAGTATGGAGGGCTGTGAGGTCTACTTGTTGCTGTATGTAGATGACATGCTTCTAGCAAGTTCAAGTAAGACTGAAATCACTAAGATGAAGAACCTTTTAAAATCAGAATTTGATATGAAAGATTTGGGGAGTGCTAAGAAGATTTTGGGGATGGTTATAAAGAGAGATAGGGCTGAAAATAGACTAGTCATTTCCCAAGAAGCCTATCTTAACAAAGTCATAACCAAATTTGGTATGAATGGATCAAAATCTGTGAACGTTCCCTTAGCAGCTCATATGAATCTTTCTGGTGCACAATCTCCTAAGACTGAGGAGGAATTTAGAGAAATGAGGAACATACCCTACGCTAATGCTATAGGTTCCGTCATGTTCTCTATGATAACAACCAGGCCTGACTTAGCCTATGCTATAAGTTTTTTGAGCAGATTTATGTCAAACCCAGGAAAGCCTCATTGGGCAGGTTTGAAATGGTTGTTAAGGTACAATGTTGGTACATTAAATCTGGGTCTAGTGTATGAAAAGAGATCTGAAAAACTTACTCTAAAGGGGTATGTAGACTCTGATTTTGCTGGTGACAAGGATAGCAGAAAGTCCACCACAGCGTACTTTTTACACTAGGTGACAATTGTATAACATGGAAGTCACAGCCGTAGCCTTTAGTTACTTTGTCAAGTACTGAGGCAGAATATGTTGCCATAACTGAGGCGGCTAAAGAATGTACTTGGTTAAAAGGAATTTTAAAAGAATTGAACTTCATGCATGATACACCTGTTATGTTTACTGATAGTCAGAGTGCTTTATTGCTTTGTAAAAATCCTGTTTACCATGAAAGAACTAAACATATTGAGGTAAAGTATCATTTTATACGTGAGAAACTGTCTCAAGGTGAAGTTAATCTTGTTAAAATTCACACTGATAGGAATCCCTCTGATATGGGAACAAAAATTCTACCTGCAAGTAAATTTAGATTGTGCTTATCTTTATTACACATTGACACTGGTTAATTTTCTTGCAGGTGGTGGGCGATGATGATGAACAGTTCTTCCATGTGCAAATTCGCAATCAAGAGAGAGTGTTATGAGAACCAAGGTGAAGAATGTGAGAATATGGTTCTCTTAACCCACTTTATTCAGTTTTTGTGAACCATTGGATGAAGATCAATGATTGAGATTTAATCTTGTGGGAGAAGCTTTGACCAATTTTTCACCTAACATACTACTTACCCCACGTTTTTGTGTAAGAAGGAGTGTCATCGGTTGGGTGGGGGTTATTTTAAAAGGAGGCAAGCTGGTCATTTTCGAGGATTGGCTCGACAGTAAATTTCCTCCATTTCTGGTTCCTTAAGGTGGTCTCTTGGTTGGTGGTTTTTCAAGGGGTTCTTTGCCGGTTCTTTCTATCTCTCTTTGGAAGGCAATTTGCATAGCGTGGAGCTGTTCCTGAACCTGGAAAAACTGCCATAAGAGGTGAAGAAGCTGCTGCAAGGAAGAAGAAGAAGCTGGACAGATTTCGGCCACATAAAGGGGTTGTATTCTTCCGATTTTATTTTCTTGTTTTTGCCTTGAATCTTGTTTGTTGATTGATGTTTTGGTTGATTGAACTCCTAGGATCCCCAACAGATTTATATCCTCATTGCAAAATCAGAAGACGCACGCCAATTACATCACGAACACAATCTACAGGAACACGTTCAAATTACAGCAATTCAACAATACCATTTTTCAATCACACGAGCTACTGAAGGGTCTATTTCGAATCACAAAAGCCACTGGAGGGTCGATTTCGAATCACATGAGCCATACAGGCTTTGATGCCAGTTTATGGAGTTAATTTTAACCTACGATTGAATCAAACAACAAAGTCAGTCATACGAGAAATCAAGTACTATGATTACAAGATTAACAGTTCCCTATCGAAACCAAAATATGCAGTAATAGGTAAGTGTTATAGAACTTTGATTAACGACCCAAAATCACAAGGCAATGCCACACAAGATTAAACTAAGAATCTCACTTCAAACCCATGAAGGTATTGCACAAGAGAAAGCGTGTCGACTACCATGAAGAAGAGGTCAAAAACAGTAATAAAAAAGGCAATCACAAGAGGCGTCGGAAGAGGCTGCAACGCTAATGATAAACACCAGTAATCAAAGAGAAGAAGTGGGTCAAAAAGAAGCCAAGAAACCAAGGGCTTCTTCAGCGGTAGGTACGGTGACTACTAGAATGCCTGGATATGGGTAGGGGTCAATCTCAAACTCGTCGAAGGATAAGTTATTATCCCCAGGTCAAACCTCTATTAATCTAGTATATTCTTGAGTGCTTGCTTTTCTTTATGCAAATTGATTGCTATTGGTGAAATAGAATTTGAATTTTTATTTCTCAACATATATTACGGTAGTACTATCCTACGGTCCTCGAAAACCACCTTTCTCTTGATTACTTATTTTCTAGCCTTTGAGTCCGTGAATTCTTTTGAACGCCACTTTGCATTGTTGGGTTTATGGCCCAAATCATAAAAAAAATTGTTACTTTATTTTCACGAAATTTTATTGAAAATATATTATTTCTTTATTTCACATTATTTCCATCTTTATGATTTGATATGTACCTATAAATAGTAATCTTCAATTAGTTTAAGCAAAAATTGTTGCGTATCGTTGTTATAATAAAACATCGTTTTATCTGCATAACTCTCTTCGAGTTCTTTACTTTAAATCTTATTTTGTCTTTGTGATTTTGTTACATATTTCGTACAACATCATTAATCTCAATCATTGCGTCGCCTTTGGGATCAACAAGTGGTATTAGAGTTAGGCTGCAAGTTCTTCGTAATTTGATTGGAATTTTTTAAAGATGACTACATTGAAATATGATATTTCACCGTTGGATTGTAATATAAGGTTTTCTCTGTGGCAAGTAAAGATGAGAGCTATTCTGACACAGTTGAATTTGAACGATGCATTGTTGGATTTTAAGAAGATGCCATCAAATTGGACAACAGAGGAAAAACAACAAAGGGATTGAAAGGCTTTATCGCAGATTCATCTTCATTTATCCAATAATATTCTATATGACTTCTTGAAGGAGAAAACACCAACTGTTTTGTGGTTGAAATTGGAGCAGCTATGCATGATTAAAAGTCTCACTAGTAAATTGGCTCTAAAGTAAAAGTTGTATTCTCATCGCACGACGGAAGGAGGATCACTGGAAGACCACATTGATGTGTTCAAGGAAATAGTTGCAAATTTAGAGACATGGAGTTTAAGTATGATGAGGAGGACCTGGCGTTGATCCTATTGTGTTCGTTGTCCTCTTTTTTCGTCATTTTGGGACATTATTCTATACAGTCGTGATACTTTGATCATTAAGGATGTCTACAACGCTCTGTTCTCAAAGGAGAAGATGAAACATTTGGTTGAAGTTACACTGAGGGATAAGGAAGCTCTTGTAACTCATGGTGATCGACGGAGGGGTAGATCAAAAGTCAACTTCAGCAATTTGTATAACTTCTACTGTAGAAGGAGAGGACACATTAAGAATGATTTTGACAAGTTGCAGGCCAAAGGTAATTTAGCTGCAAATGATAGAGGGCAATCATTCAACTCGGACGTGACAAATGTTACCGAGGATTTTTCTGATGGCAGTAATGTGATGTTGACCGTAGTATATGACCTGGAGTCTAAGGCTGACGAGGAGTGAATTCTTGATTCGGAATGTTCGCACCATATTTGTTCTAATCGGAATTTATTTCAGACATATAAAATTGTTAAGGTGGAGTTGTCATGGAAAAGAACCAGTTTTGTTGTATTGCTGGAATCGGTCGAATCAGATTGAGGTTTCAGGATGAGATGGTCATAAAAATTGATCAGGTTCGACATATTCCAGACTCAAAGAGAAATCTTATTTCGCTGAGGGTATAATTTCTCTAGAGGAGGTGGAGTCTTGAAGGTTCGAAGGGGTACTCGGGTTGTACTGAAGGGACATAAGAAGTCTTAGTTCTACATCTTGTAGGGAAGTGCAAAACCAGTTTAGAGATATCTGGACAAGTTTAGTACCGTGGTGGATATTCAGTTTGATATGGTACCTCTTATGACGGCTTTAGGTTGGTTCAGAACATCACCCAGTGGAGCATTGGTGATTCCGTTTTGTCACCAATTTCAGCGAATACACTGTGTTCAGTTATTAGGGTTGAACTCATGGAACGTAAGTACAGTGGTGTCAGTGATGTTTGTAATACTTTCAAAATCATTGAAGGTGACAGTTCTAGCAAGGGGCCTTCTGATCAGGCATTTGGTGTGGTTTCTACTAAAGGTTGTGATTCGACCCTGTTTGGTCAACAGTGATTTCTTGGTGGAACTTGGAAACTCGGGAGTGGGTTTAGGTGTCGCATGTGGACACCCTGCAGAGGAAGATTTTTTTGTGATGGAGAGTTTTGGTTACAATTTTGAAGAGTTCTGTTATTTCAATGCAGTTTGACATATTTTTTCAGGTAGAGAAATTTTGATGTTTCGTTTGTTACACCGGAATTTAGATCAAGGTGGAGTTTATTGGGTTTATGACCCAAATTAGGAAAAAAAATTGTTTCCTTATTTTCACGTGATTTTATTGAAAAATATATTATTTCCTTATTCCACATTATTTCCATCTTTATGGTATGGTATGTACCTATAAATAGTGTTATCTTCTTTCAGTTTATTTTAAGCAAAAATTGTTGTGTTTTAATTTTCTCTCTATATCGTTGTTATAATAAAATATCGTTTTCTATGCTTAACTCTCTTTGATTTCTTTATTTTAAATCTTATTTCATATTTGTGATCTTGTTACATATTTCATACAACATCATTAATCTCAATTCTTGTGTCGCCTTTGAAATCAACATGCATATATCATGAGAACACTTTCAACGTAGCTTTGTGCCTCTATTGAAGAATTATGATACACAGTCCATTAATTTATTTTGTGCTTTTGGACTAACAAGGAGTCATCAGCTGTAGGGTTAATATATTCTCTCTTGCTATGCTGAAACTCAGGAGAAGACGAATTGACTTTTCTTTTGTTATGAAAACTACACAAGTTCAAAGGGAGCCTTGAACTGATATTTATGAATGGGACAGTTGAACTTATCAATTTGAGCAATGACAATTATGACCATGAAAACATATCAGCCCTTGTTTCCTTTTGATTCCATTAGGATTATAAATACGTGCCTTAATGGCTGTTCCTTCAGGAAACAGGGTGAGGTTGTATAAAGTGAATTGGAACTGTGCATAGGTGAAATTACAGTGAATCGAAAGGCACACAAAATCGTAATAAAATGATATTTCCCACTGTGAAAAAAACTGATCAGCAACGTGTACCCTTCCTGCAGCGAAGTGCTCCCGATCCCATTGTCATTGAGCCAACCAGCGAAGAGGGTCTTGCACTTAAGCTGGACGCCTTGGCATAACTAGGAGATGCTCCGGCCCCTGACCGAGTGAAGAAGGCACCATTGAGCATGAGGTCACCTTCGGATCTCCAGTTCCAATTCTTCCATACGCTTTGAGGTGTACTCTCATGTTTGGTAACCTTAAAAGCATTCATAACATATTAAGCTAATTTGTACTTTTTGTAAGATTAAAATCTGAATCTATCTTTCCCTTTTTTTTTTTGGGGGGGAAATCTAGACTGGGCGTTTGGTATTGGATTCTCACCTCTTTTCTGAGTGTATTATCTGGGGCAACAAACCTATTCCCTTGGCTGTTGATTGTTGGAGCTGCACTACCTCCAATTGCATACATTTGCCAATGGGTGTAGTCATTGTTCACCACATGAAAATATCCATGTCTGCATCTGTAAATCAGCATATCCTCAGTCACCTAAACTTGCCTTTATTGCACTACTTGTGATCAAATGAAAGTAAAACTCACATTGTCCGACTGTTAGTAACCTGACTATTGTACACTTTTACTAGGCCATTTAAATATAACTATTATATAAATGATTATAGGAGGCCAGTTTTTTAGTGCATGTGATGTGACCTAAGATCTTGTACTCTTATAGTTCCTTGCAGAATAAAGCTATTTGTACAATCCCCGTTGACAACTTATTGACAATCCATATGTGCTATTGATTTAAAAAACAGTTTTTAAAATGGATGATATACATTCCAGTTAACTCATGATTGTCAACCATGGTTGTACATGTAGCATGATTATTCTGTGTATTCGTGTGTGCATGGGGTGACTTAGCTTGTTTTTCAATTTTATTAGTGCTCTTGTAAGTAAGTCAATAAAAAAATAAAAGAGTATAGTGATTCATTGGTTGAGATTGATATCTACCTTGGCATCCTCTGTACAAGTCCTTCACCAAAATGATTGAAGGCAATAGTGACTTGCATGTTCTTGTCTTGTGTGTAAGTGTCACTATGCCCCAAGAGCATGACCTTATCGTGGTGTGTCATGTAGTTATTCGAAATCGTAATAGCCGTTGATCCATGGATTGCATCAATCAGACCGTCATTACAGTTGGACAAAGAACAATGATCAATCCAAATGTGGCTTCCACCAAATATTGAAACCCCATCACCATCTGAAAGTGTTCTCCACCCATAGTGCTGTGGGGTGTCTCTCACATAAGCATTCCCCCCTTGCTTGCAATCATGTATATTTATACCATGGATGATTATATTTGTGACATATTGAATTGTAATGCATGGTCCACCTGCAACGTGCACACTAGATCCTCTCCCATCAATGGTCTTAAATGAATTCATTATGAGTTCTTGTTTGAGCTTGATCACCATATCCCTGGCAAATATGATCCACAGAGGTTCACTTTGAATGACACCATACCTCAGTGTGCCGGGTTTTGGGTTCACAGCGTCATCTCCAGAGTCTGTAACTACGTAAATTTTACCATCTCTTCCACCAATGGCTCGTCTTCCGAACCCAATTGCACAATTCGCTAACTGCTTGCGGTTTTTCTCCCAATCAGGGTTGCACCGCCAGCAGTCGTCGATGGGGTTACCGGTGCCGCAAGAGAGAGTTGCCAAGTTTCTTCTTGATGAAGTGATATTGTCATGGACTTGTTGTACAACTAGTTCAGGGTCTTGAACAGGTGAAGAGTTTGTGAAACCTGAAGTTAAGATAATAAGTAATATCAGAAGAATAAGTGTTATTGCCATAAATGCTTATTTTTCTCAGATTATTTGGTCAAAGAAAAGAGAGGAGAGAAGAAGATGGAGAGAGGAATGTGGATTGGTTTAGAAATGGACTTGAAATTAGTTATATATATATATATATTGGGATGAGCACCCACCCCAACCCACCTAGGGTTGTAGTTGTAGTCTATGACTATTTCAAGAAAACATGGAATAAGGGCATGTGCCTACATTTCAAAGTCGGAATTGATTATAAAATATGAATATAAACCAAGCAAGTTGTTATTATATCGAGGCATGTGTTTCTTTTGGAGGGTTTCGACTAAGTTGGTTAGCTTATTCACATTTAAGGCTTAAAAAAAAAAAAAAAAAAAAAAAAAGGTTAGCTCACATTTAATTTGTAATTATTGTAACAAATTTTATGATTATCTATTTTCCATTTATAAGCAATTTAATTTTTAATTTATATATACATGGCAGTAGTGGATAACACGAGTTCTTCGATTTTTAAATTGAAATATAGATTCAACTTTCAAGTCTTACTTTAGCATTTACTCGACCTAACTTATACCAAAAATAATTGAACAATATAATTTTCAAAATTCAATTTACTTCAACAATATAATTTCAAAATTCAATTTAGTTTTTGTTTCATAATACTACCCATTACTATTTTCAAAAAATTATACGCGTTACCCTAGTCTTCTTTATCTAAGTTATTAGCAAAGTTAACAATTTAATTGCTAAACTAATCATTAATATCAATTATAAAATTGGATCAGGTCATATTTATTATTCCATGATCACGAATTTGCATTTACTCTTTAAAATAATATATTTCTAAAACATCAATAACTTAATATGATTGAAGAATTTCTTCACGTGAGCCCAATGTCCAAAAGGTCCATATTCATCCAAAATAAATATTAATATTAGAATTGTTGGCTATGACTATTTCAAGCAACATTTAGCATATGGAGGCATGTGCCTACATTTCAAGGCTGCAATTAATTAAAAATCAAAATCAAAATCAAAATCAAAATCAAACAATTTGTTAGTATATTGAGCTTTTTTTTTTTAGGGTCTCAATTAGGTTGCTTAGTTTAGTCACATGTGATTCGTATTATAATGAATTTAGGTTTATATGCTTTAAATTTATAAGCACTTTTACTTGTAATTTTGTATTATATAGAACAAGAATGGAGAGAAACAAAACATAGATTCGTATTTTTAGCATTTAATATCGACATATTATTTGATTAAATCAAATAGTAGATTTGTTTCTTTTCTTTTTTCTAAGTCTCTATTGAGACACGATTTGTTAGAATAAAATTTGTAAAAAATAAGGGGTTGTTCTCTTTGTGTTTCAGATTTTAATTTTGAGTTTTGAATTCATTTTGGATTTTGTGTTTTGAGTGTCCATTTTAAGATTGTTAAAAACGTGTTCTTTTTGTCATTTTGAAAAATTGTTTTCAAAAATAAAAAATTAAAAAACGTGTTTACTTTTTAGTTTTGAGAAATTGTAAAAGCAATTATTCAAATAAATAAATAAATAAATAAATATATATATATATATATATATATAGTTTATTTACTTATACAACAAAGTAAAAGTGGTTGCCATAGTAGTTAAGGCATTAAAAGTCCATGCTGGTGACCGGGGTTCGAATCTTGGTCGTCTACCTATTTATTTGAAAGATTTTTATATTGTGCATTAAAAATAATAAAATTAAAAAAAATCATTTGTATTGAAAGTAGGCTGGTGGAATCGAACTCATGACCATCTCAAAATTCAGAACTCTACCAACTGAGGGATCTGGCTATTGATAAGAAAAAAACGCGAAATTTAATTGAAATTTTTTGTACTGTGCATATAAAAAGAAAATTCCTTTGTACTAAATTGCGATGAAACGAAATTGAACTCTTGACCTTAAGAAAATTCGTGACTCAACCAACTGAGTTATTCTGCTATTTGCAAAAATACCGTGTTTTTCGTATTTTGAAGTTTTGGCTTGATTTCTACTAAAAACAGCCAAAACGACTAAAAGGCCGTTTTGCGTTTTCTTTGTAATTTTTTCCGCGTTTTCGAAAATTCATTTATGAAAATAGGTAAGTAACCGTATTTTCAAAAATTAAAAACTGAAAATAGTGTGAAAACAACAAAGAGAACATGCCCTAAATTTTTTTTAGAGAATGTATTATTATAAAGTAGATAAAAGTTTTGAATTTACGTGAAAAGTTATTTATAGGGAGAATTTGTAGCTAAAAATGAGTTTGAAAAAATTAAATTTAAAAATGAGGTTGAAATGGGATGATTTTATTTGATCATATTTGATATATATATATATATATATATATATACACACACACACACACGCTTGACATGTAAACGTTAAAAAAAGAAAAAAGAAAATTTCACATGCTTTTAACTGTCATAACCGCAAAACCCGCAGGATTTTGAAGAAAAGTAAAATTGACTATGCTCAACTGCCACTGACGTCATTTTCCATTGGCTTTTTTAATTTCCCTCATGACAATGACAGCACCGTAAGTTCCGTCAAATCCATCAACCTGATGACGTGTCCACCATTTTGGGCGGAGGCACGTTGCCCCATGTGGGTTGTTACCCTTCTGCAATGGTCCACCATTATGTATAAAATATTTTTTCTCATTTTAAGCATAATTGTATTAGTCGTTCATATTTAGGACTTGTTTGGTCCTTAAAAAAAAATGCAAATTTATATATAATCACACATTTTATGAAATTTACACCTGTTATCAATTTTCAATCATACATTTCATCAACTATTATCGAATTCTAGTAAAAATCCTTTTTTTTTTTTTAACTAAATCGAATAGGGCTATATATTACATTTAGAGAACACTTGAATCCTTAAAATATTAGACCTAGATGTCTTATTTTGAAATAGGAAAATTCGAGCATAAGCACTACTTGTCACACTTTTCTTTTACATACTCGTAGGACAGAGTTTTCAATTCTATTAGAGCATAAAATTGTTTCTCGACATACTATTATTATTCAAGATCCCTAAAACCCAATATTTACACATTTGATAGCATCTTGGAAAAGTTGATCATTTTCAATCACGTGTCACGAAATAAATTCCATACATTTAACATAATATCATCAAGAAAATGTACATCATTAGTTTAAATGATCATTATTTTACAACATTCTTATTTCTACAAAAGTCTTAGGTTGGATGTTAAGCACATGTGCAATCATTTGTAGCCATTGAATGATTATTGCCATGTTACTCAATGATGGTATATAATTTTCGTTCACATTCATTTCTTTAGATTTGACTTGTACTTTGCGTAACTTGTACGTTTTGACTTTTCAAATAACGGTACGGTGTACACACCCATCCGTAGCGTAGGATAGAGAGGGTGTATAGATGGGTAATTTACGGCGAATGGTCCCAACCTTTGACTCTCTTAGCAAACTTGCCCTCAACTTTTATCTTTAAAATTTTTATCCGAACCTTTGAATAATTAGTGGGTTCATCCTAATGGACAATGTTGTCATTCCCTTTAATTTGCAAGATAAAATATTTGTAAAATGACAATTCTACCATTGTCTTTGAATCAACAAAAGGTAAAATACAAGAATGAAAAATATAAATAAAATGAAACTCATCTTTCATTATTTTTACCCCGACTCATTCCCACCCACTCCAATCAATTGCTACATTGGAACTAGAGGAGACAAGCCATAGCCATTGACCAACGATCATTCGTTGGACATATCATACCTTAGAATATTCTTTTCGATGAGAAAAATCCAATCATATAATCTATATCGCATTTAACAATTGAAAGTGACCAGAATATCTTCTTGACGAGCTTCCCAATCAAAACTTGATTATCTAGGTTCTTCCTCATTTCTCCACGTTTTTGAGTCATTCGAAAGCACAATTCACTTGATTTTCCATGCAAAATATGAATATGAACTAAGCATATGTTTGACAAGTGTTTATAAACAAATAAAATGAGCGATAAATAAGTGGGGTTCATAAGGAACTCGAGAAATACATGGATGAAAGTGATTTAATTTATAGCAAGCATTTATGAAAATATTTACAAGCACTTGCCAAACATACCGTAAGAATATTCTCAGATTTTATAGAAACTCATCAATTCCTACTTTGGACAGCTTTCGACTTTTCTTGCCATATTTTGTTTCTTTATAGGACCGAGCTCCATGTATAAGAGCTCGGTTCACAGGGGTTGTACAATCCCCCTCACTGTAGGGGGTCGAGTTCTATAGTAATTTTTAAAAAAAGGGTGGGGCCTACCCCCACCTCCTCTCTCATTTATTAGGAGCCTGTGAACCAGGCCCTGTAACTCCATCTTTTTCCTTCTTTACATTTTCATTCTTGTATTTTATATTTTTGGGTACTCAAATTTTTTCTTTCAACTTGATTTTAACTTATTAATTAAAGAGAAGGGTAAAATTGTCCTTTAGGACATTCCTGCGTATTACTCAAAGGTTATTACAACTGAACAACAAAATTGTCAAACTGAACTGATTCCCTTTTTTTTAAACCATTGATTTTGGATCTACGTGGATCCGTCAACATTTTGATTTTGAATCGAACCAAAATGGTTTGAATTGGTCTGGTTTAAGTCTTAATTTTTACAAATCGTTTCAAACCGTCAAACTGTTCATAACAGAAAAATAAAAAATAAAAAAATCTATTTTAATTTTAATTTTATTAAATTCAAGTAAATCCAATTGCATCCTGATTAAAAAGAGATTCATATTAGACACAATCCAAATAAATTCAATACCCAACTAAATACTTATCGCCTGTTTGGGAGTAATTTTGAAAATTAATTTTTTGACCATTAGGAGAAAAATGGGGTCCACCTGTGAGAGATGAAGTCAAATATGACGGCTAAAATAGTGAAATAACGGTCAAAAAATCAATTTTTTAGGTGAAAAATCGCTCCCAAATAGGCCATTAATAAGATAATACCCATCTCAACTATACAATTTATTAAATCCTACCCTTAAATATTTAATACGTCATACTTTCAATCTTTTTGTAACTTCTGGGATATTTCTCCCCCTTTCAAACTCTAAGAACAAAGGTATGCGAATTTCTAATATCTCTATTTTTATAGTTTCACATAAACAAATACAGAACACTCACATGAGGGTGAATCCCATGTATATAAAATAGTGCAAAAAAATAAATAATAATAATAATAAATTGCCCCCTCCTGTTGTATGTGTTCTGGAACCCCTCCTTTGTACACATAGCAGGGTTAGTATTTCTATATATCGAATCTATATTTTAATTCATGTTCATGTAGGTTGTGTTGTTTGTTTATTTTCTATGTATTTTCTTAATTTCTTTTTATATTGATTTGAATAATGAAAAAAAAAAAAAAAGGGTTTTGCTGCTATTCTAGGTTTTCAAGAAATGTATTGATTTAGATAACTAATTAGAATACTTCCAATTCATCATTGTTAGTGCCATTGTTGTCAATTTTGTTAAGCGAACATTATTCCACGAAAATAAACTCAAATTCACCACAAGAACTTGTCTCACTAGTAATCAAATCCTTCAGTTCCTCACCAATTACTCCTAGAGTGGTTCCGGTGTAAGGAGAGAGCCACTTGGCTATGCGATTTAATTTTAATTTTACCTTTACTATATAATGAGGTTTAATTTTATAGGGTCAAGGCAATGATTTTCTACATTTGGAATTATAGCTTGAGTATCTAATCTATAGAAAGTATTATCGTGTTTGATCTTTCTATTCATTTATTTTATAGCTTTTTTACACCATTTAATTGTAATAAATAAATATATTTGTTATATCCTTATTTTCATGTAGAGATTGAATCATGTATTACCATTGGAGATGTTGCGCTGATTAGTATTGATTAAGAGGTTAGAATTTTTTTTTTTCACTGCATTGAATTATTATGTAGAACTTTTGTTTATAATATTCGTTATAACACTAACTATTCGTTATAAGGATATATTTGTGATATCCTTATTTATGATTTAACTTGTTCGATGTACATTTTTTTTTTTTTTTGGTTAAATCATGGTTTTAAACATAACCAAACTGAAAATTGTGTTTTGGATTGATTTGGTTTAGAAATTGAAGTAGTTTGATTTGGTTTGACAGAAATTTCAAACAACTTTAAGTTGTTTGGTTCAACAATTTCTCACAAATCGTCCAGACCAAAACGTGTTCACCCCTATAGGTTATGGATAAAAATATTACAAATAAAAGGTTGGGAATAAGATTTAAATGATGGTCAAGGTTGGGGACTTCTTCTGTAATTTACCCTATATAGATAGTAGCTTTTTGGCGGCTCAATTGGAATAAGTTAATAAGTGGTAAATAAAGTACTTATCAAGATAAGTTGAGTATTACAATAATGTGAACATACAAAAAGGAATGCTTCGAATATTTTTCCTACCTAAAATATTCAAAGAATATTAGGACCACTTATAGAAACTTGTGTATCATTGATTCAAGAGTTGAAAAGGAATTAAATATAAACAATTTGTATCCAAAAATTATTTTTTGACAGAAATTTTTAATTAAAAACTCAATTTACTATTGATTAACTAAGTCAGACCATAAGAAGATCTTCGGTACTCAACTACAAAAAATTAAATTCAAGAAAATTTACTATGATGTCAAAGGAAAATTCTACTAAATCCTATAATCAAACTATATTAAATTAAATATTCGTATTATCTTTTTCATAACTGGTAATTACTTTTCTTGAGATTCCTTTAAGCTAATCCCTTGATTGATTATTTTTAAGATTTGTTAGCTGTCCAAATTATAAATTACAAATTTATTTATTTATTTATTTAAATATTCAAGCTATCAAAATTCATATAGATTATACTCGACCAAATTCGAGAAAGATATTTTGTTTCTTTATTCAAGAATGATAGTACATCAAGTTCAAGAACAATGAATTTGACATTACCTTCGACAAATCTTTGACAGGGATTCAATGTACTTAATTTGGTGTAAAAGAGTTTTTCAAATCAATTAAATCAAAAGAAAAATATGTTGCTTTCTTAGTTAAGTGAGAGAGAAATAATCTCGATTAATTTGATAATTAAAGTGTTATTCAACTCTTAATTGAGAAATACATAGATGTAGTAGAAATATCCATTTCTATGAGAGTCGAAAAAGCAAGTCTCTAGTTAACCTTGAACAAAACCAAATAGAAAAATCTCAAATAAATTAAAGACTGTTTGTGTTTGGTGATCAACTTAGGGTCGATCTCTTTTTATATCTCAATGAATACAATTATGTGAGTGTACAATATGAATCTCCAATGTGTGAAGGGTGTGAATTATAATCAGTCTCAATTAGTTTCAATGGCCTCGAAAAAAATCAAGGGTTGGTTCTCAATGTCCATTGTGCCACCTAAGACAATGGTCCCTAAAGTGGTGGACGCGCTAGTTCTTAATAATATGATCCTTCAAGATTTAAGAAAGATGTACGACTCTATTATCACCTGAATGGAACTGAGACAACTCGGTACTCTGTTTTCTGTAGATTGATGAAGAAGTACGAACAAGAAATGGACTTAATGTCCTTAAAATACTAGCACTTATAAACGCAACGTCGTTTATTTACTCTCAATAGCAACATCATGTCCACGTCCTTCATTACGAGCTTGTAGGAAGCTTTTATAGACACGGGCTTGTAGACATGCATTTATAGCTACTCGAATAGGCACAACACCTAACACATTACTTCTACGGTATCTTAAAAGTTCTTCCACTAAGACAAAAATATCGACGCAAATCCTTGGGAAAAGTAGAAACAAGTACAACTCCAACTAGATCAGACGAAGTCTTGCTTCTAATAAATTTAGAGTCGAGTATACGAATCCTTTTTTATTACTTCATTTGGTACGCTACTATATATACCAGAAGATTCAAAGCAATACGACTCAATCAATGCAAATTATAAAATAACTTGATAAATGTAAAGGCCATAAACGGATTGAGGCGAAGAAACCAACAAATTTCTGATAGGTTAATTGTGCATCCTATCCTACCTTCTTCACAATCATTTGTTACTATTTACAGAATAAACACAGAAATATCAACAGAAAATGCAAATGTATGATCAGTCATAAAACCATGGATTAAGAGGAGCAAATTGTGCAGAAAAGAGCAGGAGTTTTATCCAGAGACAAAGTTAACTGAGATCAATCTCGACCTTTTCAGGGTTTGGCCTTTCGGTTTGATTTGCCACAAGCTCGACGCCTAACTGTCCTTTGTCGCCTGCACCAAATGCATATAGCTTACCGGATTCTGTGAGCGCAAAAGTGTGCGCATTCCAATAAATGGAATTCGTGAGGCTTATTTGAACAACCCTTTCATTCACTTGCTTTAGTGACGTTACTAGCTTGGGGCTCAAGACATTTACTTGCCTATTTTCCTGAAATTGACACAACGATATCACAAATCAAAAAGGGCTCAGACTTGCACCTAACAGGAAAATAACATTATATGGGAATAAAAAAAGTATAGATGAATTTTTTCCAAGAAATTTCAAAACAACAAACTAAGTCTTATTTCCAATAACTTCAATGGCCACATGAATCCCTCTGCACCATTCCTTTCTATTCATTATTCATTATTAGATCTTCTGAGATAACTAAAGCAACTAGATCTTTAACCACTATTACCGGCCATTTTAACTTTTGCTCTACCCTTCCCTCCCGGGAAATTATATTTCTCTAGTGACTCAAGAACTTGTTAGATCATCGCAAAAACATAACCCAACCACTTATGTTGTGCATTGTTAATTTATCCTCAATCGGCGCTAAATTTCTCCCTCTCTTACCTTATCCACTCACTTAACCATTACCCTAAGATCATAACCAACATTGAGGAGCTCAATAAAGTGAAAAGAAAAATTAGAGCAAAATATATTGCAAAGAAGTAAAAGGCAAGGTAAAATATCAACTTATGGAGGCACAAATTCATAAGATAGTATTAACTAGTTGAAAAAAGTCCGTCACAGACCTGTTCATCTTCAGCCACAGTGTTATGTCCAAGACTGGAAGATTCCCCACAACCAAAAGAATACACATCGCCATTGTCTGACACCACGAAAGTTGTATAGTCCCCCGTAGCAACATGAACAGCTTTGACATTGCTCAGCGCTTCAACCGTCTTTGGAACGGATTCCGATTCTTCGTTCCCATGGCCCAAGCATCCATAACGCCCCCAGCCCCATGTGCAAACCCGTCCATCCTTTCCCACGACTGCAGCATGCCAAGCACCAGCTGCAACCACAACAGGTTGAAGATTCAGAGACTGGAACTGCTCAATTAATCTTGGTTGCTTCTCATCATTTCTTGTGCCGTGTCCAAGCTTTCCGCCCAATCCACAACCAACAGAGTATACTGACCTGATATATCACCAGAAGAAAACGAAAGAACGTTTGAGTAATAATTGAAAGAGATCGCGATAATGCACGTGCACCAATACATGGTAACTGAACTGGAATATTATTAATTAGCCATCAAGAACAATGTAAAAATGCTAGAAAGCATATAGAAACAGATAAATTTTGGTAATGAATTATTAGACTATTTAATCATATCCATTTTGGAAAACAGGGTGCATGTTGAAGATGAAAAAACGTGCATTGTCAAGCAGTAACATCTATGCATATCACTTGCATTTACAGCTATTAACACCATTTCAGAATTAGATTAAAAATCCAATATGAACACTGCTTCACAAATAAATAAAACCAGGAGGGAACTCACATGCCGCTAGGTTGACAAGCCAAAGCAAGAAGGTAGCAATATCCAGCAGCAATTTGAACAACTCTTATATTTTCAAGTGGCCCCAACAGTGGACGAGGCTGAAGATCATTCGCTTCAGTTTGGTGGCCAAGTTTGCTTTCAATTCCCCAAGAGAATGTGTAAACCCTCCCTTCTCTCGATAATACAGCTGTGAAGAAATTTCCAATAGCAGCTTGCACGACGAAAATGTCTTTTAAAGATTCAACTAGCTGAGGAATAGTTACAAATTTATTTCCTAGAGGCCCAAATTCTGCGTCCCCAAAGGAATTTTTCCCAAAGGCATAGACCTTTCCTGTATCACTTATCAGCATTGTTTGGCCGGCCCCTGCTGATGCTTGAATAATACGAATGCCTTGCAGTGATCTACAATTGAAGAAATTCTATTAAATTCTGCCTCATTTCTTGCTCTCACGGAGTCATATTTACTACATTAAGATAAATTAGCAACCTAATTAAGCGAGGCCTGGACTCCTCATCTGTGGTTCCATGTCCAAGTTGTCCTGTGTTGTTAGAGCCGAATGAGTATACAGCCCCTTTAGAAGTCACAGCAATACTGTGACCTGGACCGGCTATTGCCTGCGACTTTTCCCTCCGGGTACATGCTTCTCCAGCCAGCAGGAATCTTAAGACAAGTTTCCACGAGCCTCCGCACATTTGCTTCAGTTCTTGCCTTTGTTTATCAGTCATTGGCTTAAATATGGCTCTCATTCGGCACATATCAAGGGCCGCCAGTTCCGATAATGAGAGCTCGCATTCGGGGGCAAAGTGTGCAGGCCGCCTAAAGAACAAGCATGTAACCTGCACCACATGATTATGATTCAAATGAGCAGCATCATCAATTCTAATTCAAATAAAAGGTTCATTAGCAGAATCCTAAGATAAAATACACTTGCCTCAAGTTTTGCAAGATCCTGCGGATCCAAATTACATGCAGTAAGGACATGAAGAACAATAGAAGGATTAGCTGATAATGGGAATTCCCCAGGGCTAGCATTTCCGGAGCAATGCCGTTGCTGCCTCTGAAATGTTTCTATGGGAGAGGTAACAATAGTAGTAATTGTTTGCTCGGGAATTTTCTGGTATTGAACACTAGACTTTCCACTAGGAGTGGCATCCATGGACACTGCTTAACTCTGCAGTGCCCTAACTTGGCACAGGCGAAGATTTTAATCTCTGAAAATCATAAAAACGCCTATGCGTTACTCCATTTCATTCCATAGCAACTATATCATTATATTCCAATAAACCCTGATTTTCAATATCAAGAACGCAAGTATTTACCTTTAACAACTATTTGATTAAAAAACTTTCAGGAATTAAACCTGCAAGCAAACACCAGATAAAAAATATCAAACACATATTAAAAACAACAAACTGAATGAAATTATGCAATAGTTTGCAAAATCAAATCGCCACAACAGCTAACCGGTTGAACTAAAATAGAAGTGAGGATCAGACGATATCATATAAAGACAAAAGATGAAATGAAAACAATTTTTTCCATCTAATCGAACCATATCAAGTTAAACAAATTCATAGCACATTAAGTTGGAAGCGTCAAAATCAATCAATCTCCAAGCGAAAATGGTCGAGATGTTAATGGAAAAAGGCACCAAATCAATAAAATAGCAGTCCGGAATCAACCAGTGTAACGAAAGACAGATATAAATGGAAAATGAAATTCACTATCGCATCAAACCATAATTCAAGCAATCTCTAGCACCCGGGAACTCGAAAACATAACTAAGCAATATGATGCGCCATACACAAAGAATCCCAAAAGGAAAAGGAATTTTAGCACTCAAGAGGCAAAATTCCACTTCCGTACATGATCAAGCAAAAACATCACCAAAGTTAATATGAAATTGAGGCATGAACCATCGAAGAGTAAAAATCAGAAACAACCCAGAACAAAGATAACATGAACAATTGATTTTTTTTTTTTTTTAATATCAATTGACCATAAAAATTAAGTATTTAACATCCCACATGTACAAGGATATTAAACAAGTAAAATTCAATAAATACACAATAAAATTCAACTGGAGTTATACAATAACTGTCAAAATCAAAACTTGTAAGTTCTTGAATCTGTACATTATGATCATTGACAGATCGAGTGACAAAAATTCAGAAACAAAGTTTACATGTAACAGAGGCCCAAGATTTCTCAGAACCCGGATGACATCTCACAAGTTTTTTGCAGAAAAAACTTCCCAAAAAAGAAAAAAACAAAAACAAAAGAAAAGAAAATGGAGAAAAAAGTGACAAAAACTATAAACAAAGAGTCTTGAAATGGGTATCTATCTGATTTTAGAATTTTTCATTTTCCTCTATTGAGATTTCAAAGAAGATGATGATGATTATGATTCAGGGGATTAGAAAATGGATTCCTATGGATGCTTTCTCCTATAACTTTGAAGCCTTTAATTTCTCTCAATCGGATGGTTTCTAGCGTTTTTAAAGGGAACACTAGAGATGAGGTGTCTATTTGGTGACGATTTTGATGCAGCTCATTTTGCTTAAATTGCTTTATGGCTTCTCAACCCAAATTCCGAAAATTTATTCGACATCACCCACCTTAATTTCTATTTGAGTTAGATAAAAATAAATAAATATCATATTTTTTATTATATTTTTATTAAAAAATAACGAAATGTAAGTTGAAAAATTAATAAAATTTGTGAGTTCATGAGATGTATAATAAAAAATGATTTTTTTATTTTTTTATTTTTAAATAAGTTTTAGAAACTGAAGATCAAACGTAGGTTTAGTATTGTTTCATTGAAGTTGTCTAACTTTAATTTGATCGCTCAATTTTTCTATTTTTCTTTGACTATTTTATTTGTAATCATTATCAAAATTGACTGAAATCATGACTTGACAAATGAAATTCTGATTAAAAGAATTCGTTCAATATTTATATACATGTCATTTATGGTGGAGCTAGTCCTTCACGTTTAGTGGTGATAAAATGTCGAGAGGACAAAATTATTTTCATATATATTCTATTAAATCACTCTACTCAAATTCACCGACTTATCAAGGAAGTTAGCAGTGATACTTGTCACTTTATTCACTACGAAGGGAATAGAGTGGCTCACAATCAGCATCGCAAAGTGTATTTAATTTTGGAGTTCATATTTTGGACTAATTGGCTACCTCTTTTTATTGTGTTAGTTGTTTGTGACGGTTGGACTAATTGGTTACCTCTTCTTATCATGTTAGTTGTTTGTGACGGTATTTCATAATAAAAAATGTCTACATTTTGTTAAAGAGAGGGGAAAAAAATAAAAAAATCACAACTTACTCCTCACAAAACAAAACGTTGACGTAACAGTTGACAGAGTAAGTTGATTAAAAGAAATTCGAAAATTAAGTGACTTTATCTTGATGAAATTAAGTTGGAGTATCACAAACTTCAATATCACAAAATGTCTCTCATAGACATATATAAATTTTTTGAACATTCATATAGGTTTTCTTTACTATTTTTGCATTATTGGACATCTCCATCAACTTTGAAAAATGTTAAAAATTTATGAATTATTTGCACACCACTGTCAATATTACAAACTTTAATATCATAAAAGTAGAGACATTATACATGGTCATTAATTTCTATAGGTTTTTGTTTGAATAATTTCCCTGTCGAATATATATTAACTTAATCATATAAATTGAAAAACGTTTGTGTTTGTTGTAAATAATATGATTATTACTGAATGACAATTATACCCCTACATCTTGGCTCCCTTATTCTTCCATATCAATATGGGACTTTAGTTCTGAATATAATACACACGATTCTATTTACTTATTTGTTTTCTCTCTCTCTCTCTCTCTCTCTCTCTATATATATATATATATATATATATTATTTTAACAGGTTCTCAGCACAAAAGCTTAATTATTCAAAGTCTAATGAAGGTAATAATAATTTTTATAAAGATATCACAGGTACCAAAATAAATTTGGTAACGTATAAATATAATTACATTATGTAATCAACATTCTGTCAATTCATATGGTAATCACCATTTTGTTGAAATAAATTTTGCACTCATAATGGTCATTCATATACAGATTAAATATTTTTATAAATTATATTGATTTACGTGCATGATGACCATAATGATTTACCGAGTTGTGCTTCTTTTCCCACTGTCACAAATTACAATTGCCATAATCATAATGATTCCATTTTTTGCCGATTTGTTATATTTGTAAAGATTATATTTAATCAATAACGAAATGAAATTAATTCAAGTATTTGTTATCTTTTACATATTGGTAAAAAATTTAGTCAATTATGTTAACTTCTATATATGAAGATTTTTTTCTTAATACATATTTTGTAATTAATTTTTATATCACATACTGTTTGTAAGATAATTAATATTTTTAAATTTATTAAATATTTTTATATGTTTCTTTATAAAATTTAAATTGATAATACATCATGTTGTTTTTTTTTAACTAGCACAATATTATAGTTAATATTTTAGAAGAATATTATTTGTCGCCAGAGAACATAAATGATAATGTTCAATATTTTAGAAGAATATTGACATATTACTTTTGAATAAGCAATATTAAAATATAACATACTCTGAAAAATAGTTCATTATAATTTACATTAATATTCTAGTTAGATTTTACTTGTTCTCGAAGAACATATTAACATAAAATCTAACGTAAATTATGTTTCTAGTCTTGAAGAGTAAATTGTTACATAATTTATTATTCTAAACAATAATATGTACACTTGAAGAGCATGATATTATTGTTATTCTAAAACGAAATATAATTCAGACATTTAAATATTTCAGAAGAATGTTGTAGATTTGTTTAAATCAGTTAATACAAATCAATATTCTTCAATACTCTTAAAGAATATTATATTGCTCTGAAAGAAGCATAATTTTATATTTATTAATCTTTGTGAAGAATATTATATGGTTATTTTTGAAGAATCACAATTTAGACTTTTTAATATAAATATTTTATTGATTCTGGAAAATTTCAATTAATTAAATTGCATATAAAGAAATTATAGCTTATTTATATCAATATTTTTGAAAAATATTATTTTTCATACTCCATATGAGTCAATGTTGTATGATATGAAGGGATAAATTTACTGTTGCTAATAATTTGTTCTCAACTAAATAAAAGATAAACCTATAAGAGTTTTATAGTGTTTTTTAATTGGAATACTATACTCAGAATCTGTTCGGGACGGACAGCTCATTTTTTTGCTTAAAATCCACTAAACAAATAGAAACAAACAAGCTTTAAGTTTGATAAATATTGTGATGAACCGAAAGTTTGATAACTCTTGAAAATATTATTTAGCAAGCCCAGTTAGACTATTATTGGAACAATAATGATGAGAAATTAAAAATTCAAATGAACATTTAACGAATAACAAGAAGATTCTTAAATTCAAAGAATTATTATGATATTTGTTCTCTATTATTAGTCATTAACCATCGCTAATTAAATAGGAACTAAATTCCTTATATTTTTTTAATATTAATTAAAGTGATAGATAAGACTCCATCATCCTTTACGTTGATCATTTAAATATTATTTGTATTTAATAGATTTGATACATCTACTAAATGATTGTATTGTGTTCGTAATCCAAAGTTTGTGATAAAATTACTGCTCAATTCTAAATTATGAGAATAATTTTCATATTATATAGTCAGGACGATGTGTCTTGTCAATGTTAATGGTCCTAAATCTTAACCTTTTAGTAAGTGTTGGTTGGAATGTCGATAAATAGTTTAATACTATTACTTGTTAAATTCCTCCAATTATTTTAGTTGAAAACAAAGTACTTTCCATTTCTGTTTAGGGAATGATATTACGCATCATGTCAATATCATAGTTCTCCCTATTATAATTGGATTATGGTTAAATTCTAATTTCTCCATTTAATTATTTTGATAATGCAGTATATATAAAATTGATCCATGACAATACATTGAGATAGAGAGCAAAAAATATGCAGAATAAATTAGTAGCTTGAATCCTTACATAATATCCCAAGCCCTAATCGGTGATATTTTATAAAATGGTTTGTTGATTGTCAATTTGACTGGACAATTATCTCAATATTAGGAAAATGAATTAAGAAGCTAAAAATAATATATAAATACACTATCATCTAAATCTTGAAAAAAGATAATTCAAACCAAAAATTCGAAAGAAAATTTATTTAGATGCATTTGAAAATCAACAATACCTCGCACACCAGTTTTAAATGTTCTAACTTGAATTAACGTTGTGGAGGATAATAATTTAATATTATATTAGATAAATTTATGACACACTTGAAGCATGATGATATTCAATTATAATACAGAAATAGAACAATTAGCAAAGATGATCCCGTTAAGAAGGTTTATATACTCTTGATAGGTATTTAAACATAACAAATTATAAAATCTCAAAAGAGGTTTTGGTTATCAAAATATTGAAAATTAAGATATTTCTATAAGTTATGTCGTTATGAAAAATATATAGAATCGAAAAGAAAAGTTGTTGAAAATACGTATGCACATGATGTACTGCATCATATAATGAGAAATCGAAACGAATGCATCGAAATATATCAATCAAAGTGATGATTGGATAAATAAAAATGACGCAATCCTAAAAGTGAATTTACTAGAGAAATTTGAAGTTTCTGGATGTGCCATCCGAAAATCTAAAGATGTATACTTATACAAAAACGAAATGAAAAAAAATGAAGTCGGAATATGTAATGCACGACTCTCAATATAGTGAATTCGGCAAAGATCATGGTAGATGAAATTACGAGTCCATATTATGTGTATCTTGACGATGCATGAAATTTGAAATGCATTATAGTCAACTCATCTGGCATGACTATTGATATTATTCCCAAAAGATTTAATATTCCTGAAACATAATTCAAGTTAAATTATTATGAATGGGAGTAAATATTGTTATACTTTTGTTCATTTGATCAAAATTTTGTTCTATTGAATTTTTCTGGCTAGATTTTAAAGAGACGATTTTTATAACGTATTCAAAAGAATAATGTACTATTTTTTTCATTATAATTTTTCTTAATAATGTTTTAACAATGCATATTCTTTGTATAATGATTAATGATATAAGAAGTCATGTTGTTGAGATCTATCTAGCTGTAAATATCTTTGGATTTCCTCCATTTGAAATTAATGTCCATAATACACAAGACATTTACCCTCAAAATAATACTCTTATGCATATGAGACTCCCAAAGAAATCAATAATAGCTATTTTTTGAATTATCATTTTACTACGGTCATCAAATGTTGATAAATACTCGTATGAAAATAATAT
>NC_036248.1:28179633-28189867 GCF_002742605.1 Olea europaea var. sylvestris | reverse complement strand
CTTACCTTTATGAATTATTTGGCAATTTTATATCTTTTTTAACTTTTTTTGGTATAATTTAGTGATGGAGGAGTATTAATGGTCATTGTCACCATCCATTATTGGGAGCTAAGCCAAATTAATTAATACAATGTTTATTACAAAATAATATAAACAATTAAGGTTCATTTCAAAATAATATAAACAATTAAGGTTCATTTGTCAATTCACTTATGTTAATATTTATATAAAATGAAATAAACAATGGGGCTTATTTTTCAATTCATTTATTGGTGATAAAAGGAAATGGATCAATATTTGCTAGCGCATCTTGATCGATTATGCGTTCCAATAAAGAGTCCAAGAGTGAATTGAATATTTAATGGTTATTCAACATGCCACGAAATCTCGTATTAAATAATGTTTTTAAAAATCATGCCAACCATTAAGAATAATACTACTTACAATCATTCACTATTGCAATTATCTCGCGTGGCATACATGTGGCGGTTAGTAATTTAATATGTAAGGCAAGAAAAAACTTCCACATTAATACATCAAATTACAAATCGTCATGTAGGACGATTATCGTAGTGAACGACTATGAATAGCATTGCTCAAACACTTATCTAGAGAAGGTAAATAGGTCAACGCATTGGACTGATAGTAAAAAAATTAAGAAAATAAGGCTGCAGTTAATTTGGAGTTTTCGGGTCATTTTTCGTTTTCGAAAATGCGGAAAACGCATTTGGTTCGTCGTTTTCGAAAACAAGGTAAAATTTATAACTGAAAATGCAAAATAATTTTTTTATCGTTTTGAGCGTTTTCAATTATAAATATTCAAAACGTGGAAAATGCACAAAATGCAACGTTTTCGAAGAAAACTAAAAATCGTTTTGAAATTGAAAATAAAAAATAAAAAACTAAACCAACCGCAACCTAAAATTTTCAGGGAAGCCAATCTATTTTGAGGTTGAATCGACTGATTTCTACGTTCTGTTAACGAGTTCTAAATAATTGGTTATCTACGTATTACTGGGTCGAATATTAGATAGATTTACCCTTTTATCAGTCCTACTTAAAAGTTACTAAAGTTCAAATGACCCTCATAATACAACATGGCACTGACAACGATTAATTATACAAAACTGCACTCCCCTTTGTGATATATTGAATTGTTATTGTGACACAATCATTAATAATAAAATTATTTTATCTCGTGATAGTTTAAAAATTCAACTCATGCGAATTGAATCTTCCAAAACTTTTTGAATTCCTAATAACCAAATAAATATTTAATTTTTTGCCCTATTCTTAATAGCATTGTTAATCACGCCTATCAGATTAAACCAATTAATGCCGTCGATTTTCCTAAGTCGTGTCCAATCATTTAAACACTCTTTCAATATACCGACTTTTTGTAAAACCTTTAATTTTAATCTACGTCAAAATCAATTGCTAATTTTAACTACATATTTTATTGGATACACAACTTTTAAACCATACATTTCATAAAAAAACTTTAATCAAAATTTACTAAATATCTTATTCTAATCCCTACCAAATAGGGGCAAAGGTTTATCCTAGCTAGAGTCGACGCCTGTCATTATTTAGAATGGTACAATATAGTACCTACAAATGGACCGACATCCTTTGTATATAATCAAGAACCACAAACCCCTCGGGGCTTATTCCAGTAGTGCAAAGGACAATGATGAGTATATTCAGCCTTGCTGTCAGCCGCAGTATGAGGGTTCGATTCCTGAAACATGGATTGAGACTCTTTGTGGGCATCAGTGGACATGCAGCTCTTGTTTTCTGACCTGCTGGAGCACATCTCGATATTAACCTCTGTCACGATACTCCATGGACGAGATGGTGGGAGACCTTGGGTTCAACCTTTTAAGAACCACATTTTTCATTTTCCATTTAGTTAATTAGGAGTGGGCACCTAATTTATGTTACATCAAAGGTAACATCGTGTGTGTAATCTCATTGACTAAGCAATTAACTAGGCTATCCCAAAGACAATTATTTTTCAAGGAAACTTAGAAATTACATTACAAAAAGTTAAATAAGAACCATCTATTTATCCCACATGAAGTGCATGGAATAATTTTTTTAAGACAAGTTTGGTACATTAAATTAGATAAAAAAAAAAAAAAATCACATTAAGAAAGATGTTCTAATATAGTTTGTCCGTTATGTCATGAGAAAATTATTATGTATAAGAGTTTAAAATGGTTTTTAGAGAAATCGGATTAATTTTTTAATATTTCGACCAAAATCAGGCATATTCAAAATTTAGCACAAATTTTAAAATTATTATTATTATTTATAGAAAAAGGCCGCCAACGTGATATTTTCTAAGATTTCAACTTTTCTCACCAAATAATTTGTTGTTACTCATTCGCGACTAATGTATGCTGAAATATTGATATGCTATGACCATAATTCGGAATAGAATGACAAAGTCACACACTAAAACATGTTTTGCGTTTTTTTTTTTTGGTTGGTTGGATATGATATAATTATGACTCATAGGCAATAGATGTGACTTTAAACCTATGTCTAAGGTTGAATAATTGTGCAAGAATAATTTCACTTAGGTGACATTTTATGTATATATTTTGTGATTACATGTGACGGTCACACGTCTAATGTGACTTCAACCTGTATAATTGTACAAACTAGTTCAAGTGTGTGACCTCGTAAGTAACATTAATTGTGTGAAAAACACTTTTTTGGCATTCATGTTTTAAACTTTTTACTCTTAGCATATCCTTTGTAAATCTCACTGGTAAAATAACAACTATTACCAGTGACGTCGAAATTGTCAAATAGAATAAAATTTTTTATTTCACTACAATTCCCAACTCATCCACACTTTCTCGTTCTTTTATTAATATTACTATTTTCCAACAATCTTGCTACCTGTACAGGCCTCTCACAATACATGAGGGGTGGGGTAATTTATTTTTTATTTTTTAAATAATCACCCACCCAACATGTGAGTAGACCTGTACAGGCCCTGTACAGCAGGAATTATTGATTTTCCAATTACTCTGACAAAGGACTCGACAAGTTTTGATTTACCTTTTCTTTTGCCATTATTTTCTCCCCTTATTCGTAGATAAGATTTTCCTCATAAAAAAACGACTTCGCGATAAGTTTTCTCAATTCTAAGCACCAATGCTGGATGAGTATAAAAATAACAAAAATGTTATAGTCATTTTAAAGTTTACAAAAGTGCAATACAAATTCTTTTACATCATTTGCCTCGTCAATTCCTATGTTGTCATAATTGGAACAGACTACCAGTTTGACCTGAAAAACTAAAATGGTCGGTGGAATTAAAATAATTTTTTTTTTTTTTTAACAAATTTTGATAAAAGTTGATGAAATATATGATTAAAAATTTAGTGATACTATAAAATATATGTATCCTAGAACTAGATTTCTAAACCTCAAAAGTTAAAAATTTTTAACCACAAATTCCACTCCAATTCAACCCTTTGTATCTTCTTTTGAATTAATGCACAGGTTAGTTTTCGGAAACTTCTATAATTCTCAACTGAAGTGTGATGGAGCGGAGAGGAAGTGATAAGTCTCGGTGGGGTATCTAATATGAGGTCCAAATCTCACCAATCAACCTCAGTGGATAAGAGAACAATCCAGATTACACATTCCGATTGGATCTCATTTCTTTCAACTGACTTCATCCCTATATTCCATTTTCTCATAGCAGCAAATCCCAATTGAACATCAAATCTTTTCCTTTACACCTTAGGCTTAACAAGAACTGCGTCAATGGCAGCTACAATATCTACCATGGCTATGCTCAATGCCAAGTGCTTAAGCACCAACACTAAGTGTTTTAAGCCCACCGCAAAACCAATATCTCTTCTCTCCATGCAGAACCCACCGAAAGGCCTTGCCGCCTCAATATCATCGGAAAACTCTGGTCTGTTTGCCAGAACTGCCCTTGCAAGTGCTGTTTTCTCGACATTGAGCTCATGTGATCCTGCCTTTGCAGCACAACAGATTGCTGAAATAGCTGAGGGCGACAACCGGGGACTTGCCCTTCTTATTCCCATCATTCCGGCAATAGCTTGGGTGCTCTACAACATCCTGCAACCAGCACTTAACCAGATCAACAGAATGAGAAGCAACAAAGGAGTTATCATAGGACTTGGTCTAGGTGGGCTGGCCTCATGGAGTTTGATGCAGCCATCTGATGCATCAGCTAGTGAAATTGCTATGATTGCTGATGCTGCAAGTGACAACAGGGGGCAGCTTTTGCTGTTTGTCATCACTCCTGCCATTCTTTGGGTGCTGTACAACATTTTGCAACCAGCTTTGAACCAGATCAACAAGATGAGATCACAATGAAAAGGGTTATATCTTTGTTCGGTGGAGTCACTTGGTTTAATTACATGTAATTGCACAGTATATTATTGAATTTTCCCCATGAAAATTTTCCTCTCTTGGACCATTGCTTCGGATTTTAGTATGATCAGTTCTATATGACTATAAATGCAAAGGGCAAGAATAATATAATGAAAGAAAAATACGAAGGCAGTACTGAGCAAAAAGCCAACTACATTTTGCATCTTATGTGAAGAAACTAACATAAAATAAGTATAAAGCCAATTGTTACAAAAGTAGCAGGCAGCCAGGTATGCATTGTCCAGATAAAAATTTGCACTCCAATCCTGGATGCATGCTTACAAAATTTTGATTGCCAATGCGGCTAAATTTCAGAATCTTGCCATAGATCACAAAATTTAACATCACCAAGAGAAAAATGTATATTTCAGCAGACCGACACAACACACTCATGGGTTTACTTGACTGTCAGGAATAAATTCCACTGGCTGACTTTCAGTGTCTTCAAGCTCGTGTTGAGTAGCTATGCTCTTGGCTTTCTTGAAGCTAGCAGAGCTTCTGAGAAGCATATCCATAGTTATATTCTTCTTGCCTGATAAACTGGTGCCACAATAATTGCAAGGTTCAACAGATTTTAAGATAACAAATTTATTATGAAGCGCCCTATATAATAAAAAGGAAGATTCTAGAAATTCAAGAACAAACATCCAAACATTGTCGTAGTTCAGTTATCCATATTAGAAATGATACATCCTACAGGCAATTAATTCTGATATGATACAAACAAATATTGAAGATGCAAATATTGTTTAAACCACCTTTTTAAATTTAGCAACTGAAGTCGAGGAAATATCACATTTTACCGGGTTGGATTTTGGAATAACTTTGATGAAGGCTTGAAGAGACTTCTCCATTCTAGAGAAATAAGAATCATACACAGAGATCCTCCCTCAACTATTGGATTATTTTCTTGTGTTCTTTAGTTTTCTTCTTAGTTAGATAGCTAGTTTTCCTAGTGATTCTACCTGGGTTCCTTAATGTGGTCAATATCCGGTGACTTAGTTTTCCTCTTCGATAGCTAGTTTGCCTTGTGATTCTACCTCGATCCCTTAATGTGCTCAATATGCAATTACTACAGTTGAGCATTAAGAGGCAAACCACATAATGATAATGGTACCATTTGCCAAACAATACTTCTACACTTTGCGAGGTTGTCCTAGCTTAGCCACAGGGAATGGTTAAAGGAGCTAAGTAGCACTCGTACTACAAAGGGCCAAGTTCAAGAAAATGGGTTAAAATGGAATACATATAAATGTATGCATGCAACTGCACACACATGTATGCACGCATGTATCCACGGTTGTGTATGCAAGTGTGTGTATTGAACTTACTCTGACTTCAAAATGTTTTTCCCTCCAGCAACTGTTTTCTTTACAGCATTATTGGATCCTGAGGTAGTTAAATTTACAATGGAAAGATCAGCTCAGAGAAGCCCATAAAACCAAAATGAAACATAAACTTGACATCATAGATAACATCAAATGAATCTCAATATCTAATCCCTAAATCCTAATAAGAAAAGAATTTCTTTAGTAGGATACCTGCAAAAGGGAAGCACTAGAGAATTCAGGATAATACATTATCTAGTACAAATTATGCCAGTTTAGTAGTATAAGCATCAATGCCTCATATTTTGAACAATTATATTTAATTTAGCAAGTCACCCAAAAAAAAAAAAAATTCCAGGTGCAGATATTAAAGAGGAAAAAAGAACAAATTATCTACATCAGCTAAACAATAAACATCCAGTTTATTAAAATTGATAAAGTTCTAGTTACTTTCAATTTCTGGTTTTGCACACATTGGACAAGGTTGCATTTTCATGCCAAGATCTAGACTTACCATTTCTAGTTGACTTCTGGCTCAACTCACTTTCCCCTACTGAGTTTCCAGATGAAGACGAACTATCTGATGGAGTGCATGTGCTGGCATTTGAATTTATAGTCCCATTTTCATCGCCAGAACTTTCACTAACATTATCCCAAAACATTGCTCCTGATTTAGCTAACAGACTCTTCTTTTGTCGTGAACTGTTCAAAACTATCCTGTCATTCTTAATGGAAGTAATTCTATTAGCTACATCTGACTGTCGACTTTTATCCCTTCTTTTTTCAGTAAATGTATTGGATCTTTTGGAGCTTGATCCAGCCAAAGATTTGTTGTTTTCCTCCGAATGGGCAGCTGCAGCCCTAATGGCCTCAGAATCATATGCAGAAGGGGTTTCTTCAGGTTTTTGAAGAGTTCCAGTCCCTGCAACATCAGTCTGACTTGAAGCTTTTTCCAAATTTTCAGAAACTTTTAAGGACTTTTTGGTATTGAGCATGACTTCATTCTGATCATGGTTCGATGGTAATTTTTCATGTCTGATAACAGGTGTGTTTTCACACTCCTGGTTTTCATATGACACGACTGACCTTTGAACATTAAGTGTAGCACTCACAGAAGGTGAATCGTGCTTCTTCTTCTTTTTCTCAGCCTTCCTCTTCTGATTTGATTTGGTTGATACTTTTATGCCACCACTAGAGGCAACTTTATCCTGTTGTTGACTAGGAATGAAGTAGCTTTTGAAGTTTATCCCTTCATTTTCATTTTCAAAATTGTTTACCAGATTGTCAGTTCGGAGATCAGTTTCCGGCACACGCTTAAGCTTCTCCTTCCCAAGTTCCATCTCAGACACAGCCAATTGACTCGAAGGACTTGCTTTGTTTAGTTTTACCTTTGCTGCTTCCAACGGATTACAGGTTATTCCAAGTTTATCATTAGAAGCTGTCAAGTCTTCAGCACCAACTTCTTGATATTTGATTGGAGAACTGTCATGGTCTTTTGATGCAGTGAGTTGTTTCTTTTCTATTTCCTCTTTTTCCTTTTTATCCAAATGTCCTGTACTCTCTTGATTTTTGTGTATTAGATCCAGCTGTGAACTTTTCACCTGTTTTTCTTGTTCATCGAGAGGAAGATCTCTATAGCAACTATCTGCAGGTTTTAGGTTTTCCACCTCCATCTCTGTTATTTTCTCACCTGTAACCTCAGCACTTTGCTTTGTTCTACCAATCTGAGCTAATGGCAATAATTTTTCCTCATTTCCATCAGCATTATCAACTTCCTCAAAAGCATATCCAGCAGAACCATCCAATGACTTCCTTTTGATTACATCTTTTCCATTGTTGGAAGAGATCCCTTGTCTCTTTTCATCAAATGAAGTGCCATTCACACTCTCCTTACTGGTGTGCTCCAAGCGATAGGCTTCCGGATAAGGGGGATCAGACTTCTTGACACTCTTTTTCTTCCTACTGCCCCCAGAGCTCCCAGGTTCCACAACAGTTTTTGTGACCAACAACTGTTCTCTAGAAATTGGTTCTTTTGGAGTTATACCTGGTTTATCACAAACTAAAGAGTTGCTAATTGATGGCTGCATCGCTTCAGGGTCATGGTTAATTGACAATGCACTTTCTTGTTCATTGCTTTTACACCGAAGAGTTTGAATATAATTCTCCATGCTTTCACCTTTTTCAGTACTGTGCTCAATAACTGATGCATCTTGAATTTTTGCAGCAGACTTCTGGGTACTCTTCTTCTTTTTCTTCTTCTTCCTCTTGATGCCACGAGAGTTAGTTGTTTCAATTGCACCATCGGCATCCAACAGCTTAGCTGAAAGATTTCGTTCTTTGATGGTAACATCTGCTCCGCATGGGCCTTTTAGTGGCTCATGGTTTGCTAACAAGTTTCTCGCATCAATTTCATTAGTCTGGCAAGTTTCAGATGGGGTCAGGATACTCTCATTTTTTGTATTATTAAATTCTAAATTTGGCACATCTGTACAAGTCGCATTGTTAGAATGTTTGACATCTGTTTCTTGCAGAATTTTTGCGCCTGACTTCTTGGACCTACTTTTTCTTCCACTGTCATGTCCCCTCTCCCCACAGGCATCTGATTGTTTATCAAGCCAAACCGACTCTGTGATATTTCCTCCAGCTTCAACCTGATCCTTAGACTGTGTCACTTCAGGGTCTTGGTTCAGTGAAAACTCCTTTTGGTTTTCTTCCATATCAGTCCGATCAGTCTCTTCATGATTAACCACAGGAGCACTTTTGTGTAGCCCGAGAGGGATATAATTGTCTGTTTGAATCCCTCTTCTTTTCTTCTTCCTCTTCTCTGGACGTGAACTTGGCCCTGAAGCATTGCCCTCCAATTGTACAGTTGCAACATCTGATCCAAACATTTCATGTTTCTCAACCATAGAGTTTTCGGGAATGTTAATTACACCATCCAACATGGAATCCTCTTTCATATTACCAGAATCTAAATGATTTTCAGCGCTCCGGTTGCTGCCCACTTTATACTCTTTCACTACAGCAGATTCAAGTAGCGATCTTTTGTCAAATACATCACCAACCTCATTCTGAAATCGATCAGTTTGTACACCCGACAGTGCAGCAGTTGCCTCAAGCAGATTATGTTTTCTTTGTTGTGCATCCTCAGACTCAGGTATACCTACTAAAGAATTTCCAGATCCAGAAATCTCAGAGTGTGATATTGTATCTTTCGTGGAGGCACGAACTCCTGATCTTTCAAGTTCAGAAGCAGGACCATGAGATCCATCTTTGTCGTTCCTCCTTTTATGCTTCTTCTTAGGAGGGGACCCGGTCCTCAGATATTGTTCCGCTGAATTGTCTCCAGTTTTGTCATCAACCTTCAGCCTAAAAGTCATTTCTGAAACTACATTTGCTTCATCATTACCATCTGACAAAAGCATTTTGAGAGCAGATATCCTGTTTGCATCAGAATACATATCACTAGAATGACCATTGGCAGTTGGAATATTTTGGCTCTTGGATTCACGAATGGGGGGCAGAATTTTAGGAGAATCATCTGGAAGAATGCTTTGCCCATCACCTCGAGGATATTTGATGGAAAGTAAGTTCCCCTTCTCATCTGGAGCAGAGGATATATTGTTGTCATTAAATTCCTTAAGGCTTGAAGTTTCAGCAGATAGGAACCAATTTCTTTTAATCCCCTCAAATGCACTCCGAACAAGCATGAAGTCTGGCAGATGATAAAAATTCCCTCTGCGTTTTACCTATTTTAATTAACAACATTATCAACAAGAATTTTATATTCTGAGGAGAAAGAATATTAAAATTGTTTCACCTTTGACCTCAACTCAAAGGCAAAATATGTACCTTCAAAGATTGGATTTTTATCTTCCCAAATTTTGGGAAGCACTGCATGTGCTCCATTGTTATCTTCTCTGCATGACATAAACTTACACAAGTTACAAAAACAGCAATTGAAAATCATCGGACAGAATTAGATATTTTCTAACCAAATTAGGACCTAACTCAGTGAACAGGTTTTATTAACCACTTTTCAGCATTTTAATAACCCAATTAACAGAAATTCCAAAAGCCCTTTCCAATCATCAATATTTAGACTTCCTTAGTTAATTACACCCATATGAAAAAATTTGCTAATTTAAACAACCATTAGAATTTAAAATTAAATAATACACTACCCCTTCCCATCAATATGATCCTAAATTGGAAATTTGATTTAAAATCATCTCATATTTCTCCTAGTCAATTCTCTAATATTTTATATGATTCATTCACATATATAAACACACATGTGCATTCGTAGTACACAATTTTTCATTAGAAGCCCATGTAAGTGCATACGCTCATACATCATATATTCAGAAACTCCATTCAAGCTTCAATCTTTAGACACGGTTCAATATAATTCCCCCCGCATTAAAAATTTGCTAATTAAAAACAGCATTAACATAAAAAAAAAAAAAAAAAAAAAA
>NC_036248.1:28173342-28175813 GCF_002742605.1 Olea europaea var. sylvestris | reverse complement strand
TAATATAACATATTAATATATTAACATAAAATTGTTTTAGTTTTAGTAAATAATCAAATTTTGATGACTAGAATGTTATAAAAGAATTTTTTTTTTCAAAATTTTAAACCAAACATATTTTATAGTTTTCTGTTTTGAGAAATAATTTTTAAAAATGATAGAGCAAATGCTTTTTAGAAATCTTAAAACAAACCCTCAAAACGGAAAATTGAAAATGAATTCGATGCTACCAAAAATCGTACATGTTGATTTTCAAGCTTGATAATTGAAAATGAACACAAACGTAATTTTCTAGTGCCTAAAATAAAGGCATCGAGATATGTTCTCATTGCCTTTTCGATTCTTTAGTTAGAAAGAGAATTTACATGTGAGCCTCTAAGTTGAAAATGATGTAAAAGTGTACCTAAATAATGAATTGAGACTTAGTATTTATATAGGTGCGAAGCATATTCCTAGCAGGTTTGGACAAGTCGAACACCTTTATCCGATTTGAGAAGTTATAGCATGTTTGGAAATCTTACTATGTCTAGAAATTGTAATTTGATAGTTATTAGACCATTAGTGTTTGGATAAAGAGGAACTCTAATGGTGGAGTCCCATCATGATAGGACAAAAGAGATATGGCAGGATTCAATGTTATCGAAGTTGGATAAGTCTTACAATATAGAAGAGATCTGATAGATTAGGTTTAGAAGCAAGGTCAAGGCATATACCTGAGGAAACCCCGAACCGATGAATAATTTTCATACCCAAGGATATAGGCCGACGAAGTGTATTTAGTTTGACTTCAAAAGGTTGAAGACACATACTCGAGCTAAAGTTAAACCATAGGTATGCAATCCTAGGGTTGGACAGTTTTTTGCTAGATTAATGGTCCCCCATGCATCCATGTCAGAGGCTTGTGCGATATGTGAGTTTCTAGAATGAGATGCACTAGTATTTCGAATTAAAAAGGGACATGCTCATGACAAGGAATAAGCATAGGCATACTCATGCCAAGAAGTAGGTATACTCAAACCAAGGATTAAGCATGCTCATGCCAAGGATTAGGCATGTTCATGTCAGTAGGTAGGCATGATTATGCCAAGAAATAGGCAAACCCATGCCAAGGATTAGGTATGTGTAAGTGTTATACCCTATGTCCAATCAACTTTGGATATAAATACTTTTAATATTCAATTAATGCAATTTAATGGCATATATATTATTTAATTAATATACAATTAAATTAAATAATAGAGTCTGTAGATTCAAATCTTCATAATTTGTTAATCACAAGGAATTGTAATTGTGAGATACAAATTACATGTGATTGAATCTTAAAACGTTCTTGGTCGTAAGTAATAACGAGATACGGATATCGTTATTACGGAGAGACCATCACATGTGGCATTTCTTACTTGTGATGTAAGTAGCTGATCTCACAGACTAAAGTTTGGTGACACTTGAATGAACACGTAGATATTTTGTTATAGAACAAAACATTGGAGACTCACCTATAGATTCCACATGGATAACTATCTGAGTGTCAGTAATTAATTTCTAACGTTCGGTAGTGGGATTGGTCCTTTGATGTGAGGTCGTCATAGTACCTTATATGAGGACAGTCATGCTTTGACGGTATTGGATGTTGCTCTGTCAAGGGTCGCTAATGCGGCATCGTTCGGGTATATCAAGAATCGTATGAAGGTTGTGAATGATCAATAGATGATTCGTCACTCTTAGATAGTAAGGGATTTTTATCTACACTTCATTCAATTAAGTTTATAACGAAATCCTTGGTCAAGGTGTACTCATAAGTCAAAAATGAATTTTTGACTTTTTTGACTTATATTGACTTAATAGTTGAGTGAAAGATATGATCAATGATCGAGATTGACACACTTTCATATCTTGTAATTGATCGAATCATATTGACGAATGAATTATAGTTTCATGGTAAACGAACGAGTTTGATTTTGTCATACTACGTGACATATCCCGTCATATGTATTGTCCTAATACATTGCTAGATGTCAATCTGAGACGGCGAGTGTGAATTGGTGATAAATTAAAAGGGTGTTTTATTTATCAATTTTGATTAGATCAAAATAATATTTCATGTAGTTAGACATTGTGATTGGAAACCTGATGGGTCGTATAAGAAAGAGAATTAAAAGATTACAATTTGTCAATTAATTAATTTAACAATCGTTGAATAAATTAATTAATTGGGTTGATTATTTATAGGCCCGAATTAATTAATTGGATTAATTAATTCACGGATCAGATTTAATTAAATTGATTAATTAAATATTGGATCTGGTCAGGTCAAGCCTGTTTGGGCTTATATAAATACACGGCTAGGGTTTTCAATTCGTAGTAAATTCATCATTCTTGCTAACACAAAAAAAAAAATCCTAGTCCTGCAATCTTATTCTCTATGTGGATAACCGTTGAAAGGCTAGATAATTGGATAGCTGTGGGAGATA
>NC_036248.1:28164017-28170691 GCF_002742605.1 Olea europaea var. sylvestris | reverse complement strand
GATCCCAGTCCACTAGGAGTCAAGTATGGACTCCATAAATTTATGTGAGAGGGTCATAAATTTGAATTAAATAGTGGAAGCATAATTAATTTAAAAAAGTCCATGTTAAATTAATTGATGCATTTTATATATTATTCTTTTTCCTTTTGTCATTTATATATATTGAATCGTGAGTAATCATGTGTATTTGGGTCGCATACTGGATGCCAACAACCAAATTAAATTTTCTTGATTAGCACTGTAACTTGAGAATTATTCTCAGGCATGAGAAAATTAGTTATATCCTTGAGTAGTCCTTTCCAAAGACACATGCTCATGACTTGATTAAGGAAGAGGTGGCTACTGTAATAAACACAGTGATAATGATAGTACTGCACACATGTGATACTTGCAATTATGTCACCTGAGTTACAAAAGCAACTTGGGAGTATAGATGTTAACACATAATTCTTCATTATAAGGAGTTGTATGATAATAATTGTCGATGGAAGGATAAGAGACTTCCAAACAACTATATCGGTGCAAAATGACAGAGCAATCTTCGATCGTTACTCATGTACTGAAGATGGTGGTCATTGAGAGGTTGTCTCAATGAGGTTTAGTCATGAAGTACGAACTAAGTATTGACTTAGCTCTGCAATTTCTGTCAGAGAGATATTCATACTAATTATGAATTATGATATAAATAAGGTCGAATACACACCCATTGAGTTGCTTAACATGCTTAGGACTGTTATACCCAATATCAAAGTTAGAAGTGGGCAAGCCATTGATATCCCTAAGGGTATTAAGAGGAAGTCTAAAAGGATTTTGGGAAAGCATCCAATATGGCTGAGACGGTTAAAGTGTATGACAACTACCAAATTGAATGACCATTGTTTTCATTATAGAATGAAAAGGTCATTGGAAGAAATATTGCAAGGCTTACGTCTACTTTATAAGTTTCTCAGGTATTTGATACCAAATGCGGATCTCGTATTTATGTAAATATGGAGAAATTAAATAGAAGTAGACCATTGCGAAAGAGAAAAGTTGACCTACATGTTGAAGATGAGCAAAGGTCGTCGCATTGCCTGTAGGAACATACTTCTTACCGTTGCCTTTTAGCTTAGTAATGGAAATAGAGAAATGTTGCTTTGTATCCACCATAGCTGAAACATTAAAATGAATTTCATGTTCAGACATGAACTATTTTAATGTTAAGAACAATTATTATTCCTGCTTATTTTGATTAAGATATTAACGGTTATGGTAAGCTAAAAAAATGACATTTATATTCTAAATATTAAGTATTCTATAATGAGTATAGAAGTTAAAAGACATAAAAGCGATAATCTAAATAATACATAAATCTGGTTTTGCAGACTTCATCATATAGATAAAATACAATTTCAAAATTACATAGAGATGTATATATAGATTCAATTGATTTTGAATCGTTTGAAAAGTGCAAAACATGCTTGTTTGACACAATGACTAAATCTCCTTTTACTTGAAAAGGAACAAGTCTGCGTAAATATTGACATAATACATAGTGATGTATATGGACCCATGTCAATTAATGTCAGATGAGGTTTCACTTATGTCATCATTTATCATGTATATTTGATGAAATTCAATTATGAAGTTCTTGTAAGGTTTAAAGGACTCAAGCTAAAAGTAGATAAACAAATAGGTAAAAATACCCTCACATTAAGATCCAATCGAAGTGAGAATATTTTAAAGATAAAATTTAGATTATCTAAGAGAGAATGAGATTCTCTTACAGTGAACTCCTCTATATACACTGCAACATTGTGGTGTATCTGAACGGAGGAATTGTAAACTATTAGATATAGTCCAATTAAAAATAAGCTATGCAAATCTCCCAAAATCATTTTGGAGTCATGCACTGATTGCAGTGTGCTACACACTAAATAATGTCTCACCTAAGTTGGTTAACAGAATTCTGTATGAGCTATGGAAAGACAATAGTCCCAATTTATCTCATATGAAAGTTTAGGACTGTGAAAAGCTTATTTGAAATGCATTGAATCGGATAAATTTGAATATATATCCGATGAATACATATTTGTGGGATATCCAAAACAAATATTTGAATATCAATTCTATTATCCTATTGAGAAGAAAGTCTTCGTTCTCACGATATATCGTCTTCTTAAAGAAAATATTTACTCTAGGAGAGGATAGTGGGAGCAAAATAGAAGTTGAAAGAGTTCAAGAGTCCACAGATATAATTAACTAAGTAGATGAATCCGAGTTTGATGTGGAGCATACTCTTGATCAGGAAGTAGAGTCTCTTGAGGATATGTTAGCTCTGTGTAAATCTAGTAGGATCATTCGACCTTTAAAAATGTGTGAATCGATGATTACTAATCAGGCATTGTTGATACAGGATGATGAACCTACTCATTGCACAAAAATAAAGTCAAGTGTTGACTTAAAAGAGATGGAAAGAGGCCATAAAACCCGAAATGAACTCGACATATGTGAACAAGGTTTGGACCTTGATTGAATTCATAGGTTGTAAATGGTTTATAAGGAGAAGGTCGAGACGGATGGGAATATCCGTACATATAAAGTAAGGCTAATGGCAAAAGGTTAAGTGTTGACCTTGACGAAACCTTTCGCTTCGCTTGTAGCCATGCTAAAGTTCATTTGAATTTTGGTTGCATTAGTTGCATACCGTGATTATGGATTAAAGCAAGCCTCTTGGAGTTGAAATTTTCAATTTGATGTAGAATCAAAAGGTTTGATGTTATCAAATATGAAGACAGATTGTATGTTTGCAAGAAGATAGTGGAAGTATTGTCGCATTCCTAATATTATATGTAAGACATATTATTGATAAGAAACGACATCNTGTATGTTTGCAAGAAGATAGTGGAAGTATTGTCGCATTCCTAATATTATATGTAAGACATATTATTGATAAGAAACGACATCCTTAAGTTTCAATCGTTGAAATTATGGTTGTTAAAGGATTTTTCGTTAAATATATCGGACAAGCAACTTGATCTATAGAGAGAGATATAGAAGATTTTATATGGAGAAATTGGTTTACTCTTAAATGGCATGTTGGAAAGGTTCCAAACGTGAAATAACCATTGGTTCAATAGCAAAAATCTAATTCATGATTACTTCAGAAGCAGCAAAGAGTTGCAATGTGGATCAAGATGTTCATTAATGAATTTGGAATGGTTCTTAATATTGTTGATCACTTGCCATTGTATTGTGAAAACAATAGAACCATCATGCAATCGAATGAACTAAGGTCTTATCAATGATTCAAACATTATTAAGGCGGTATAATCTTATCAGAGAGATAATACATAGAAATGACGTGAAGAGAACAAAGAATTCCCACAATTAATTGCAGATCCATTGACAAATAATTGTCGCAGTATAAACATGATTGTCATGTAGACTGTTATGATATTGGATACATAAGTGATTGGATCTAGTGCAAGTGGGAGTTTACAAGTGTTATGCCCTAGGTCCAATCAACCTTAAACATAAATACTTTTAATATACAATTAATGCAATTTAATGACAGATATATTATTTAATTAATATACAATTAAATTAAGTAATAGAGTCTATAGATTCAAATCTTCATAATTTGTTAATCACAAGGAGTTGTGATTGTGAGATACAATTTACATATGATTGAATCTTAAATCGTTCATGGTTGTAAGTAGTAACGAGATACGGATGTCGTTATTATGGATAGACCATCTCGTGTGGCATTTCTTACTTATGAAGTGATGCAGGAGGATCCGAGTCAAGTGATACTGATTTGTCAAATAGCACGATGATGGCGCTGAGATACCATGAGATGGCGGATCGGCGCAAAGATGGAAAGTGAATCACCATTATTTCCTTAATTGGGGGAATTTGACGCGTCTTTGGTGATTTGGCCATAACTTTGGCTACGGTTATCGGAATCGCTATTATGACCCCAATCCAGAAAGTTCTCTTTGGCGCGCACGTCGTAGCCATCCAGCTATGCTTCATGGACATCAATTTCGAGCCCAAAATCCACTGTTTTCCTTTCCAAAATTCAATTTTAAGTTATTTTTTACTATTTATGATAATATTTCGTTTCCTTTTTTCCATATGTTAGAAAACTCGAATTGAGCCAAATTTTTGGCAACTTACTTCTTTTACTTAATATTTTATTTTGATATAATTTTGGAATTTTGCCATTTTGGTAATTTTCCCATAATTTCGTATTTCGCAGCTATTTAACCCGACTTATGGGTTAGTTTTGATCATTCTGCATTATTAATAATATTGAGTTGAATTCAGAGTATTTTTTCTATTTTTTTTGGGTGTTTTCTATCGTTATTTTCTTGCGAATCATCTGCTACAACAAGCCAATAGGATAATCACTATCCTACCCGGCGTCAGTTGGTATCAGAGCGTCAGCATCTTCTTGGGAGATAAATTCCATCAGTTATAATGGTTGGTGGACGTGGTCGTGGTCGTCGAGGACAGGTTTCGATTGAGGAAGTCCAGCACTGTGATCGTAATATTCAGGATGTGACGATTGAAGATTTGCAGAGACAAGTTGCAGAGTTAACCCAACGTTTGGCGGAGCAAGAGTTTGGTAATCATGATGTAGAAGGTCACAATTCCGATACCAGTTTCGAAAACCCGTATCACCATCGTGCTCGAGTTTGGGAGCATCGTGGACGGAAGGATCGTCATGTGGATCTCGGTTTCAGAGTGGATCTGCCCGAGTTTTCTGGTACGTTGCAGGCAGAAGGATTTATTGATTGGCTGAATGAAGTGGAGCAGATTTTTGAATATAAGGAGGTTCCAGATCGTGTCAAAGTGAAACTGGTCGCCATCAAACTCAAAGATAGGGCATCTGCATGGTGGGAACAGTTGAAGCATTCACGGAAGCGACAGGGGAAATCCAAAATTACTAACTGGGAGAAGATGAAGAAGAAGATGAAAGGGCACTTCCTCCCTTTCGGCTATACTCAAACCTTGTTTCAGAGGCTTCATTCACTAAGGCAAGGCGCAAGATCAGTCAATGATTATACTGAAGAATTCTATCAGTTGGTGGCTCGGAATGATTAATCTGAGACGGAGGAACAGATGGTAGCACGGTATTTGGGGAGATTAAGGCAGGCCCTACAGGATGTTCTCAACCTTCATTCATTGTGGACAGTTTCTGAGGCATATCAGTGAGCACTTGCAGTAGAGAAACAGTAAAGTAGGAGGCCAGTGGTTAGAGGTGAATGAAGTCAGCCAGTTCGCCCTCAAGAATCTCGTCCTGCTTATCAGCCATAGCGGGATAGTTCCAGCTCAAGTATTAAGTACTTTACGTGTGGTGAATAGGGCATAGGGTGAATGATTGCAGGAAGCCTGCTGGTCAAAAGAATAAAAATCTTCTGATTGAGGAGGATATGATAGAGGAGTTTGAGGAAGTTGGGGAACCCGTGTATGATGAGGGTGAAGATGAGGACATGCTATATGGAGATGGTCAGGAGACCCTAGTCGTTCGAAAGAGCCTGCTGACCCCCAAGGGTGACTCAGGGGATGATTGGTTGAGGACCAACGTTTTCCACACAACCTGCACAGTTGCTGATAAAGTCTGTAAGCTGATAATTGATAATGGCAGTTGTGAGAATGTAGTGTCTGAGGAGGCTATCGAGAAACTGCAACTGAAGATGGATCGTCATCCCAAACCATACAAGTTGTCTTGGCTGAATAAAGGCAGTGAGGTAACGGTAGAAAAACGATGCTTAGTATCTTTCTCGATTGGAAAAAAATATTTTGATAATGCTTGGTGTGATGTGGTATCAATGGACGCGTGTCATATTTTGTTAGGACGACCTTGGCAGTATGATCACAATGTTATCCATAATGGGCGGAAGAATACTTATTTTCTTAGCATCAAAGGGAAGAGAATTGTTTTGGTGCCTCACAGGGAAGGAAACATCCCTACCCCGGTAGTTAAAAACTCCAATCTACTTTCTATGTCCAGGTTCTTGGTTGAGATTGGGCGTGAAAAAATAGTTTATGCTTTAAAATAGTACGACGAATGTGGATTCAAAATTTCCAGCAGAAGTACAGCAACTACTGATGGAGTTTTCTGACTTGATGCCGGAGGATCTTCCTCCAAGACTACCACCTATGAGGGACATTAAACATCAGATCGACCTCATTACGGGGTCGAGTCTACCAAACCGACCAGCATATCGCCTTAGTCCCAAGGAAGCTGAAGAGTTGCAGCGACAGGTGGTAGAATTATTGGAAGGGGGCTACATTCGTGAGAGTATGAGTTCTTGTGCAGTTCCTGCTCTCCTAGTGTCGAAGAAAGATGGGTCATGGCGTATGTGTGTTGACAGCAGGGCAATTAACAGGATTACAGTGAAATACATGTTTCCAATTCCTCGTTTGGACGACATGTTGGATCAATTGTCCGGTTCTAAGGTCTTCTCAAAAATTGACCTTAAAAGTGGATACCACCAAATCAGAATCAGACCTGGAGATGAGTGGAAGACCGCGTTCAAGACACAGCATGGGTTGTACGAGTGGATGGTCATGCCCTTTGGACTATCCAACGCACCCAGCACTTTTATGAGGTTTATGCATCAGGTTTTACGGCCTTTCATGGGGAAGTTTGTGGTAGTTTATTTTGATGACATACTTATTTA
>NC_036248.1:28106407-28162852 GCF_002742605.1 Olea europaea var. sylvestris | reverse complement strand
GAGTTTGTGGGAGAAACTTGGAACAAAATTGATTTTAGCAGCGCATACCATCCCCAAACAGATGGTCAGACTGAGGTGGTGAATCGGAGTTTGGGAAATCTTTTGAGAAGCTTAGCCGGGACTAAACCGAAGCAGTGGGATTTGGCATTACCTCAAGCAGAGTTTGCTTATAACCGGTCGAGGAATAGAACCACCGGGCTGAGTCCTTTTGAAATTGTCTGTGGTCGAAACCCATCCGGAGTACTTAATTTGGCTCCAATTCCAAGGTGGGTCGCTTCAATAACAAAGCTGATGAGATGGCTGAACATCTTCGAGGTATCCATGAGCAGGTGAAGCTATCCATACAGGAAAGTAATACTAAGTACAAAGTTCAGGCAGATAGTCATCGACGCCAGGTGTTGTTTGATGTTGGTGATTTTGTTTGGTCAGTATTAACTCGTGATCGTTTTTCAGCTGGCGAATACAATAAGCTAAAGGAGCGGAAGATTGGACCTTGTGAAGTGCTGCAGAAGATCAATGATAATGCTTACGGATTGGGCCTCCCGAGCCATTTGAAGACCTCTGATGTCTTCAATGTAAAACACTTAAGCCCTTGTTTTATGGAGTCTGATGAAGTTACTGTGAACTCGAGGGCGAGTTCTTTCCAACTCGGCGCGACTAATGCAGGAGGATCCGAGTCGAGTGATGCTAATTTGTCAGATAGTACGATGATGATGCTGAGATACCATGAGATGGCGGATCGGCCCAAAGATGGAAAGTGAATCACCATTATTTCCTTAATTGGGGGAATTTGACGGGTCTTTGGTAATTTGGCCATAACTTTGGCTACGGTTATCGGAATCGCTATTATGACCCCAATCCGGAAAGATCTCTTTGGCCCGCACATCGTGGCCACCCAGCTATGCTCGGTAGATGTCAATTTCGAGCCCAAAATCCACTGTTTTTCTTTCCAAAATTCAATTTTAAGTTATTTTTTACTATTTATGGTAATATTTCGTTTCCTTTTTTCCATATGTTAGAAAACTCGAATTGAGCCAAATTTTTGGCAACTTACTTCTTTTACTTAATATTTTATTTTGGTATAATTTTGAGATTTTGCCATTTTTGGTAATTTTCCCATAATTTCGTATTTCGCCGCTAATTAACCCGGCTTGTGGGTTAGTTTTGATCATTTTGCATTATTAATAATATTGAGTTGAATTCAGAGTATTTTTTCTATTTTTTTGGACATTTTCTGTCGTTCTTTTCTTGCGAATCATCTGCTACAACAAGCCAATAGGATAATCACTATCCTACCCGACGTCATGAAGTAAGTGGTTGATCTCACAAGCTAAAGTGTGGTGACACTTGAATGAATATGTGGATGTTTTGTTATAGAATAAATTATTGGAGACCTGCCTAGAGATTTCACATGGATAACTATCTGAGTGTTAGTGGTTAATCTCTAAGCTTCGGTAGTGGGATTGGTCCTTTGACTTGAGGTCGTCATAGTATCTTATATGAGGACAGTCATGTTTTGATGGTGTTGGATGTTGCTCTGTCAAGGATCGCTAATACGGTATCGTTCGAGTATGTCAAGAATTGTATGAAGGTTGTAAATGACTAATAAAGGATTCGTCACTCTTAGATAGTAAGGAATTATGATCTGCATTTCATTCAATTAAGTCGATACAAAATCCTTGGCCAAAGTGTACTCATAGTCGAAAATGAGTTTTTGACTTATATTGACTTAATAGTGGAGTGAAAGATATGATCAATAATCGAAATTGACACACTTTCATATCTCGTAATTGATCGGATCATATTGAGGAAGAGATAATAGTTTCACGGTAAATGAACGAGTTTGATTTTGTCATACCACTTGACATATCCCGTCACATGTATTGCCCTGATACATTGCTAGATGTCAATCTGGGACGGAGAGTGTGAATCGGTGATAAATGAAAATGGTGTTTTAATTTATCAATTTGATTAGATTAAAATAATATTTCACGTCGTTAGGTATTATGATCGGAAACCTGATGCGTCGCACACAAAAGAGAATTGGAAGATTGTAATTTGTCAATTAATTAATTTAATAGTCGTTGGATAAATTAATTAATTTGGTTGGTTATTTATAGGCCGAATTTATTAATTGGATTAATTAATTCACGAACCGAATTTAATTAAATGCATAAATTAAATATTGGATCGGGACAGGCCAAGCTCGTTTGGGCTTATATAAATACATGGCTAGGGTTTTCAATTCATAGTGAATTCATTATTCGTGCTAGCACAATAAGAAAATCCTAATCTTACAATTTTGTTCTCTATGTGGATCATCGTTGGAGGCTAGACAATTGGACAGCTGTGGGAGACAGATCCAAGTTGCTAGAATAAAGATAAGGCAAACGAGTTTGCAGATCTAGAAAAAGTACAACCTCTATCACAGTTTCTATCTAAACATAAAGGCAATTCCTGGTGGAAATTAAAATTTGTTTTAATTTTCGCTGCGCATGTTTAAGTAGATTTCCAACAACATGCTCATGCTTAGAAATTAGCATGCTAAAGCCAAGGATTAAGCATGATCGGGGCAATGAGTACTCATTGCCAATAAATAGGCAAGCTCATGCATAGATATTGACATGCTCAAGCGAAAGATTAGGCATGCTCATACTAAGGAGTAGGCATGCTCATGCTAAGAAATAAGCAAGCTCATGCCTAAAACTAGGCTTATACCTAGAGGTAGGCATGCTCATGCTTAGAAATTAGCATGTTTAAGCTAATAGATAAGAATGATCATTTTAAGGAGTAGGCATGCTCATGCATGGAAATTGACATGCTCCAACCAAAGATTAAGCATGCTCATGATGAGAAATAGACAAACTATTGCCTTAAAGTAGGCTCATGCCAAGAATTAGGCATGGTCATGCTTAGAAATTGGCATGCTCAAACAAAAAAATAGGCATGATGATGTCAAAAAGTAGGTATGTTCATGGCAAGAAATAAGGAAGCTCATGCCAAGGATTAGGGATACTCATGTGTAGAAATTGACATGCTCCAACCAAGGATAAGGCATGCTCATGTTATAGAAATTGACGTGTTTAAGCCAAGGATTAAGGATGATCATGCCAAGGATTAAGCATGATCATGTCAAAGAGTAGGCATACTTATGCTAAGAACTAGGTAAGCTCGTGCCCATAAGTAGGCATGATCATGACGAGTTGATAGGCTTTCGAGCACATAGATCTAGGATAGTATGTTCTGATCATGTTAAAAGTTTTAAATGATGGGGCTTAACACCGACCTTGTTAAAAAATTTGAATGGAAGGGGGCTTAACCCCAACCTTGTTAAACAATTGACACAAATGGGTTTGTACCTGACCTTATTTAAAAATTTAAAAGATAGGGAATTGCATTTGAACTTTGTTTAAAATTTGGAAGCAATGGAGGTAAACCTTGACCTTGTTTTTAATTTTTTTTTACATATGATGCTTTATAACCCTTAGGGTTATATGGTAGGTCATTTTACTTGATGACTTTTTAGGATTAATTTTGCTTGAATGTACGAAGTATTTGTAACGGTGTTTGCATTGTGCAAGACTTAGGTGCTTGCTCGGGATAAGGTTGAAGTGCTTACTTGGAGCAAGGTTTGACGTGCTTGCTTTGGGCAAGGTTTATGTGCTTACTCGAGTAAGACTTGAGATGCTTGCTTGGGATAAGACTTTAAGTGCTTGCACGGGGTAAGGCTTGAGGCGCTTGTTAGGGCAAGGCTTTATGTGATTATGCAAGGTAAGGCTTGAGGTACTTGTTCGAGGCAAAACTTTATGTACTTTCTCTTGGGAAAGCTTGAGGTACTTCCATAAAGATCAGCAATAATCAAAAATCTATCTTCAAAGAGAAGGCAATTGACTCTATCAAGAACAAGAAGGAACAGAACTTCTCGACGCACTCTTCGAACCCAACTTGAGGTGCTTGCTTGGGGCAATGCTTAATGTACTTGCAAGGCAAGGGTTGAAGTGCTTGCTCGGGGTCAGGCTTTATGTGCTTGCGCGAGGCAATGCTTAAGGTGCTTTCTAGTGGCAAGGCTTTATGTGATTGCTCGAGTTAAGGCTTGAGGTGCTTGCACGAGGGAAGGCTTAAGTAACATTGCAAATGAAAAAATTAACATTATTGGAATAAGATCCCGACGAATACTTAATTGGACGTAACTTGACCTAGCTAGAAATTAAATATGGGTACACGAGCACGACCAATCAAATAATAAAAAAATACATGAGAAATGAAAGCCCAAGAAAAAACACGTAAGACACTAATACTTTAAATGTATGGTATTGTCCAACTAAATAATGACATTGACCATGCCTACCATTGGCTGATTACAGGTTTCACTCTATGAGGTATTTTCCTTGTTATGATTATTCCTCGAATGCTTGTCTTGATCGACATAAGCTCCTAGAAATCCCTTCTTGATTAGAGACTCTATCTCTCGCTGTAAGGCTTTGCATGTCTCTGTAGTATGCCCATGGTCTCGATGAAATTCACAATACTTGCTCTTACCTCTAGTATTAGGAGGGGATCGTATTCTGGAGGCCATTTAAGTTCTTTGAAGTCTTTGATCTCCATCAAAATTCTGGACATAGAGGTGTTCAGTTGTGTGAACGATAACAGTGGTACTCCTTCTGTTCGAATCGGGGTTTGAAAACAAACCTCTCATCAGGAGGATAGATGGGGCGATTCGAGTGTCTTTGATTCAGCAATCCCAAAGTTTCTTTTTGATCCAATCAAATAAGGAAAAATCTTGTTTCTTTTTCACCCTCTAAAATTCCTAAAAAATTAGCTTTTATGATTGTATTGGTAATAATCTGGCAAAAGGAGGATTATTCAGGGTAGGTTCAATTGAACCTCAATATCTACGGGCTTATTAGCTAAATGTCAATTGGCATATACAATACGCCCAGTCGCTAACAGTATTGACTCGGTGGAAGAGTCGTGGAAACGCTTTCTTGATAGTCTCAATAATTGGACCACACTAAAGAATCAAAATAAAATTTTAAACGAGACAAACAAAAGGTGGTAAAGACCACTATAGAGCATCATTTTACATTAACGGGTAAAGGAAAGGAAGAAATAAATTATTTGGCACTACGTCCTGCTTTTGCTTACCTTGGACAAGGTCTTTTCATGGATTTGACTCGTGCTGTCTCTTGTGCTCGAGTCTCAGTGGTTGGGTCAGTCTTCCTTGGGTACATTGTTTCTTTCACGTTTATGTATTTTTGTCCTTAGTTAAAAAGCTCGGTTACTGATTTTAGCAGGATTTTTGACAAGGACATCTTGAATGCTCACATCGTATTGCATATGTAAGTGCGAATACAGTCGTTGTAATGTGTAGGTGGGGGAATCTGGAGCTTTTCTACATTAAACTGTATCATAAAGTCACATAGGTGTTCATTTTGCCCTTGGAGAAACTACATGAGGGATGCGATGATTTTCCTAATGTGTTTTCTACTTACAAAGAATGTAGAAAACTTGTTAGTAAAATATGAGAATGAGGTAATGGAATTGGGCTATAGGGTAGAGAACCAATCCCGAGCATTGTTAATTAGAGTCTGCGAAAAGGCTTAGCAAATTACGAAGTATGGTGCGAAATGTAAATTCATGTATACATTGAGGTTATTGATGAGTCAGTAGTCCCATCATATTCCTTTATGCGAGGTATTTGAATCTGTTTAGTAAGGGATATGACAATATATTTAGGGTGAATGGAGTATTGGAGTAAACCTTGGTATTCCCTGGGTATTTTAAAGCAGACCAGCTGCAATTCCATTCTGTATGATCCTTGTGAGTTCACTTATGTCCATAGTAACTAACCTCGAGGATGAAGCCATAAGATTTATGCCCGAGGTTTCGATTCCACCAATAACGTGGGTAGGAAGAGGAACCCGAGCTCGAACATCGACCGTAAAACTCCCTGGTGGTATTGGTGTCGGTACTGGATGCGAATTCCCTTGACTTAGCAATTGAGTTAGCCTGACAATTTGTTGGCAAAGTTTCTTAAAAGCTCTGGTGGTAACAACTATTGGTTGGGGGCGTTGGACTTTCTAATGATTCTTCTTGAAAGCTCTAGTGGTAACAACTACTGGTAGGATGATGATGTTTTGGAATGGATGAGCATGTTAGAGGAAGACTTGAATGTGTATTAACCATGTCTTTTGGTGGCATTTCTCACAGATGGCGACAATAATACTACAAAAAATTGTACATGTTGATTTTCGAGCTTGATGATTAAAAATGAGCACGAACAAAATGTTCTAGTACCTGAAACAAAGCATCAAGTATGTTCTCGTCGTCCCTCCAATGCTTAAGTTGGAGAGAAAATTTATCTGTAAGACTATAAACTAAAAATTATGTAAAAGCTTATCTGAATAATGAATTGAGATCTAGTATTTATAGAGATATATAGCATACTTCTAGTAGGTTTGGACTAGCTGAACACCTTTATTTGATTTGAGGAGTACAGGATGTTTGGAAGTCTTACCATGTCTAGAAATTGCATTTCGATAGATATTAGACAATTGGTGTTTGGATGAAGATAAAACGTTGATGGTGGAGTCCTATCATGATAGGGTAAAAGAGATATGGTAGAATTCAACCTTATTGAAGTTGGATAAGCCTTGTCATATGGAAGAGTCCCGATGGATTAGTTTTGTTAAAAGCAAAGTCAAGGTATATACCCGAGGAAACCTAGAATCGAGGGACGATTTTCATAGCCGATGACATAGGCCAATGAGGTCTAGTTGGTTTGCCCTCAAAAGGTTAGGGACACATGTTCGAGAACACATACTAGGAAGGAACGCTGCTTGTAATGTAGAGTGAAAACTACCTTCACAAGTCAAAGAGAAGATCCCAAAAATAGAAAAAGAGACACAATAAAAGAAAAACACTAAAGAGCATTGAGGTAATGGTTAAACAACTATAAGCACTATTTCCATGCGGCTAAGCTTTGAATAGTTACTTTGAAATTTAGACTTTGGTCAGGAATTATAATCCTAGTTGAAGCCTAGAGGTTGAAACATTCAAATTTAAAAAGAATCATCACGTATTGAAATAATGACTTTCTTTGGTGAAACCCAACCAAATTTGAGCGAGAAAGGAAAAGAGTGTTGTGTAGTCAACCTTAGAATAAAAACCTCGAGAACGTGATTGAAAAACAAGTGTGGGGGTGTGCATCGAGAGAGAGAGAGAGAGAGAGAGAGAGAGAGAGAGAGAGAGAGAGAGAGAGAGAGAATATTTGACTTAGGTTTGGGATATAATCAATTTAAAATTTTTTGATAATTTAATTGACTATGCGCGCGCGTGCACATCGATCAAGCATGGAGCAAGTAAATAATTAGTTTTGCGTTGTATTACTTATAAATATTTTGTAAAGTATCAAACGATTTCAATACTTAATGCAAGTTCAGCAAAGTTATCTAATACGTTTATATTTTTTTTGTTAGCTTGTGTGCTGGTAGATAGTTTTGCTCAAGAGGAATAGGAGTTTAAGTTTGAGATTATTTGATAAGTGTATTTTATGCACTTATTCAGACTTCTATTCTTAATTAATTATATATAAATTGAGTGATTATCTACTTAATTTTGTGTAAATTATGTAAATTGTAGAATAATCTCAACTTGGATACAATTTATATGAAAAGAGGCAATTTAGAGCATATTGGAGTTTACTTGAAATAATAAAAGATTAACCTGGTTGCAAGAGATCGATTGGAAATATTAATGAAGCATTCGGTAAAAAATTCATATGATTTCAGAGTTAAATTTGACATTTGAAAAATTGGAGGATTAAATTGCAAATTTTGAAATTTGTCTTGGGTCAGCTATTATGATTTTGGAGTGAAGAGGACTTAATTACAAAATAAAAGAAGGTGGAAGAATAAAGTTACATAAGAAAAGGAGTTCAATTAAAAAAAGAATTTGTTTCCTTTTATTTCTTAAACTATTTGGTAGATACTAATTTGAACTCTTTAGTAGAAACCAATTAAAACTTTTTGGAGGAAATAAAGTTGAACAACGATTTTGTATAAATCTTTTCTATAATTACATACCTTAGTCCAACAATTAAAGGGGCTTGTAGAATTTCATTATACACTTACATTCAAGCCAAGATTTGGAGATCATTGTACATATATTATATCAATCAAGAAACAAGGGTTTCAAGAATTTCACAAGAAAAGACGGATAGGGTTTCAAGAATTTCACAAGAAAAGACGGATTCTTGGTGCAAGATATTCATCTTTTTCTGCTTTTTCCTTAATTCCCGATGATGTACTTTAATACATTCTTATTGTTTTATTCTTCTCCCATGATGTGTAATTAGGCATTTAGTTAAGAAGAATGATTATAACAATATCCAATTGATTTTGTGAATTGTTTTTCCTTCTATTCTTAATGCTTGGATTAATTGGCTACTAATTCATTGATTTTGTGAACAATAATTACGTAGAGATGTTGATTATTTGTTTAGAACACGTATTAAAAGCTAATAATTAGTATAAAACGTAGAGATACTTATGCTAGTTATTGCAATCATTAAATGAATTCTTAGAACATAAATACGTTTAATTAAGATTGATACTCAATCAAAACTCAAGAGGGATAAATTGAATACATTAGAAGAATTTGATCGGGTAAACATAATCAATTGTATAAAACTTGGTAATTAAGATTAAGGGGATAACTATGGTAGAATCATAGATCCTAAAACTTAAACCATCATATTAAAAAATCAATTTTATTTTTTTAGTATATATAACATAGAAAATCACAAAAAGAATTAAAGATAATGAGTACCTCTAATGTTCACTTCGAAATTCGATCCTAATCCCACTTTTCTATGAAATCTTTTGTTTCAGCAACGCATAGCAAAGTCGTGATATATAAGCAATGATCATACAAAATTACTAGAAATGTTGATTAAATTTTATATTTAATTGTAAATTTGTACATTGCTCGGTAAACCTATGATGCTTCAAGTGTGAAGGTCTCAAGAGTAAATGAAGATTCTAATTAGTTATTGTATAGTTTTTCATCAATGATGATAGGGGTAAAATTACAGAAAGGGTGGATCCTAAAGTAATCTCAATATTGGATGACAGTAATTCTTCTAAAATTTAGGTCTGATGTAGGGACTTGGAAGAGAATTTCGTAATGAGAGCAAAATTCATGGAAAGTTGACATGATGTTAAACTCGATAAGAAGTCAAGTTTGGCAAAAGAGTCCAAGGTTGTCCATATGGCAAGCCTTGATTAGGGTGTATCCAGTGAATTAGAAAATGAGGCTGTTTTTCAGGCTCGAATGAGAAGCCTAGAGTTCATCACCTTGTAGTAGTTGACCACTTTGACATGGTAAGTTTACGCTAAATTATGACATTTGTTATTAATTAGACAAGCAAGAATTTTTCTGACATTTTTTGAAATATCAAGTCGAGTCTATAGCATATCCTAATAGTAATATTCTAGTACTTTGCCTTTACATACATTACTTTTGAGTTTTTTACACAAAGATAATCATGCAGTTAGAACTTCATGATTATGGCACCGACAGCTAAGAAGGATAAAGCGGTTACCTAGATGAAGAAAATAAAGGTCAGGAATTCATTGTAGTTAAGATCATGCATGCTTGTAAGGACTGTTCTATGGAAATCATGGTTCTTAAGGAAAATGAATATATTGAATCGTGGGAATCTACAATTGTTGTGATACTCTGGTGCGATGAGGATGCTGAAAAGTATGAAAATGAAAATGCTGGTCGAAGTAGTGCATGTGGAGAAAAGTAGCGACGAATCAGAGCAATGGCTTTAGGTTTTGATACTCAATAAATTTCGGACGATAGTGTTAAAATGATGTTGGATAAGTTATATAGACACTTTAGTGATGGCTTGACTTAGAAATAACTTGGACTACTTGAAGTAACTTAATTAAGTTAATGCCGCTCATGGTCCAATACTTTTTGGAGGGACCAAGTTGTGGTTATTGTTTGGCTTTGGATTGGTGAAATATATGTGGAAGCCCATTTACAGGTGTAATGCCGCAATCTTATTTATCGTGATTATTATGTCTATCTAGATTAGTTGCCTTAATGTTATATTTATTGCTTAATTTTAATATAATTATTTTCGTCTTGACTAACTATACAGTGGAATGTGTTTCGGACGCTTAGACGATCAACATGCTTTTTAATTTAAGTTTAATGTGCTTATTATTATTTAATAAGAATAGAATAAATTATACAATAAATGTATTTCCTTATTTGCAAACTTCTTTTAGAATTTGTACATAGATATCGAATAAGAATAATCTTTTTCCCAATCAGTGTATATTTCATAAATGTATTTCAAATATTATGATTAGACCACATAATGGAAATTTAACAAATCAATGTGACCAATTTAAGTCGTAAATAAATTAATAAGAATAAATTAGGGGTCCAATAGTTAACTGATGAAAATCATACCTAATAAAACATCCTATGTTTAGTGGTCGAGGTTTTTACCTTATTTAGTTGTTACACCTCCTTATTATTAGGCGACTTTTTCCAATGCCAAAGATGTACCTACTTCTTCACTTTCTGGATCGAATATTGCTCCATGAATTAAGGTTGGAATTATAATTTATTTTGGTTTCATTCTAAAGTTTAATAACATAATTATGCAAGATGCAAATTCTTTGTTTAATTGTTTGAATATGGGCCTATTATAGCATTTGATTCACACGTGTATATACACGAGTTTTCCCTTTGAATTATTTTATTTTATTGATAAGAGGGATGGAAATTATTCATTTCATGTTAAAAGTTCAAGGTTAATTTCTCAAAATTGTTTAGTTATATTTCTAAAATATAACTATTAGATCAAGTGGAAGTTTTACAATCAAAATAGATGACTGGAAATTGTGTCATTAATCCTTTTCAACAGTAGCCAATGTATGAATTGTTACTTAATAATTTACTTATAGAAATGAGATTGTTATGAATAAATAATTTATCAAAAGTTAATTGCCGGTAAAATGCATTCACTAGTTAATAAGAAATACCCTTTGACTTCTCTTCTTGTTTTTATTTTTATTTTTTATTATTAGCTTCAAACATTTATACAGTAAGACACTTTAGACTTAGAATTATAAGTGGTTCGACGATAATCGTATGCAAATGGGAGTTCGACATAGCACACGGGTTTACCTTATATCCCTAAACGTCCAGAAAGTATAGTTTACTGCAAAACAATACAAGCTTTAAATTTTTATTTAAGTGTCTTCTAAAACTGAGATTAGAAACTAAACGTTCATCTTGAGGGCTATTTACTGTGCACTTCCTTTCTGGGGACATAAATTATGTGTTGATATTTCTTTCCAGCTAAGCAATACTTATAAATAAATAAAAATTTGAATATGTTGAAATTCCTAAATAAAATGGTAATGACTTAGGGTTCTTGGCACGTTGATCTCACTGGCGGTTAGGAATATCTCCATCTACCATCTAAGAAGTAATATGTAAAGAATTTCATGTAAGTAAACCTCCCCCTATTTTCTTACACATGTTACATGATTAAATGTATGAATGTGTTACCTAAAGTTGCTATTATGTGAACATGATGTTTAATTATTACGTTTTAGATCATAAATGCTTCATGCATAATCATGTACATCAATGCATCCATAAGCATCATGAAGTTTCAAGGAATAAAATGATTTCCAAATGTCAATGACTCGGTGAATGTTTAAAGATATGTATCCCGAATGTTTTTGATACGAGATGTATGTCTATACCATGAAAGGTGTGAGTAGGAAATGGGGCGTGGAAGATCGCGCACCCGACCAATGTTTAATGATGAATGTTTCAATGTTAATGTTAACCGCTTTGCGGTTAAATGATGAATGTTAATGTTAATGTTAACAGCTTCGCGGCACTACCGGTAGGACTCAACCGGGTTCCAAATAATAATTGCCCACTGCATTCTGATTGGCTATAGGCGATACATCAAGTGAGCTCCAGACGTTAATGTTATGTTTTTAAAGAAATGAAAGAATGGGTATACATAATCAAAAATGCCTTTTTTTTTCAAGCAACTCATATGCATATCATCGGCATGCATCATATGCATGAGGTTTGCCCATTTTCAGATTATGAAGGCACGATGAGGCGAGACGACGGCTTGTGGTAACACGGACTCAATACCAATGCAGTTTAAATTTGATTTCGTTTTGAAATAAAGTGAAATTTTATTTTAATCGTCTTATATTTTTATTAAGTACAAATGTAATTTCATGGGTGTAGTCAATAATGTTCATTTTTGTTAAAGAAAAATTAAATTGCTTCCGCATTTATCATTTCAAGAGAAAGTTAAAAGATAATATCTCCAAATTTAGAAATCTAAATTTGGGGGTTTCACAACAGGAGTATTGGCCCAATTGAGTGATCTAATTTGATTAACCATATATACCAATTCTCTTACTCTTCCTAGTCGTATGTGTGAGTGTAAGAGAAACCACGTGTGATGGAGCCTTCTTGGTTGAGTTATTATCATAGTTCCTCTTTGTTTTTTCTCCCTCATTTGTTGCTTTGCAAATCACCACCACCACCATCCTTTGTGGATGAGAAAACTAGTGGCACCCAAGTGTAGGAAATTGTAGTTCGAGCTTCATTGATTAGTGTTTGTTTGGTAGTAAATTGAGTCTGGTTTCAAGATTTCTTGAAGACTCTGCCAACAAATGGGAATTTGATACCACTATTTACATATTCAAATCTTGACAACCATCGCTAAAATTGTAACTTCACAATGAAGGAGGAAAAAGAAATTAGTTGAAATCACATTTGGAGCTTAGAGTTCCAAGTAATAGTTCTAAATGGTAAAGAAATTTCTAGTGGGCTTTTTACCTTGGAAAGAGAAGCATGGTACGAAAAAGGTGAACGACAAGAAAGAACGGAAGGTGCAAAATTAGGTCTCTCTTGTTATACTATTTGTATGATTGACCATGGTATTCGTGATATCTGAAAAAAGAGAAGAAAAATCTTTCTTCCTTGTTTGAAGAAAGCTGAGACTATTTATTCCTTTGAACGATTTTTGTGTGTTCTCATTTTTCCCCTTGATGAGTTATGGACAATCTTTTTTTGATTTTTTATAAATTCTAAGAAATATGGTTAATATTCTTTTGTAGTTTGCCATGAAATCTGATCGATGTGAGGCATGAAAAATGAAAAAAGAAATGAAAGAGCTCTACAAGTTCGAAAGAAAGTGTGCTAAAAAAGTCCATCATCTATTCATCTTATATAAGCATATTATACACTTCTAAACATCTTGTTCCAGAAAAGTATTTTGCAATATTTTTAGAGATTAGTTTGTTGAAAGAAAATGTGTTTCAATAACAACTAACTTAGGATATTTACACTACCATAAAAGAGAGAATGAGGGTTTATTGTTCATTTTTGTTACACTCGTTTTCACACTTAATCGGTTGGGGAACTGATTTGGCAATAGGAAAAGTTATATTCAAAAACACTGTAGAAATTTTGTCACACGCCATTGCCCACTGCAATCTTTCTCCATTGGTTTGAATCTGACACACCATGCTCTTTCTCCTAATTCTTACGCTATTAACTATCAACCATATCTTATATATTTAAATTTTTAAAATTATATTAATAAAAAATTTATTGTAAATAAAATGTAAAAAAATATATATATTCACTCCGTGCATAGAGAAAAAAATTTACGTCATACCACATAAATTTTCTTTAACAAAATGATGTATTGAGAAAATTATTGCAAAAAAATAATAAATATAATAAAATAATTGATTTTTTTTAAGAAAAAGACGATTTATAAGCATTTTTAACACAGACGTCTAATGTACGTTTAACTATTTTCGATATTCATTTAGATCATTCGATATGTCTATCATATAGTTCTCGAAATGAGTTTCGAGAGAATATAAAATATTTATCGATTCGACTATTGTACAATCGTCGATGAATTTTTAAAATTAGCTTGTTATTGAAAATTTCGAAATATAGTTTGAAAATGCCTATTTTGACGTCCCGCAACATTTGCTACGATTAGCCGTTTCACGTACCGTTTATGATGTGCAATACTATTTTTTTTAACTTATGTTTTTGTGTTCATTTTCAGGCTCATTCCGAGATATCATTTTGAAGTACTCGCGGCATAGTATTGCACGTCATAAACGATGCGTGAAACGGCTAATCGTAGCAAATGTTGTGGGATGTCAAAATAGGCATTTTCAAACTATATTTCGAAATTTTCGATAACAAGCTAATTTTAAAAATTCATCGACGATTGTACAATAGTCGAATCGATAAATGTTTTATATTCTCTCGAAACTCATTTCGAAAACTATATCATAAACATATCGAATGATCTAAATGAATATCGAAAATAGTTAAATGTATGTGTTAAAAAATGCGTATAAGTCGTCTTTTTTCTTTAAAAAATTAATTATTATTATTTATTATTTTTTCGTAACAATTTTCTCAATACATCATTTTGTTAAAGAAAAATTATGTGGTATGATATAAATTTTTTTCTCCATGCACGAAACGAATATCTTTTTTTTAACAATAATTTTTTATTAATATAATTTAAAAATTTTAAATATATAGGATATGACTGATAGTTAATAGTGTGAGAATTAGGAGAAAGAGATATTCCATTTCAGCCATATTTGTACTATAAATGAAATTTCAACGTAATCTCCATATCTTATGCCAGTGATTATACAGTAAGGTATGACTATTTAGATAATAAGGTATGGCTGTTAATGAGATTTTACAATGTGAATAATTTTCTTTGTTTTAAGCATAAAAAAAAAGTTTTAATATTAAGTCTTTCTTTTTTTAGTTTATCTCATCTATGCTTCCTTTTTTACAACTGACACATGGACACATAAATAATTTAACATCGTCCTTCCAACATCGTGTACCCAACATTAAAATATTCATTAAGTCACTATATCTCAATTTTTCTTTTATAAATAAGCTAACACAAAGCTTCAACTTCAAATATGCAAGTGCCAAAAAAAAAAAAAAAAAAAAAAAAAAAAAAAAATATATATATATATATCGTTACCATCTACAACTTCCATATTTTAAAAAATTATAACTTCTATTCTTTTGAGCTAAATACTAAAAAATGGATAGATAAAAAAAAAAAAAAGAGTTTGGCCATATACATATATATTTAATTTTTTTAATTTTTTTCTTCGTATTATAAATAATTTGTTTCGATTTAAATTTTTTTTCATTTTATGATAAAACATAACTTTTTTAAATTTAAATTGAATTAAATTTATTTTAAATTTAAATTATTTCAATTTAATTAAAAAAATTATTATAACTTTTTCGAGATTTTTATTTTTGTCTGCAATTCTTTTTTTTTTTTTTTGTTCTTTAATTTGTTAAATCATTTAATTTTTCTCATTTCACGGATACATAGCTCTTGATTATTGAATCGAAATACATTCAGAGTTTTATTACTTTGTCAATTATTTAGCATATATATCACACTGTAGCAAATTTTCTTTGCTTTTTTTTTTTTTATTTATGCCTCTCTGCTTCTCCATTTCTGCACACAATCACTATCATTTTTTCATTGGGTTCTTTCGATTTAGTTAACCAAAAAATAATATCAGTCAAAATGTTTACCAACCATTTGAATAATAATTTACTAAGGTGGTTCACTAAAATTCCTCTTAGAGTGGCTATTTCTCTCTCTCACTTCATGCGTGTTTTATCTCTCCACACCAAACGAAACCTTACCAGATTTCCTTACTCTTTCTCAAAAATTTGAGTTCTTGAAACCTTTGAAGGGGAGATATTTTGAGAAGGCAACTACAGTATGAGATAAGAAGACAATCCAATCATAGACAGCTAAACAATTTCTTCTACTAGAGTTGTATAACAGTACCTTCATATTGTTTTCTCAATAATTCATACCTCTGTTCTTCAATCATTTACTACCCAGTCAATGCGCTTGTCTTTCATTTATCCTTGTTTTTTTCTTTTTGGTTACATTTAATATCTGTTTTTATTTAGGTTCGTGAAAGTAGCTACTTTTATTGGGTAACTGCAATTGGGTTTTGAAAGTTCATACTTTTTAAAGCTAAATTAGTTACGTTTCGAGTTTATTGCATGAATTTTATGGAAATGACGATTTGGAATTTACATTTACATTTTTATGTTTACATTTTGGTTTTGTTTAATTAGAATGTTAATGAGGTAAAGATAAATCAAGGCGAAGCTTCCGAAATCAACACCACTTTGGATCCGAATTTTGTAGAGGTAATTACTTCAACTCTTCCGCTTTATATGTCAATGCAGTTTTTTTCCTGTTTACAATGCTGTGCAAAAGAGAAAAGAGTTGTGGTTGTGCATGGTAAAGATTTTTAATGTACAAGGTAGTATATGCATGATTCTAAATGTTTTAATATCTTGCACCTTTACATGTGATGCTGATTCTGATCAATATTTTTGAATTGGCTTTCTTTCGTTGGAAGAAAAGGAAGTGTTCTGTACTAAGTTCAATTGTGAAATCTCTCAAATCTTAAGAAGATGTACATGGACGGTGTAAAATGAAATTCCACTTAAAAGGGCAAGAGGGAAGAAAACATCAATTTCAAATTCATTATTTCTTTTGGGTTCAAATAGTAGTAATTTGTTGTTTCTTTTATGTTCTGGTGTTTGGGTTTTGCCACAGATGGTCCCAGAAGATGCAGGTGATTTGTGGATAGCTTATAATCTGATCACCGAGGGTGATACCGTCTTAATTGTCCAATCAAGTACCTTTTAGTTTCAATTTCAGATTTTTCCTTTTAATTCTTGTATGCATTGGTTTATTCCATATTTTTGCTATTTCTTGAATATATAGCTTTGCATGAATCATGGTACACATTTTTATGTTGTATTTCGAAATTAGATAAGAATGCTCTATTAGTACTGATTGTTATTGCATGTGGGAAATTTCTAGCTAAACTTCGACTTCATCTTGTAAAGGAAACATCCAATCGTATGACCTTAATATTATCTTCGTAATTCATTGTATGAAGTTTTGAGAAAAGTTTCTTCTGGAGGAAGAGATGCAGAAACTAAAATTTAAAATCAAAATAGAGGTCAAATATTTTTAACAAATAAAAAAATTCAATTCAAAATCTTGAATTATTAATAAAAACACTAAACATTTGCAGCTAGCAATCTTCAATAATCACTCAATAACCTTCTAATCCACAAGTCTATTCGACTAAAAAAGAATAAAGATTAAACACAACAAATGAGATCACAACATAACAATTAGGACTTCGTAATTTATACTAATTCTCAGCATTTTGCATCTTGTGTGTATATCGTGTTAAGCAAGTTTAAATTCATTTTATCATAAAATGACATACCTGATCATCCTCAGGGGCATAAATATATTTATTTTATCTTCGTATATAGCAACAAAATACTACGACATTGAGAATCATATTTATTTTCACTTTTATTATAGGTCCCCACTATAGTATAAGAGCCTTAATCACTGGGTAAAGATCTTTTGGCTATTTTTTTGTTTTCAATTTTCAGATGTTGAAAGAGCATCTATAACCTTTGCAACCTTCTATTCGGATTAGAAGAACATCCAGGAGAACTTGAGCTGTTGAAACAATATGGTGAGTTAAAACAACATGATGTTTTATTTATTTTCCTTGTCGATAAAATTGAACATTGATGCAAATGTTTTTCACAAGTGGAAAATTTTATTTTGATCGTACTAATGGAAATTGCAAAATACAGCTAATAGACACTAAATTTTCTTTGTAATTAACTTTAAAATTTTGTTTAAATATTTAATTTTCTTATCTTATAATATGATTATCAATATGTGTTGATCGCTGTTTTTATTTCTTTTATTTCTTTATATTTCAATTTTTAAGTTCCACAGTATAATGGATAACATTGGAGCAGCATGGGAAGGTGCTAATGATATTTGCGTTTCCATTTCTACAAAATGATTGAGACCAATTGTTTTTCCAACCATTGACAAGGTTGAATTTATGCCCTAAGTTTGCTAAATATAATATAGGATGGAAACATACTAAATCTTGTAAAAAATTTGCTTCAGTTTGAAGACTTTTATTCAATGATATTGCACCAATTTTTGGCATGGAAATAAGGTCTTGAAAAGGATAGTGGATTTCTTTCCAGATGATTGCAATAATATATTTTTCTTGTTAAATATCTCTATTTTCTAATGTTCTGAAAATTTAAATATTAGTTGATGCAACTATGACAGAAGTTCTCACAATCACCAATTAAAGATGTGAACTATTTGAAAACAAGATCCATGCCGAGCGTCCTTGACCTACAGAACTATGAGAAGAATTCTAAGAAAGGATTGTAGTCTACATATCATCTATAGAACAACTCAATCTTTAATTTTTGTTTCATCTATCTGTCTATGATTTTATATCTTATTATTTTGATCCAGTGGAATTTCTCCACATCAATTTGCTTTCTTATTACAAATTCATCTATTCAGAGATAGATGGTTGAAAATCGGTTCAAACAATTATTGTTCAAAATGTAGTTAATGAAAATTCAACATATTTAATACACTAATATTACCTTGAAAATAACACAGTCCTTGCAACTAGTTTTGGTAAAAATGTGGAAAGGGAGGCCACATGGCAACCTCCAATTGACTACTTGTTCATCAATTGGATTGTAATTTCCCAACTCTAATATGAGCCATTGGATTCCTTGGATGACTGTGATTAATTTAGATTTTCCATATGGTCAGGCTCCGTACAATTTTGAGAGAAATTAAGCCCTGTTCTCTTTATCGTTTTCGGGCCATTTTCTGTTTTCGATTTTTCAAAACGGTGAAAAAGTGTTCTCTTTCTCATTTTCGAAAACGAAAAAAAAAATTTTGTGAAGAAAACACAAAACGACTTTTTTGTCGTTTTGGGCGTTTTCAGTGTAAAACTTGAAAAAAAATTGAAAACGCGGGAAACACCTTTTTTTTATTTATTTATTATTATTATTATTTTTTTTTTTTGAGGAGGGGGTGTGGTGATTCTCAAAGTTTCAAAAAAAAATTAAAAATTAAAAATTTTTTTTTTTTGAGGAGATGGTGTGGTGATTCTCAAAATTTCAAAAAAAAATTAAAAATTGATTTTTTTTCGGTATTTTGAGGTGGTGTTGTGGTGATTCTCAAAATAAAAATAAAAAAAAAATCATTTTTTTTTTTTGAGAAACTAACAAAAAGAACGCATTTCCAACAATTTCAAAACAAACATTCAAAGCACAAAACTCAAAATGAATTCAAAACTCAAAACATAAAACTGAAACACAAAGAAAACACCCCCTTAGTCTATCTTTTTCTTAGTTTTGAGTTTCCATTTCTATTGAATATTATTCTTTGGTCTTCTCCTAGAAATTGATCTCTATAAATTTATGAGAGGTCAAGAAAATCCTTGCGTATAATCTCGTATTTGTAAATTGTAGTAGATGTATTTATCAATTGTGCACCAAGTTGTGGTGCGTGCGATTGAGCGAGCTTAAGGTTGTTCTTGTATGGAGTTTATGAGATCATTGTGTTATCTATGACTAGGTTTTGGAGAGTCTGAATCTTGGTTCTCCTTGTACATTAATTCTTCTTTAAAGGCTAGTTTCACATAGTATTTGGGCTAATCCTGAGCCCCCAGATTAGGCCATTTAGTACTGAACTGGATGAACATATCTTGTGTTATTTGTGTTGTTTACTTTTCTGCAATTTATGGTTTGTGATTGTCATTGATTGATTTTGGGCAAAATCCTAAAAAAAAATCTGGTTCCAGAGCTTGAATAAGGAATTTTGAGTATTTTTCATTAAAATTTTTTTGATTAGACATCTTTGATGAAATCTGTTTTTCGAGTGACAGTAATCTGAAATTTTTGAAAAACAATTATAGTAGTCTGGGTCATGTACTCGTGTTTTGAGTAATATATTGGCTGTAAAATTGAAGGCCTCTACGGTTTCTTGAAATAATTTGATATGATATTTTAGTTTTCTAACAATTACAAATATTTTTGCTTTAAGTATTTCAGATTGTATCCTTTACTGGTTTCACTAGCTTGGCGGTGGGCCTGCTCGATTCTTGGCTTCTTGATAAGGAATCAGAAAGTATTAAACTGTTATTCAACAATTTGGGGGAGATTATTTAAATTTTGAATTAACTTTAAAATCTCATGCAAGTTTTGGTCCTTTGATGCATGCTAAAAATTGATATGTGTTACTATTAGATTGCATAACTATTAATAGATGAATTAATAGTTATTTCTTGATATTACACATATCTGCAATACACAATCCCTGTAATATGTTATTCATTACTGTCTAATTCTGGAAATTGGTTCCTGACTGATTTGTAAAATCTAATTGTGTTGTTCAAAATATTTTTCTGCTCATTTGGAAATCTAAAAATAAAATTACCAAATGGCCTTGAGTTCACACCACCTTTTATCAAAGATGTTATGGATTTGATGATCAAATTGTCACAATTCGATCGAAATGGGAATTACTCGATATGGATGTAGAAAATGTGGGTCATATTGGTCCAACAAAGGGTTGCTAATGCCCTTTATGATTGTGAAACATTTTCTGCCGAATTAAAACCTAAACCTACTGAAATTGAAGAAATGAATGAAATTGCATATAGTTCTATAATTTTGCATTTGTCTGATCATATAGTTAGACAAGTAGACGAAACTAACAAAAGCTAGGGATTTATGAACTGCACTTGATGCTTTATTCCTAACTTGCCAAATAGGATTTACCTTTTAGAGTAATTTTTTAGTTTTAGGATGGACCCAGGAAAGATTTAGAAATGAATCTAAGCGATTTTAACATAATTGTGATGAGTCTTGCATATAAAGAGAAGAAATTTGATGTTGAGGATTTGACCGTCATTTTTTTAGATTCTCCGCACGATTCTTAAAATGATGCAATAAAATACTCTAGGACAAGTTATCACAAGCAATTGTAATAGTTGCCTTGAGATCAAGAGATTTAGAAGTTAAAAAGGAATCAAGAGCCTCTAGGGAAGAAAATATGATTGTAAGAGGTAGGAGTGTAAAGAGAGAGAATAACTTTCAAGTAAAGAAAGTAGAAGGAAAATCTAAGGAGAGATTTAAATCCAAAGATAAATGTAATAAGAAGTGCTATGGTTGTAGAAAGTTAGGGTCCTTTAAGAGTGATTGCTTCAAGTGAAAAAATAAAAATAAAGTAAAATGATCAAAACAATGTGGAATTGAACAATTCCATTGTTGGTCACGAATTGTTCAGCTTACATGTTATGACTATGTCGTGTGAAGACATTAGCCAAGACTAGATTTTAGATTTAGGCTTTACATTCCACAATTGTCTCGTCAAGGCATTGTTTTACAACTATAGTGAAATTGAACCTAAAAGGTTTATATGGGTGATAACAATTCATCTACCGTTAGTGGTACTGGGGACATAGCCATCAAGATGTATGATGGTATTTTCAAGCTATTAAGAAATGTAAAATATGTCCCTAATCTAAAAAGGAAAAATCATATACTTGGGAATCCTTGAGGATAAAGGAGATATCTTCAAATTTGAAAATAATACACTAAAAGTCATGAGAGGATCCCTAGTTGTCATGAAAGGATCTAAGAAAAATGGGTTGTTCTACCTGATGGGTGATGCCATTACTTCACAACTAGCTAATCTCTATAGTGTTACTGATGATAATCTGAATTGTGGCACAAAAGAATGGGGCATATATGGAATAAAGTTTTGAAATATTTGAGCTTCCAAAATTTACTTGGTAAAGGTCTTGTTGATCCACTAAACTTTTATGAGACTTGTGTGTTGGGTAAATCTCACAGGGTGAATTTTGAGACAAGATCACATACAACTAAGAGACCTTTAGATTATGTCCATGTAGATTTGTGGGGGCCTGAAAAGCATCCCAAATTTGGTTGAAATAAGTACTTTCTGTCCTTAGCAGATGATTATTTTAGAAAAGTATAGGTTTATCCGTCAAAGGATAAATTTGAGACTTTCATAAAATTAGGACTTAGCTTAAAACTGTGGAAAATCAATTGGATAAGAAGTTAAAAACTTAGAGAAATGATATTGGTCTAGAGTTTTGTAACTTGGAATTTGATAACTTTTGTAAGCAAAAAGGATTCATGAGACATGATAGTTAAGTACACATCCCAACAGAATGGGGTTGCAGAAAGAATGAATATGACCGTCATGAATAAGGTCAGGTGCATGCTAATCAGTTCAGACCTTGCTAAGAGGTTTTAGGTTGAGGCTATATGCATTGCTGCATTTGATTAATGGATCTCCATCTAGTTCTGTTGAGTTTAAAACACCTCAAGAACTGTGGACTGGATAGTCACCAAATTTAACACGTTAGAGTGTTTGGGTGTGTAGCTTATGCACACCAAACTAAGGGCAAGTTGGAGCCTAGAGCCATTAAATGTTTTATATTAGGTTATCATGAGGTTAAATGTTACATGTTGTAAGTTATAGAGGTACCAAGTATTAAGATCATCAATGCTGAGATATTGTGTTTAATGAATTTGAAATGTCATGTCTAAAACCCAAACATGATGATTCTGATAAAACTGACTAACAAGAAAATTTCCAAATGAGGTAAAGTTGACAAAATATAACTTCACTCAATCTGAAAAAATAAAATAAAAAACGAACATGTATTTCCTTAAGAAGGAGGTAATGAGAATGAACCCGTGATTGATGAGATTGATGTACCTCATGAATGAACTGGATTCGAAACTAATACCTTGATAATTGAAGAGAAACTTATCCAAGATTATCAATTAGATAGTGATAGAGAAAGAAGTCAAATTAAACCAAATCCAAGATATGAGTCTCAAAACTTTATTGATTTTGCCTTAGTTTCAGGTGAAGGCATTGAATATTCATAACCTTTTTTCTTTTAAAGAAGATATGAATGGGCCTAAATCTATTAACTAGAAAAAGGCAATGGAGGAAGAAATGCAATCCTTAATTGAAAATACGATTTGGAGATTGGTTAAGAAGCCTAAAGGTCAAACAACCGTACAATATAAGTGGATTTACAAATTAAAAGAAGGAAACAACCCTCCCGATCCTTTGAGATATAAAGTCGAGCTTGTAGTCAAATGCTTTGCTCAAAGAGAAGGGACTAACTATAATGGAATATTTTCCTTTGTCTTTAAATATAAAACACTTAGATTAATTTTAGCATTAGTTTAATTCAATTGGCAACGTGAACAATTAGTTGTTAAAGCTACTTTTGGACATGGGGAATTGGAGGAAACTATCTATATGAGGAGACCCATAGGTTTTGAGGTAAAGGAAAAAACGGACTTGGTTTGTAAATTGAAGAGGTTTGATAGATTAATCCTTAAAGGAAATGTAGATGCTGACTTTGTGGGTAACAAAGATAAGAGGAAATAAACTCTCTCTTATTTCTTCACATTGGAGGATAATTGTATAACTTGAAAATCCCAATTACAGTCTATTGTGACACTATCCGGTACTAAAGCTGAATATGTGGAAATGACTGAAGCTGTGAAAGAATGCATTTAGTTGAAAGGCATTTTGAATGAATTGAATTTTTTGCATTATTCTCCCATTATTCTTACTGATAGTCAGAGTACATTGTTACTTAGTGCCTGTTTGAGCCACATTATCTCAAAAAAATACATTCTTAAACAGTTATTTAACATAATTTCAACCACACATTCTTCAATAAAATAATATTACACAGATCAAAAATTTTTTCCTTATTTTTTAACCACATATTTCTCATCAATATACTATTCAAGAATGCATTATTACCAAAATAATGTAGCTCAAACACCCCCTTAATTAAATTTTTGGCTATCATGAGAGGTCAAGACATATTGAGGTGAAGCACCATTTTCTTAGAAATAAGATAGCCTTAGGTGAAATTAATATTGAGAAATAGTAAGTTTAAAGTTTGTTTATCATTTCTACATATTGATAATAGGTAATTCTTTTGCAGGTACTTGGGCAATGACAATGATCAGCTTACTATGTGAATCATTGCAACTAAGAGAGTGTATTTCGTGAATCAATGCGAAGATTGAAAGAAAACATGTTCCAATAACTAACAATTAACTGAGAATTTTTTGGTAAACTTGTTGTAAGGAAGGCCACATGACAACCTCCAACTGGCTACTTATTCATTACTTGGATTGTGCTTTCCCAACTCTAATTTGAGCCATTGAATTTCTTGGATTGTTGTGATTAAACCACATTTTTCATATGATCAGGCTCCATATGATTTTCAGAGAACTTAAGTCCCTTTTCTTCTTGGTTTTGTGTCTCTCTCTCTGAATATTATTCTTCGGTCTTCTTCGAGAAAGTGATCTCTGTAAACATGCGAGAGGTTGATGTACCTGAAAATCCTTGTGTATAGGCCCGTATGTGTAGTCTGTGGCTGATATATTTGGCTGTAGTAGATCGGGTTGTGGTGCGTGTGATTGAGAGAGCTTAGGGTGGTTCTTGTATGGGGTTTTTGAGATTATTGTGCGATCTTTGACTAGGGTTTGGAGAGTCTTGAGTCACGGTTCTTGTGAACCTTGTCCATTAATTCCTCTTTGAAGGCCGGTTTCATATAGTGTCTTCAATATGTTGGAACTTATTTCTTTATGATAAATAAAAATAAGTGCGATATCATATGTCATTTTATACTTTTGGCTTAAGAGTTTCGAGAATGTTTGAAAAGCACAAATTTCCACGTTAATATTTCTTTTGGATGTTTAATGATTTTACTAAACTTTGTCACTAAGATGGAACCACCTTTGAGTCAATTTACCATTCCTTTTAAGTCCATACTACTTTCTTATAAAACGAGAGAAATGTAACATTTAATTAATGCCCTTAACAAAGTAACAAGAGCAACCTAATACAAGGCAGCTTAACATTTTACTGTACATTGGCATGTATTCCTCAGACTTCTGGTGGTCAGCATTTGTCGCAAACTGGAGGGATCTTCCGTATGTTGCGGTAACAACATGAATAAGGGCATTTGCTGGTGCATGCCGTTTATTCAAATTATAAAACAATGGTTTCTGTATGAGATATAGAAAAAATAACACTAATCTTTACTGTGAATCAATCACTTGTGAACAGAATGAAGCTTTTCCATGGCAAAGGAGGAATCTCTTTTAACCCAACTCAAGCTAAAGAAAATTATTCAATAGTCACTGCTAACCGCTATCTAGTTGATGAATCATAAGAAGACAATTCATGATTCATATGTCTAGTAATAAAGAATAATCAAATTGAGTTCATGAATTTACCTAGGTCAGTTTATGGAAGGGGTGAAATTAATGTTATTCACACACTTCGCAGGACATATACTAGATACATACTACGAAAAAATACCACAGGAAAAAAAAAAATGAAAAAGGAAGGATTTCAAGTCTTACCAAAATATATTCTATTGGGGCTCCTATATACACAAGAACAAAGAGGTAACCAACCAACTCTGATCAATGGAAGACGATCATTCATAGTTGCTCTCTAGATTGCTTGAGTATTTCTTTCACAATAGTGAAATGAAATGCCTTACCGATCTTTATAGATAGGGCTGGATGTCAAAGCAAATACAGAGAACAAAGAAAAAACTTAATGGCAACCAGATTCTGAGTATCAGTCGTTCAATTCTAATGAATGCATGTATAATTTCCAAATTTACTGGTAACACGACTTGGCATATTCATGCAGCTGTACGTTACCCATACTCCAAAATGGATGAGAAATATCACTTTATATCATTCAATATCACTCCGAAGAGCGAAACTTTCACCCAAACAAAAATTAAGAGGAGAAATGAATACTTAACGTCAAAAATATAAATATTCATAGCTAATAATTTTAATGCATCCAACAATGCACCAGATTGACAAACCTTTTAAAGGATGCTGTAAATGTGTTGAAGGACAAGACTTCAACTTGCAGCTCTTTGTGGCACCACTGAAACATCGATGCACAAGGAACTGAGGAAAAAATAAACTGGGATGGCATCCATTCCACAAAATCAATGGACAAGAACTCGGCTTATCTCTTTCTCGATCATAGCTTCTGTCAATCTTGATTTGATAAGCTGATCATTAGCAAATAGAATAAATGGAACCAGCATTTCCAACATTGCCTGAAGGGTTTACAGTGCCAGATCAATTCATCCAAAGAGCAAAGTGGAAACACAAGTTCTGGTAATAATCAACTTTTAATAATTTACAGGTATCCTAAAAATCACCATATAAAGAAAATATGTGGTTTATTCTGTGTCAATTTGAGAATTTTCCCAAATTTACATTTGAAAATCAGATTCTTCTATCTGTACAACAATTTTATTTCACATCATATTAAGTATTCGTAATACATCAAGAACAGGGCATCAGGGGAATCTTTAGGCAGGCTACTGATGTATAGGTAGAAACGCAAGACATCATCTCTAGAAACAGTGTCAGCATCAACCACATCATCGTTGCATGTAAGAACCCATAGGTCTCTTGACTCTACTCTCCTTATGCCACCACGACAAAATGGACACGACCCCGATCTTGTACTCCTAAAAGTTGCAAAGGCCAAGAAAATTAGTCAGCCAACAAATAGAAATTTTACTTCAATACTGGTTATCAATAATGAAAATATGGGAAATTGCACCATTGGTTCGCAACCTACAGCCCATCAACCTCTCACCGTAATAGCAAGTTGATTTCCAACCTTTGAAAAGGAGCAAGTTATCCCTCAACGTTTTGTTATTATTGCACAAATCTGTCCTTAAAGCCGAAAACTATGCAATTATTTTTGTTAAATTGTCATGCGACCTCATGAAGACACACCTCACTTACAAATTTCTAAACACCAACCAAAATGGGGAAACAGAACCTAGCTTCAAGAAGTTGGAGAAATGAGGGTCTTTTTGCGATTTAACAGAAATTTTGGCCAGTTTTGAACTGACTCTGCAACTCTGATGAAAAATTAGACCAACTTGCTACTCAAGCAATAGATTAGGAACCAACAATGCAAATTTCCCTGGAAAAATATGCACACCAACACAAATATCATGCTATTTACCAATTGCGGTAGCAGTTTATGCACATTTCATGGCAGCAATTAGGCAAGACCATCTTGGTGCAAGGCTCTAAGCATATCCCACATTCTTCATCTCTTTGTGAATCAAAGTTGGAAACCCCGCCATCTCCTAGTCTCTTCTGGCCAATGCTTTTCAGATGAGGATCATCATGTCCAGTACTACCCAGCTCTACAAAGTCACTCTGGAGTCGCTCCAGTGATGGCAATATGACAGCTGCAATTGTGTTACCTTTTTAAGCATGTACTAAGAATAATTGCATAAATTAAAAATGGATGTCATTTTTCTCTAAAGTAAATAGAATGATTAACTGACGAACCATAAAAGTCTTTAATACTTGCTTTCCTTCCCCGTGTCGATATTTTCGGCCTACCGTCTGTATATACCTGTGTCACAATAGAGAGATCTTATCAATTAAAAAAGTTGAAACAAATTACGGACGAAACTTAAGTAATAATTCATCAATTTTTTGGTCTATAACTATTCAACAATGTATAATCTCAGAACGAAAGGAAAACAAAAACTGGACCTTGTAAATAAGTATGTGGAAAAAATTGAAATATCTAGGGAAAAAGCACGTGCACGAACAATCCATCCATTGAAGCAAAAACAAAAAGAGAGGCGCCAATTGATTGTAAACCAATTTCATTTTAAGTTGCGCACCATCCTTAGCTTTCGGAATTGCTGCAGCCCTGTAATATAAGTAATTAACACAAAATATTCAGCAAACAAATTGTTAATCTATTCATTTCCATTTGTTGATTTCGTTATACAAAAAATAGAACCAGATTAAAGACTGTTGGTCCTAATGGTAATTGGCTTTATCCATATCCATAATCATAGTTATTTGAGTTGTAATTTAATTCAAATTAGTTTGGGGTTGGTAGATTCCTAAAAGTAGGTTGCGCATAGTGAACAGCGACTCCACCATTCAAGTGCTCAGATCAGGAGTATTGCCACTCGCTTGGTTTGAGGTTATCGCTCAAAGTGGCGGAGTTACCACTCGCTAGGCGCCAGGCGCAGCACTCAGGCAGTGTATTTATCCAGACAGAATCTTGATTCGATTTTAACAGTATTTTTCAATCCTATTTCACCTCAAATACTACCTATTTTATATATATATATATATATATATATACATACACACACAAGCATAGGTCCATCCCAAATGGTGTTGAATCATTATTTCATTATAGAGATCATATTAAAGATCCAAAACACATTCAAAGATCTCTAGATTCAACTACTTAATTATCGATTCATAAATTCATCCCAAACATTGTTTCATTATTGGTTGAGCCTTAATTTTAGTCTAGAGAACATTCTTTGAAGATCAAGTCCTTGTTTTTATATTCTCTTGCCTCAACCATAGATCAAAACATAGAAAACTCATAGATCAAACACCAAAAATCCTTAACTTCACCTATAAGCATTCAGAATTCTAAAGCTGGAAAAGAGGAGCTTAGAGTTCCAGCGCTTGCTTTTGATCTATACGTTTATATGATTGTTTAAACTTAGGATTAATGGGATTAATTACTTAAATCATCTCGAAACAATAATTAAGCGACTTTTGCTTGTTACTTTTTAATTCCACGAGTTTGGGTCTAAATATTTCCCAAGAAAGGCCATTAGTTCCCCCATAAAGCACACAGGGCAATGTATGTAACCTCATTTTAGGACAATCCTAGAGAAGCAGAAAAATGATCAAAATGCTGCAAGAAATGGTATATCGATTGTCCTCTTACAAAATATTCAAGTATTATGCCCTCAAGAATATGTACTACAAAATGGAACCCTAAGTGCATGAACGGTGGCACTTGACGGGATTGAAGAGTATAATTGACAAGATTTCTTTTTACCCCTGTCCAGTATTCAGAACAATTCTAAGAAAACCAAAGAATAACCACCCAAAAAAGAAATATCAAGCTCAAACCCTCAAATTGCTTCTTTATTGATTTGAAAAATAAAAAATAAAAAAAATTCTTAAAACTAACCTTTTAAAAAATATATAAAAATAAAATAATAAAATAATAAAATAATAATAATAATAATTCTTTATTCATCTCCTTCCTCCAATTTCATTTTCATCCTCCTTATCCCCAGAAAGTCCACCTACCACCACGGCGTCCTATCCCAGCCTCCTCCAGCACGGCCGCCGCAGCCACCACCCCCACCAACTTTGTTGACAACGAAAACAAAATCAGAGATCGTTTGACTTAATTGGGATCAATTATCATCGAGGTGTAGTCGTTTCAAATTCTTTAAAAAAGAAGGATACTTTATATGATGAACATAATTAAAATTGTCGTACATAAAAACAAAAATTATTCTTTCTAGACTACAAATTAGAAAGTAAATTGAGCTCTGAACCTGAAAACTTACATAGCATTTGCATACTGTATATCGGACTCCAAAACTTTCAAAGTTTCATTGTAAGAACTCCCCACCTTTTGATAATACATAACCTCCATCTCCCTCTCTTCCGTCCACAAAAAAGAGCCCTTTTTTGGAAAGTAATTAAAGAGCCCCTCAAGCTGCGAAAACAAACCCCAAAATTTGATCCTCGCTCCTTTACTTTTTAGAAACCCAGTATAGTTTTCATTAGATAACGAATAGCAGATAGAGGAACAATAAAAGGGGGGGGCTCCACTTTTGAAATATTAATATATATTATTGCAAGATTCCAACTTTATATGCACAATCTTTTGTAAGGTGGCGGCTTTGACCAGACTGTTTTGAAATTTACTGCAGCTCTTCCCCTCTCTAGATGCCTCTTGGCCTTCTTTGAGCCACGTTATGTTCATAAAAATGAATTTTTAAGTAGTATATTAATGAAAAATATATGATTAAAAAATAAAAAAATTTAAATTTAAGTATAATATTATTTTATTTTATTAAAAAATATATAATTAAAATAATATTAAATCATTATTTAAATATATATTTGTTTTGAAAGAAATAGACTCAAACAGGCTTTTAATTGAAGGCCATGAAATAACAAATGAAGCAGAATATTTTTTAAAGGAAAAAAAAGTACAATAATGTCAAAAAAAAATAAAAAAGTTTGAACTGCAACCTTGAGGGTGTCTACCATCCCCTTTTTGGAGTATCGTGAAGAAAGGTACAATAATGTAGAGAGGACTATAGGTGGCGTACTTGTGTTTTAGCCTGTGTTTCTATATATATATTTTTAAGTTATTAATAAATGTTTATTGGATAAGAATTAAAATAATTCCAATCACACATTCATAATTACTATTTATTTATTATCCACATATTTAGTAAGAAACATTATTATTTTCTTAAAAAATAAGGGTGTATTTGGCCTGCTATTTTCAAGCCATTTTCAATTTCCAATTTTGAAAAATAATGAAAGCATATTTGGTCAACGTATAAAAATAGTTCAAACCCTTAATGACTATTTTCATAAAAATTCTAAAAAAAAATTAATTGAACACATATAAATATGTTCTCTAATTTTTATTTTTATTTTCTATATTTTGAACTAAAAATATTATTTATTTTATTTTACTTTTGTAGCGAGAAAAAATATTTTAAAGTTCATCAACTTTAAGATGTATATATTACTGTATAATATATTCAAATAAAATTATTCTATTTTTACATAACTATCAAATTCAAAGAACAAAATGTTATAAAACAATTTATTTATTTTTTAAGAGGGTGTATGGGAGCAATTTTTATGTAAAAATATATTTTGTAATAGTAAATTAATGGGAAATGTGTTGTTGAAAAATAAGAAAAAGTTTTTGATTTACGTGTAATATTATTTTAATGAAGAATGTGTGGTTGAAAAGAAGAGAGAGAAATGTATTTTGAAAAATATTGGTACCAAACGAGGTAAATTTCAAATCAAACGTGTTTTCTAGTTTTTTTAGTTAGAGAAATAATTTTTTAAAATGACTAATCAAATACGTTTTTAGCAATCTTAAAATAGACCTTCAAAATTGAAAACTAAAAATGAATCTAAAAATTAAAATTGAAAATTAAAACACAAATCAAACAATCACTAATAATTATATACAAACCTTAGTTAAATAGTGCTTATCTACTCCTAAGATTAATTAAAATAATACTCATTATTATTAATATCATAATGATGGGGGCAGTTAACCTGAATTTTTCCAACTGGCAAATATATTTTAAATTCTATATTGACTTAAATTATTTTGTTGTAATAGCAAAAGATGAAACTTTATTAATAAGAGTGAATAGTATCTTTTAAGGTTTTTATTTATTTATTATTATTATCCAAAGAATCTTAATATATTTTTTATTAAGGGATATTCTTTCATTACAAAAGTTACGAATTCACAGGTAATAATAATTCAGATGATTTTTTATTTAAAAAAATAGAAAAATAATTGTTTTCCATATGTCAGCCATTTTTATTTTTTATTTTTTTTGGCTCCCTCCCTAGATATATTGTGACTGTAGTTTTGTTGTATTAATGTCCAAAATCTTTGCTCATTGTCAAACTTATTTTGCTAATGTTTGTTTATAATTGCATTTTTATTTTTATTTTTTCATTAATTAACATATTTTACATTCAGATATTCTATTAGGGTGCGTTTGATTGTAAGCATGGAATTTGCTTGGAAAGAAAATAAATTCTAGGTAATTCAATTGCCTAGAATTTATTTGTATGAAAATTGTTAATTAAATGTGTTTGATTGATTTAATTTTCAATTTAAAAAATATTACACTTGTCCATTTTTTATTGGTGGGTTAATGAGAGAGTGTGGATAAATAAGAGAGAGAAAGAGAGAGTGAATTCCGTAAAAAATAAAATCATACTCTTTCTAAAGAAAATATTTTCCTTGATTTTTAGGAAAATATGGTCACGTGATCAAAAGTGAGAAAATATTTTTTATGAAAAAAATGATAATCAAACAGCACAAAAGTAGGATTTTTGGTGAAAAAACACATTTTTCATGGAAAATAAGTATACCAAGAAAAAGAGGAGAAGAATTGAAAAAGTTTGGTCAACTTTTGTGGAGTTGAGACCTCTCTTTCATTGAACATAAATTCAATAAATTCTTGATAAAAAATAAAATAAATATTAATATGAACATTAAAGGCCGTTTAAAAACTCGTTCATTGCTGATAATCATGATTAATTATTATTTTGCATTAATTTGTTAAATTACGGCGTTATTATAAAATAAACATTTTTGCTTGTGTCTATTCCATTACAAGTCCTATTATAGTCTAAAATTTAAGAGAGGTGTCAATATGTGCAACTGTAGAAGTTTAGTGGATAAGATTTATTAAATACTTTGAATCATCATTTGTTGGTTTGGGATCAAATTCCATTGCTCAACATACACATGAAAAACATGTCCACGTGGTTATAAATTATCCAAACTTTTCAAAAAATTAAATTTTTTTTTGTTCAATAATATTTTTTATTTAAAAGTTTTAATATAAATAAATTTTGGTTTTACGAAATTAAACTCGACATGAACATGTCGAAGTGAACTTATTGCGTTGGAGGTCTATACAATCGAACCCACACCACCAATATAAAAAGAGAAGTTTGAAGTAGAATCATAAAGATAGTTTTTAATTAAAATTTACGAGGAATCTTATGGTCCTGTATTAGAAAATAGGGGCTTGTTTGGTACAGATTTTAAGTCAATTAAAATCAATTTTTTGACCGTTATTTCACTATTCCAGTTGTTATTTTTGAATTCTTCTCTCACAGGTAGGACCCACTTTATCTCTAACGATCAAAAAATAAATTAGCAAAATCCCTATCAAACAAGCACTAGAGTTGATCTTCAGCACCCTATATTTTCTTGAACATAAATGAAATTTTATTTATATATTCTATCAGACGGGCTTAAGATAGAATAAAATACAACAGGTACAAAATATTGAGAATCAACATATATAAATTTTTTGTGATAGTCTTATAATACTAAACTGGATTGTAGGATTTGGCCGTTATATTAGCTATAAGTAACCTAAAACAGTAAGAGAAAAATTTAGAAACCATGTATTAACTATGCACAATTTAAAAATCAAGTTTTTATTTTTTCTAATGCAAAAATCAAGTTTTTATTTAATTAATTAAAAATATTTATTAATTAAATATATTAAGGTCACAATTATACAATTAGTGGTTACGTGTACACAATTATAGATCACAGATTTATTCGCTGGTCACATATCATCAAATTAATTGGTCAGAAATTATTTCGAAGTCACGAGTCAAAACTTTGATAGGTCATTGATTGTTTCGAGATCACAAATCACAATTTATCTATTTATTTTATAGGTCACATTTTATGTCATTGTTACAAATCCAAAAAATTATAGGTCACATGTCACATATTTTCCAATTTGATGGTCACAGATTTTTAGTCACAAAATGATCGAATTTTAAATTCATTGATTAATAGTTTGTTACAGGAAGACCAAATAGTTGGTCACAGACATCAAACACCCACCACAATACCACCACTACCTCCACTGTCCTCACCTCGTCATCATTGCCACCACAACACCACGAAATCACCACCAACAATAAAAAAAAATGATGACCACGACCGTCGTCACATGCACCCTCTCACCATCACCTACACCGCACCACGACCACCTCCACTGCTTGCAATACAACAAAAAATAGGTGGTGATCACACCACCACCACCTACACCTGCAACCATCGCCGCCACTTCCACTCGGTTGCAATAGAAACAAAGAGAAAAGGTAGGATGCACATCTTCATCACCACCAAATCAACATCATCGCCAATATCACCGCCAAATATCATCAATGTTGGCCTTTCGAAGTATTGTCATCATTTGATTGTATTCTTCGGTGGTGAATTTTGGTATATCATCTGTTAAAATAGATTTTGCTTCTGTCTTTGAACCTTTATTTGTCTCAGCATTCACATTGTTTGCATTTGAGCGGCGCTAGTTGGGGGGCTTTACGTTCTTCCCATGAAACTTGTGGCCTACTGGAAAGCCATGTAGGTAAAAGCACCTTTCAATGCTATGATTATCTCCATCACAGTAAGAGCAGTGTGTGGGCATCCTCTGCCTTTGAGTTGTCTCGCTGTCCTAATCTGCAAGCATGGCATGACGATTCATATTCCCATGGTTAAGAGAGACTTCGGTCTGCTTTTCTTGTTGAAGAATGAGAGAATAAACTCTACGTGTATCAGGCAAGGGTTGCATCAACAAGATTTGTCCACGAACAGCAGTGTAGTTGTCATTCAATCCCATGAGGAATTGCATGACTTTTTCTTTCTCTTCCCTTTTTTTGAGTTTCTCCAATCTACCACATGTGCAGGTCATTGGTTCATGATAGGCTGAGAGTTCACCCCAAAGAGCTTTAAGCTTTATGTAGTAGGTTGAGATCGATTGCTGCCCCTGTCTATGTTGTATAATATCTTGTTTGATTTGAAAAATTCTCGAATCTTTTCCTTGGGAAAAACGCTCTTGTAGGTCCGACCAGATTTTCGCAGCACTTTCGGCATAAATCACGCTGCTGACTATGTTTGGATGAATGGAAATTCAATAGCCATGAAATTACCATGTCATTGCATCTCTGCCAGGAAGGAAAGCTATCATCTGTAGAAGAAGGCGGTTTGATTGAACCTGTGATGAATCCAATCTTGTTCTTGGCACTTAAACTGATTCGCATAGCCCGACTCCACGTGCCGTAGTTGTCTTCTTCAAGTACTTTGGACACAAGTACCATACCTGGATGGTCCGAATGATGCAGGGAATAAGGATCTGTGCCTTCTACAATCGCCTTAGTCGGTGTCGATCCCATCCCTCTGTTGTCTTTGTCTCCCATGGCAGTTGTGATAATGGATTAAGTAGCGGAAGCGTTTACAGAATTTCAGAGTCACCAGATTCAATGCTCTGATACCATGAAAGAATGAGTGATTTGGAAGAAGGTAATTTGTATATTGAATGATAATTTACAAAGGAGGAAGCACGTTTCTATATACTACATTAGCTATCCTATTCTTGGGAACTAATCAATTACAATCAACCAAAAATAAAAAAACGTGTATACAATTCTATTATTGGCAGATTTCATATTCTTTCCTGTAATGGCAGATTTCATATTCTTTCCTGTAATAGAGCCGACCCTGAAATTTTGGGTGTCCTGTGTGAGATTTTAAAATGGTGCCCCTTCAAGTAACTAAAATATATATTTCAATAATATTATTTCATTAAGCACCCTCTCCCATATTTAGGGGTTGTTTGTATAGTGATTGATGTTGAAATATGTGGTTAAAAAAGAAATAAATATTTTTTTTATTTATATATAATATTATTTTAATGAAGAATGTGTAGTTGAAAATGAGTACCATAGAAAAAATAATGTGGTTGAATGGTTGACAAACAAAGGCTTATTAGCAACAATCACACCAAGATTGGCAGTGGCCTCATGACGAAGAATAGCTGCCTACTTATCGATTCTACTCAAAAAGATATGCGGGGATAAAAGATGCGAGGGCACGCACAAAGCATGTGCAAGATAATGAAGTGAACTAGATGCGGCAACGGGAATGCGATCCATCCACATTATTTTTTTTCAAGTGCTAAAGTTCAATATGAAGAATGAGTGGCTAGAAAATATGAAATCTCCGACTTTTTGATTGATGGTTTTTGCCATCTGAGAATGACCCATCACCCATCACAAAAGAAACATCCAAAATTCAGTGGACCACCATTAGATTTAACTATTTTTCCTTCTTCAAAAATTAAAATTGAACCAACAAACATAATGCTGTCAATGAATGGTTGTGGTGGTCGGTAGCTATATATTGTGTGGAGCGACTAGCCTTTCAGAATAGAAAAGGCAGCTAGGTTAGGGAATAAAGAGATTAGGCTCTCAGGCCTTAGGAATCCATGAAAAGGTAAAACTACTTTTCAAAGAGAGACTTTTTGTCATTTAGAAAGGATACTCATTTATTCGATATCGGACCATCCATAGCAGTCATACCCATTTTACTAAGTTATTCAATAGAGCTCAAACTATTTTTTTTTTTTTTGGTTTAAGTCCCCAAGAAAGTGAAGTCTTATAAAAGACGCTGTAAAATATATTTTTCTTCTATTTTTCCAATCACACTTTTTCAATAAAATAATATTACACATAAGTCGAAAATATTTTCTTATTTTTCAATTGCACATTCTCCAAATAATCACTACTCCAAAATATATTCTTATCTAAAAAATGGGGCTCAAACAACCAAATATTAAAAAAATAAATTTTTTAGAATTAAAAAAAAATAGATCTTCAACTTTTTATTGGAGGACTATTAATTTAAAAAGTAAACGGATAATATTCTCTAAAATTAATTAGTGAAGGGGAAAAAGGTGGAATTAGTGAAGGGGAAAAAGGTGGAATTGGCAAAGTTTGATGTTGTTTTTAATTTGAATTAAGAAGTATCAAAGTGGGAAAATCTTCAACTTTTTATTGGAGGACTATTAATTTATTTTATAATGTTTATTCAAGTAATTCTGTAAAATCGGTCATTATTTACGAAGCTAATTGGTTTTAGAAAGTGGTTTGTTTTAATGTCACTTTCTTAATGAAACCTAAAATGTTAACTATGTTTGTATTAAAAGTTGACGAAATATATGGTTAAAATTAATTTCTAAATTTGACTTAAGTTTAACAAGATTTTAATCTATACCAAACATAGACTCAGAAGTACTATAAATTTATAACATATTGCCCTCGTTGGCTATCAAGCAAAGAAATTCATATGTTACGTTTACTCCAATTTTTAGAAAGTGTGATCTAAATGCTAAAAGTGAAAAATAAATTTGACTCTACTTAGTGAGGATTAAAATCAAATTTTTAATAGATTTAGATAAAATTTGATGAAATGTGCGGTTAAAAGAGTTGTGAGTTGTATAAAATTGATGGTTAAAATTAATTGTTGACTTTGATTTAGATTAAAATCTCAATCTGTTATATTTTTATCTAATTGTATCTATAAAAATGAAGTGACTATTGTTAGGATTAAGTAATAAATCTTAATATCTTGCACTAGAGGCTGTTAATACTACTAATGGAATAGGCAGTGCACAGCAGTAAATTTCCTGATTTTAAGGGATGTGTATATACTGTTACACACCTATCATTAGTGGATAGGAAGAACAAGAATATTCTCTTTGTATGTAAAATGTATATATTAAAATTTAGTGTATAAATAGAGAAGAAAAGAAAGAGCTAAGTGTGCTGAAAATTTCTCAAAAACAGCTACGTCCTTTGTTATTCTTTTAAGTGTTCAGCAATCTTCTTTTTTTTTTTTTTTTAACTTGGTATCAGAGCTTTAATGGCTAACACCGATTCAGGAAGACAAACATCTCCAAGTCAGTCAAGCACTACAACAACCATTCAGCCTCTTGTGAATCAGATCTCACCCTTTGGGATGAACCTTATTCAGACTCCATCAGTGAAGTTGGACAGAGATAATTTTTTGCTATGGCAAAACATGGTTATGCCCTTGATCAAAGGACACAACCTTGAAGGATATTTGCTAGGAACTAAGCCATGTCCACCAGAGTTTCTACAAACTCAGACAGCCACTAAAGAGGGAGAAGCCATAGAAATGATTCAAAATCCTGATTACAGTAAGTGGGTTCCTACTGATCAGTTGTTAATGGGATGGTTGTATTCATCCATGACCCCTGAAATTGCAATGAGAGTAATGGGATGCACCAGCTCAAGTAAGTTGTGGAGTGCAATTAAGGAAAGCTATGGAATAATGAATAGATCCAGAGTTATATTTCTCACTGGTGAGTTGCAAAGGACCAGGAAAAGATCAATGTCCATGGATCAGTATCTTACTACCATCAAACAATTGGCAGACAACCTGCAAATTACTGGAAAAACCATAGACCCAAATGATCTGGTAACTCAAGTTCTATCTGGACTGGATGAAGAATACACACCTATTGTGGTGCAATTGAATAGCAAAGAAGATATATCATGGTATGAACTCTGCTCTGTCCTCATGACCTTTGAGAGCAGACTTGAGTACCTCAATCAAGTTAAGAATGACTTGGGAACAATGAATATTAACCAGTCAAGTGTGCAATTCACACAGAGGATAGGTTCCGGTGGTGGTAGAAGTTTTAGATCTATTAATAGTGGGAGATTTTCCAACTCTAGAGGAAGAGCAAGGGCGGGGGTAGAGCAAGTAGGATGAATGAAAGCAGAGGGCCTTGCCAAATTTGTGGCATGAATAACCATTCGGCAAGATGGTGTTTTAATAGATATGAAGACAAGTATATGGGCAGCAGACCTAGTAACCAGAATATGCAGAACAATTCTTCTCCTGCTGCCTATGTAGCTTCACCAAGAACTATTGAAGACTCGCAGATTCTGAAGCAAGCAACCACATTAATGATGACAAAAGTAATCTGGATGCCATGAGAAAATATAGAGGTAAGGAAAAGTTGCTTGTTGGTAATGGAAATTCTTTGCATATTGCTAATGTTGGCAGGAGAAATCTTATTACATTGCATTGAATAAATTGCTTCATGTGCCTGCAATTAAGAAAAATTTGGTTAGTGTTTCTCAGTTAACAAATGACAACAATGTATTATGGAGTTTTATCAGTGTTTCTCATTAAAAAATGACAACAATGTATTTATGGAGTTTTATCCTCACTATTGTGTTGTTAAGGACCTGCAAACGAAGGAGATCTTGCTGTAAGGGATGCTTAAAGATAGGTTGTATCAACTGAAACTACCAAGTCCTAAGCCTAAAGTTACCACCACAGAGTTAAGCTATCAAAATAAATCAACCTTGCAGTCTTCTCAGCAAGCTCAAGGTGTGATGAGTCAAAAAGAGTGTCAAGTTACCTAAGTCTAAGTTGGATACCTGGCATAGAGGGCTAGGTCATCCTTCAAGTTCTGTGTTGAGTCAAGTCCTTAAGTCTTGTAAAATTGGTGAAGTTAATGAAACTCCAAATTTCTGTTAAGCTTGTTGACTCGGTAAATCTCATGCTTTACCTTTTAACACATCTTCAATTCATGCATCAAACCCACTTGACCTCATACACACTGATGTCTGGGGACCAGCTCTAAGGATTTCTACCTCGGGGTTTAGGTACTATATTCTATTTGTGGATGATTATAGTAGGTTCACATGGATATATCCAATGAAACAAAAGTCAGAAGCCTTAAGTATCTTCATTAAATTCAAGAAGTTAGTAGAAAATAACCTTGAAAGAAAAATCAAAACATTACAATCAGACTGGGGAGGTGATTTCACAACCTTTGATAAGATTGCCTTGGAATCAGGAATTGAACTTAGGTAATCCTGTCCTTATACCTCTGCACAAAACGGTAGGGCAGAAAGAAAACATAGACACATCACTGAAACCGGTTTAACACTTTTAGCCCAAGGACAAATGCCATTGTACTACTGGCTGGAAGCTTTTCAAACAACAACCTTTCTTATAAATAGAGTTCCTACTCCAATACTTCAATCCAGATCACCCTTTCAAATCCTATATAGGAAAAACTTTGATCACAAGACATTGAGAACATTTGGTTGTGCTTGTTACCCATGTTTGAGACCATACCAAAACCATAAGTTTAATTTTCACTCTCAAAGGTGTGTTTTCCTTGGCTATAGTGACTCGCATAAAGGATACAAGCGCCTAAACTCAACTGGTAGAATGTATGTCTCCAGGCATGTGGTGTTCGATGAAAAAGAATTTCCTTTCAAGTCCAATTTTCTAAACACACGTACTCAGCCAAAAATTTCAAAAATTGCCATCAGCCCTCTTCCTTTGGATGCTGAATTAATAAGTCATCAGACAACACCTCAAATTGTAATTGATACAACCCATCCTGAAGCAACACCTGCTACATACTCCCACATAAGTGTGGAACATGAAACAGAGAACGAGTTGAATGAAAGTGAAGGAAGTGGTGCTGAAATGAACCAAGGCAAAGTGAAAATGGTGGAAATGATGCTAATATTGATGATCATAGTATAACAAAAACCATTGGACATCATATAACCACTAGAAGTAAAGTAGGAATCTTCAAACCAAAGGTGTACACTAATCAAGTTCAGGATCAACTGCTTGAAGTTGAGCCACATAGTGCACATGAGGCATTGTTAAGTGATAAATGGAGAAAAGCCATGCAAGAAGAATATGATGCTTTGATGAAGAATAGAACATGGAAATTGGTGCCTCCAAAATCTGGAATGAAAATAATTGGAAACAAATGGGTCTATAAGTTGAAATGTGACTCTGAAGGCAAGATAAGGAGGTATAAAGCAAGACTCGTTGCAAAAAGGGTTTCTACAAACACCTGGAGTTGATTTTAGTGAAACCTTTAGTCCAATTGTTAAGGCATCAACACTGAAAATTATATTGACTCTTGCTGTGTCTAGAGATTGGCAAATCAGGCAGGTTGATGTAAATAATGCCTTCTTGATTGGCAAGTTGGAAGAAACTGTATACATGAATCAGCCTCAAGGTTTTGAGGATCCAAAAAATCCTAATTTTGTATGTAAACTTGAAAAGGTCCTTTATGGACTTCGACAAGCACCAAGAGCTTGGCATGACAGGTTGAAGGAGACTCTACTGGAATGGAACTTCAAACAATCCAAGGCAAATAACTCATTATTTTTCTCATTGGATGAAAAAATTGTAGTGTTTGCATTGGTGTATGTGGATGATATAGTGGTGACAGGGAATAATGGCCAATACCTGTAGATATTTATTGATAAACTGAATGCCTGTTTTGCTCTTAAAGATATGGGCAATCTCAGCCAATTCCTAGGTATAGAGGTCTATAGAGACACAACAGGGCTATATCTCACTCAAATAAAGTAAATAGCTGATTTGCTGAAAAAATTTGGTTATGAAAACTTAAAATCAGGATTAACACCTATGGCTGCTAGTAAGCTGATATCTAAAGATGAAGGGCAAACCATGAATACTCCTACTCTCTACAGGAGTGCGGTTGGCGGCCTTTAATATCTTGCACACACGAGACCTGATATTGCCTATTCGGTAAATAAATTGAGTCAATTCCTTCAAGCTCCTACAGATGTTCATTGGAAGGCTCTCAAGAGAATTTTCAGATACCTAAAGGGTACACTGAAACATGGTTTTGTTATTCAGAGAAGTGATAGCTTAGACATTACAGCATTTGCAGATTTAGATTGGGCGTCTTGTCCAGATGATAGAAGGTCTACAGCTGGCTATTGTGTTTACCTTGGGTGATAGTTTGGTGTCTTGGTGTTCAAAGAAACAACATGTTGTTGCAAGATCAAGTACAAAGGCTGAGAATAGAGCATTGGCTCACACCGCATCAGAAATAGCATCGATTGAGTCCCTAATGAATGAGTTAAGTATACCACATAATGCAATACCTAAAATCTGGTGTGATAATTTGAGTGCAAGTGCATTGGCATCAAATCCAGTGTATCATGCCCATGCAAAACATATAGAACTAGACATCCATTTTGTGAGAGACAAAATTTTGAAGAAAGAACTGGAAGTACATTTTGTTCCTTCCTCAGATCAAACTGCAGACATACTGACCAAACCTCTTTCTCATTCAAGATTCATATTCCTCAGAGACAAGCTTGGAGTGGTAGAGACACACTCCGCCTTGAGGGGGGGGGGTGTTAGGATTAAGTAATAAATCTTAATATCTTGCACTAGAGGCTGTTAATACTACTAACGGAATAGGCAGTGCACAGCAGTAAATTTAAGGGATGTGTATATACTGTTAGACACTAGTGGATAGGAAGAACAAGAATATTCTCTTTGTATGTAAAATGTATGTATTAAAATTTAGTGTATAAATAGAGAAGAAAAGATAGGTGTGCTGAAAAATGATAAAAGGAAGTTCAAAAGAAGGAAAAAAAAAAAACATGCTTACACTCTATTTTCTATAACGCCCCTCTCTCTTTATCTCTGATGATTATATAATAATCCTAATTATTTGTGTAATTGATTTCGCGCTACGACAATAATTATGCTTCATAACATATTACTCTTGATTTTTTTTTTTTTTTTTTTTTTTTTAACTACTATATTCTTAAGATGCAAGCCACGAGATAGTACAAATTATAAGCTTTCAGCTAGTTTGAGTAGGTTAAGATGTTCCTAGGTAATAATAATGAAGGTTGAAATGATTGTAACCTCCAAAGAAATCGTGAAGCCTGGTTTCAACAATAGCAACTAATTAATGGGACTGGCAAATCTATATTAATCACAAGGATAAAAGGCCATGTAGGCCTTGTCCAAACAGGGCGCCAGATTGGCACCCCTCCAAGGAGGGGGTGTCGGGCCCACAGGTACATTCTTTTGTTCTATAAAGTGATCTTTCTAATGCAAAGGATCGGCATAATGAATGAGTACTACCGATCAAACTCTTATTTTATTATACAAATCTTACTTTTGAAGCTTTGAAGGAAGAAGGAGATTGGTTTGGAAATTTAGAGAGAACAAACCACATGATTTTTATTTTCAAATTTCAATACTTTTACTAGCAAAGTGAAAGGCTTCTTTTATGGAGGAGAAACCATCATGTGAAATTATTCCACTGCATATCATTAATAGACGATTTTTCCCAACAACCAATGTCAGTGCTTTGGCTCTCAAAAAAATAAAACTTCTTGTCTGTCAAAATGAAAGAAAATCCATCCTCCTCAAATTATTCCATATGGAACCATCAAATGCAGGAATTACTTTATTGTGAAGACCTATTTCGACCAATCAAAGAAACCAAAGCCGATGCTATCTAGAAAAAGCTAGAGTGACGTGTATGAGAAGAATACACCCTGGAACAAAACAACGATAATCAGAAGGCTTGTGGACCTCGAGTACAAGGAACGACGAAGTGTAATTGAGCAGACAATCAAGATTAAGGCTTAGTCAACCAAGAAGATGACACTTGAATGCAAGCATTACGATATCTGAGCTCTTTTCTTGATAGCTAGGATAACTGGTGATATCTCTAAGTAATTCAGCACTAGACATAAAGTTAATCATGGGCATGGTTAATGATAATTTGCTCAATGTGAAGCCAGAAGAAAATAAAGGGGCGAATTTTCTTCTGATGCTCTGTGTTATTTAATGTCCACTACAAAAGGATTTTTCTAAGGGAAAATCTAAATTTATGGGTAGAAAATTACGAAATCGTGTAATTCCAACAATCTAGAACATAAAATTGATTGCCTATATAAAGTGAGTTACTTTGTATCATTGAAATATTATGAGTAAACTCTTCGTAAAATCATAAAATATAGTGAGTTGTTCAAAATATCGAGTGTAAAATTTAATCAAAGAAATTGCATATTTCATGGATGCCTAGCTTTCACACCCCCAGTAGTTGAAAATGGCATGGAAAGTGTCATGTACTGTAATATATAGAACCTGATCTGTTATTTTCAATTAGGCATATTTTGGTCTTATTATGGCATATTTATGGGAAAAAAAATTAAAAAAAATTTGTTCTTAATGTTCAGTAGATATGTTATTTTGTATTGTGTTGGAATGTGGTGATATTTTGAGGTTGGTTTAGTCGATTATGATGGGAAAGATGAGTAGAAATTTTGTTAAATCATTTGTAGTTATAAATGTGTCAAATTAATCTTGATGAACATGACACTTAACTAGTATAACATGTTTCGAGTTTACTAGAGTTATATGAAGTGAATCAAGTCATTTATATATTTTGTATATCACCTTTTAAATTAAATAAATGTTATTCTATGAAAAATTAGAAAATCGTGTTGAAACTATACAAGAAATTTTAGAAGTCCTTTCTAGGAGATCGAGCAGTGTAAAATCAAATCTTCTTCTTGTCCGCAGTGGGCCTACGGCTGCAAATAGGTGTATCCCTATTATTGAAAGTGAACCATCATTAGCTCCAGTTTGATTTGGATAAAAATCATATTTTTAATAAATTTTTATAAAAATTGATAGAATTTGTCGTAAAAAGTTGTAAATCCAATGAAATATATTGTTAAAACCAATAAATGATTTTGACTCAAATTTTAATAAACTCTTTTAACTGAACCAGATAGGGACCAAATCTATATATTTGCTTACACATCCTTTTGCTTAATATCACTTATAAATGGGATGAGGGCTCAATCCTTTCATACCCAATTAAATGTAAATCCATATTTTTCATTGAGTCTTCCTATTGGAACAGAACAAGAAAAATCTCTGTTTAGTTAAAACAGTAGGAAGATTCTACATAAAATTAATCAAATTCTGCATCCTGGACAGCCTATCTGCTAATCTATTCAACTGAAATTATTAAGAATGTCTGAAAAATACGGAGGCAATCCTCCTCTAAACAAATGGCCCTCCTGCTCCTCCTATTCAAAAATGAAAGAAAGCGAAAAATAAATAGAAAAAATGAAACAATATTACTGTCCAACCAAGTCAAAAGCCAAAGATAAATAGAGGGAAATAGCAAAAGTGCCATTTCTCTCTAAGCCCAAGCCAAATGAAGTCCAGTTCAAGGAAGAAAGCACGGCTTCATCATTTTGTAGCCCTTTCAGCAGCAAGTTTTTCAATCTGTTTCCAAGTAATTTCGCGCTTTTCTTTAATCTCTTCTTTATTTGATTCATCTTGCCGAAACTTCAGCAAGTACAACTTAACTAGATCAGGGTGGAGATCATAGAAGAATTTGCGGATAGACAGTGTCAAACCATGCACGGCCTGATGCCAATGGTACCTAGAATTTTTCTCCAGTGCAGGGAAGATTATAGGCAGTATAACCACCCGGTTTTCTATGATTAGTTTCTCAATGCGGTAATTGTTCAACAAGAACAAAGCCCTCTCTGCAACCTGAAATGAATACAGGCATTAGTCTCTTAAATCAATTCAACGTTCAATAAGCCACAACTAAAATAAGGTATTCTCAAGTGTGACGTGTTCAATCGAGCATACTGAGATATAAAATAGTTCCAGAAATCCCATTTTGTAGGTTACTGAGACTTACTCTCAATCATAAAACTATAATGAAATAAACAATCAATCAACATTCCTACATACGAACATTTTATTTCTTGTATCTGTTTCATCAAAGGAGAATGGAGAATAGGCATCTCTCTTCTAACGAAAGCCGTTAAAAAGAAGACTACATTGAGCCATTACACTGTAACTACAGCTCTGGCCCTCGAAAAAGGATAACACGTCCTATAAACTGCCAAAGACGGAGCCATCAGAACGATGCTGCTCATACATCTTGTCATACCAGCATCAACATCAATGACAAATTTCTTATGCTAGAACTGGCAAAACCAATTTCTAGCTTCATAATTGAATACACTGTCTCGCAACATAGTATGACTTGATGCATGGAACTGATCATTTTTTGTGGGCATACTCCTAGAGAATGTATGATGTAGGGCATATTGGGGAAAAAGTACTAGTAGAAAGAGAACATCCTGATTCCGGATTGGGTTCATAAGACCATTATGGAAAGAAAACGACGAGAGGAACAATACCCATAGCTATGCTGTGTCATACAATGAATTTCGACCATTCGAGTTCATTTAGGACTCGAAAACTGATTTATAAAATTTTGGCACTATATTTTTCAATTCGTTTATTTTGGGTTTTTTGCAATTTTAGTTTGTTTAAACTTTCTTTTTATTACTTTTAGTTGTTTTAAACTACGCTTCCATGTAAACCCTTATCTATAAAGGGTTAGTTCGTTTTTTTTTATTATCATTCATCAATGAAAATTCATAAAGTTATTTTCTTCTTAATTTGATGGATTTCAAATTTCATATTCTTAAGGTTTTCGCTTGAATTCCTTTTTCTCGTTGTGTCAAGTGGTATTAGAGTTGACTTTCCCATTTCTATATCTTTGATTCATAAACACACGGGACGTACCAGTTATTAGGGCAGATTTAGATGCAATAATTCGACGACTTGACGAACAGATTGACAATCTTAATACTCAAATCAAAGAAATTCATCAATTGCTTCTAGGGGGTGCTAGAAATAATGGGCAGAATGAACAATAGGCAATCAACAATGAACGGATAGCTGAGTCTGTAGTTCAAAGAGAAAATAATAAGAGGGGTGTAGTAGAAGATAGTGAATCAAAGTCGAAGGAGTTCGAAGTACCGCCGCATCATCCTAATCATCAAAATCGAAATACCTTTGATGATTATCGAATTAAAGTAGACATTCCTCCATTCTTTAGAAACATAAAGATTGAAAACTTCTTGGATTGGTTGGTAGAGGTTGCGAAATTCTTTGAAATTATGGATGTCTTAAAGAACAAGATGGTTAAGATAGTGGCATTTAGTTTGAAATCTGTGGCAGCAGTATAGTGGGATCAATTACAGAACGCTCGAAGGAGACAGGGAAAGAGTCGGATTCTAATTTGGAGAAAGATGAAGCAATCTTTGATTGATCGATTTTTACCTAATTATGAACAGATTTTATATCATATGTACCTGGGTTGCTCATAGGGTAATTGTACAGTGTCATATTACACCAATGAATTTATGAGATTGCCGAAGCGGAACAGTCTGTCAGAATCTGAAAATCAAAAGATAACAAGGAATACCAGTAGTTTGAAGGTGGCCATTCAAGATAGAATTGGGATGCAAAATATTTGAACATTGCAGGAAGCCATTAATATGACGATGATAGCAGAGATGATGGAATCTGATAAGAAGATGATTTCATATAGGAGGCCTTTACCTACCGACTGCCGACAAAGGAAAGGCCCCACAACAACTCCTAATCAATCATCACAGGAGTAAGGTTGACAAAAATGGTAGATTTGGGAACAAAGGTCAGACTCGAGGCGCACCTCAGAATATAAATCCGTATGCTAAGCCCACGAGAGAAATTTGCTAGAGATGCCAAAAGCCTGGGCATCGTTCCAATAACTATCTTGAGAGGAAACAGGTCAATTTTGGTTGTTTTAAATTACGTTTCCATGTAAACCCTTATAAATAAGGGGTTATTTCATTTTTTAATTTTCATATATCAATAAAAATTCGTAAAGTTATTTTCTTCTTAATTTGGTGGATTTCAAATTTCATATTTTTAAGGTTTTCGCTTGAATTCCTTTTTCTCACTGCATCAACGTAGTTTTCTAAATTGGACATTACCAGGTATAAGCAACAAATTTGCAAAATCTCCACATGCCCTCCTGTGAAGCACCGACACCATACCTATGGTGGATTGTCAGACATTGAACACTCTCGGTGCAGATCCCAACACCTGAGGGACACTTCCCCCACAAGCCTTAAGCACGTGTCCAACATGCCATGGGGCATTGTCCCATTATTTTTACCTTTACGATCTCTAATGCACAAGAAATATACCACGACATATGAAGGATATGGCAAAACCCATTTGGTAAATTTTAGAATATAAAACTAGGGACAATTTTTAATAATTCAAACACAGAAAAAATTATGTCTAATTTGTTATGTCTGCTGTATGTGTTATTCTTTTGTTGGCACTAGTATAAATATTACAACCCAAAGGTGTACTAATCCTACAAATTGTCACTCCCCTAATTTAAAAGATTTAACGTGCAAAATTCAAAATCAAAGCTAAAAAAGTACTAATCTATCGAAAGATTAAAATATATTTAAATAAAAATAAAATATCTTGTTAGTATCCATACTTCATACTCCATGGGTTAATTATTTGAATGGTCACTGAACTATATCAAGTGCTGCTACTTAATAACTAAACGTAAAAATATATCGTAATATCATTGAACTATGCATTGTATTATCCATCCATCACTCAAGTGGGAATATTTGTTAGGTTCAACAAACGGCGTCGACTTGAACGATGAATGTATAATGCAGTGCATAGTTTAGAAAACATTGAGATATAATTTTAAGTTTAGTTATTAAGTAGTAAAAATTGGTATGGTTCGGTCAATGTTTAAATAATTAGAAGTATAAGATTCTTAGCATTATCTTTTGTAGAAATCTTTGATCCTAAAATTTAAAAAAAGCTAATCTTTTGCAGAAATCTCAACCACCACTTCCTGAAAATCAATCTTTCTTCGAAAAATCATTTCTTTGTAGAAAAATGAGATACCCACCAGGCAAATTCAATCTTTTGCCCAAATCTCGACTGCCCACTACCAAAAATGCAATCGATAGTAAAAATATCAGATAATCAGTTTGGAAAAATTGATCTTTTGCAGAAATTTGCAATGCTCAATTCTGAAAATTTCTATTTTTCTTCAATTATAGGCCTTTGATTTTCAATTCCTCTTTTTCCTTCATTTTCTTTGATTTCTTCATTCACAAAAGTCGATTTAAGGGAAGAAGAAACTATTACTACTTGATAACTGAATTTAAAATTATATCTCAATGGTTACAGAACTATACACCGATGCATTTTGTTAAACCTAATGAATTTTCCCACTTGAGTGATGGATAAACACGGTGCATAATTCAATGATAACTGAAATATGTTTTAAAGTTTAGTTAATAAGTATTAGCACTTGGTATAGTTAAGTGACCATTCAAAAAATTAATCCCTATTCCTCCATCCCATTCCCCTACATTCATCAAAAATTTGTTAAAATCACTGCTATCCACAGCCCTGGGCGAACATGGTTTAACTTGATGACAAATTTGTAGAATAAATTTAAACGTTCGATGTGGAAATTAAGGAATATCTTACTCTCCAAGCACATTCAGGCGCAGAAAATTAGATATAATTTTAGAACTCAAAAGACCAGATGCAGATTGGGAAAGATAGTCAAAATGTGGCGGTAAAAATATATGAAATGGCACTGGATCATTCAATTATGAATATTTCCACCTCATGAAAAGATAAGGCCGACACATTTCCTATGCTAAGTTTGCTCTATTGTATTTGTGTCACCACAAAGCACAAGAAACCATTTATACTCACTGATTTGTGGCTTCAAATATGTGGAAATAATCTCTCTAATTTGTTCTGTAATTAACATGTATTATTTAGTTTTTAGCTTAAAGCAATTCCTATGTATAAAACATTGTATAATTCAGAATGCTACATGAGATTCATCTATAATATCTCCTTCAACACTGAATAAATATTTCTAGAGATGTATGAGTAAACACTTGCAAGAACAAGAATAATAGGGCCCGTTTCACATCACTTTCGAAAAGTTAAAAGTGGCATTTAAGACTAAGAAGCTACTTTTGGACCTATTTGGAATAGTTCCTTATAGATGTAATAAAACTCGATAAACCTTAATTAATTTAAGTTGCATAATTGTAATCTTTCCCTGAACTCGATAAACATTAATCCAGAAAGAAAAAGCTGGAATGCAGTTCTAAAGATAAACAATATGCTCATATTCGAGGAGGGAGTTTGAAGTTCGGCTAAGAAAATAAAGAAGCTGCAAAAAATACTGAAGGTTATAAGTACCTAGTTTCACCATCCTAGAACCGTTCTAATAAATAAAGCAGATGTCAGGCACTTCGCTAAGGAAACAATGCATATTTCTCCAATAGTTATGAATCATGATATATTTAAAACAAGCATAGGAGATCATGAGATGAAAGTCATGTAATGGACATATATACTGATAATTGCCAGAAACCAGCGAAATTTGCAAATGGAAAAGATGGGTGAAAACAGATTTAATACCTGAAAGTGCAAACTATTCAAGCAACAAGAAATTTGATGAAACAAAGGCACCATAATGCATTTGAATTCAGTTGGCATTGTTGCCTTTAAAACTTCCTCCAGCTCTTTAAGGAACAAGACTTCCTTCGAGCTATTGGTAACTGGCCAGTACTTCAACAGTCCCCTTGTAACCATATCAGCAAGTTTACAATCTTTCTCTAAAAACTGCACCATACAGTAAGATAACTGTTGATGGTACATCGCCACACTTTTTGGTTTATGCAAGGGAATTAACGTCCGCTGAAGGAAGAGTTTATGTTTGTCTCTTAGTGGCAAAGCAAATCCATTAATTATGCTGCCGAGAATTTCCAAAAGTTCAGCAACGCCATTATGCTTTTCAGTCTCGAAAATAAAACGACAGAATATGTTGTTGATAGCGACCCTGATGAAAGGCCGGAGAACCATAAACTTCGCGTATATGCTGTGTAGTATAGTTTTCAAGTATTCCCTTTCTCTAGGATCTTCAGAGTCGAAAAGATCGAGCAATTTGAGAACAAAGGATTTATCAATGTATCCTTTAGCAACTTTTACATCTGTTTCAGGCAATACTACCATACTTAGCAGAAATTCATAGACAATTTGCAAATGAGGCCATGCAGGATCCATTGCAGGCTCATCCTTTTCCAATTCAAGACCATCTAAAATCTTATTCTCCCTCGGCTGAGGAGTGAATTCCCTAAATATATTCATAGACACCATGCTAACGACTTCTTGAAATTCGAGTTCCGTGAGTTTGACATTTGCAGAAGTCGCATATTCCACTAGCTCCAACAATGTATTCCGCTTGATTTCCTTTTCTCTAAGGTTCTTCGTAGGATCGTTGAAGTCGTATAGAATGCAACAGAACTTAAGTTTCCTAAGAAACAAATTCCTCTTCTCAGAACTATGAACTTCAATAAAACTTGGCAAAGATCCATACAGTACGGTAAACGAATTTTCATATTCTTTCGACTTCTTATCTCGAAAAAACTCATCTTTTGGATTATTCCTATTGCTTAATACAGAATGAGAGGCTGAAATAACTTCATCAACTGCACTTGAAGGGAGGTTATGGTCCTTACCCGATTTCAAATGTTTTCTAGGAATCTTATTAAGTATTTGTTTGAGCATATTTCAATTGGATCACCCAAATTCAACCTACAGATCTCGCATAGAATGATATCTGAGCAAGCTTAAAGAACAACTTAAACTATCACCGTCACCAAATGGGCCTCTATTTTTTCATTCAACATATACTAAAATACCAACAACCTTGGATGCAAAAATGATCAAATATTAGACTCATCAAGAAGCTGAAATATGTGAAACCCTGAGGAAACAAACAAACTTCCATTGTCTTCACATTTTTTAAAGAAAAGGGACAAAAAAATTAATTTTTTCAAACAATATCAATAAAAAAAAATTCAAAAGAGACAGCCTCAGGTACAGAAATCCACTCTGAACTGAAAAATCCCACTAATTTCTTAATCACCAGTTAAGTAAATCCACATCTTTTCTCCAAAACTCAAAAGTTTCAATCTTTTGACTTAAATTGCAAAACCTGACACTGGGGAAAAAAATATAAAATATAAAAAATAAAATCAATAATCAGAAACAGATGTAATTATTCAATGCCAAGAACAAATAAAAAAAAAGCTATAAGGAAACGTATACGAATCCACAATTCACCATTCTCTTCGATAAAAAGAAACTTTTCTTACAATAATGTTCCTTCAGAATATACAGAACAAAAGAATTTGGTAAGTGCTTACAGAAAAGAACTGAGAAAAGTAATGCAAAACAAAGATTCTTCGTTCTTGAATGCGCTTTTAGTATTTCCTTTTGCTGTTCATCGTTGTTTATTGACGTAGAAATTTTTCTCAAGTGGTGCTACTCGGAAAGGGGCCGTGAGCGCCCCCTCCAATAGGGGGGCGCCAAATTGGACCCTGTCCAAGGAGAATTTTCCATTTTTCTTGAACTATTTTCCTGTTTTGTTTGTCACAGTATATTTTTCCCATGGGTGATCAAACAATCATGTTTTTGCTAAGATTGAAAAATAGTTGCAGTTAATTTTAAGTAAATTTTCATCCTGTGACCTATTTAATTTTTACTTTTAAATTATATGATCATTGCTTATGATTCTTACATAAGGAAAAAAAAAAAAAAAATTAAATAAAAAAAAAAGAAAGAAAAGAGGAAAAAAAAGAAAAAAAAAAAAAGGGAAATTTGACTAGTATTAGAATGATAGTTTTTCCAGATTAGTATTTTATAATATTTTACAAATATTTAAAAACATATTTTGTGTGAGTCCCGTGGGATAGGGCATAAATATATAGTGACAGAGATTTTGTATGTTTCTATTTCTTGATCGCGTCCAATCAATTTACATGTAACATGTCAAATATTAAAAATTATGTGCTAGGAATTAAATCGTAAGAAAGCCATGCCGCTAATGAATGAGTTTATTAGAAGAGAAAACTAGCCTCTTATTTTGTCCTACTGTCTCTAGTCCCAAATAATAGGTTGTTTGGTGGAGATTAAAATTAAATTTTTAGTAAATTTTGATAAAAAATTTTGAAAATGTGTGGTTAAAAAATTGTGGGATCCATGAAAAATATGATTAATATTAATTATTTGACTTTGGTTTAGATTAAAATCAGATTTTAATCCGAACCAAACAGAGTCTAGGAATTATTATTACAAATTTGGATTTATGTACGAAAAAGAAATCATCCATTTTAAAATGTTTCTTGTACTAAAATAACATGACATGGAATATTTTTCAATATTTTTTATCCTTGTACATTTCTCAATTAATAAATTTTCTTGATATTGTGGTGATGACAAGATTTTAATATTAATTCTAGTGCGGAACAATTAGAAAAGAAAATCATATATCAGTTGGAAAAAAAAGAAGAGAGAAATAAAAATGATCTATAAAAACACGTGTAACTTTCAACTTGAGTATCAAATTTACGCGAGAGAGTACAATCAAAAGCGTTTTTCAATTCCCTATAATTTTTGTCTGGATGACAATTGGCCTTTGGCGAACATTGTCTAACTTTTGGGGGTCAAATTTCATCATTTAAAGATCCATTTTATCATTTTTTTCTGTTTTGAATCAATCTAAGGGTATTTTCGTCATTAATTCAGCTTTTTAGTTTTATTCATATTTGTCTATTGAATTAGGATTTCGCTTTGATTAGTATTCATTTTGACTCTTTAAAAATATTTTAAGAGTTTGAAAATCCTATAATCCTTTTTTATTAATAAAAATTCAATTTTCCCATTACATGGTATATTTTTGTATTTCTCACGTTTGTTTGAACGAAATTCAAGCAACACTTGTTTCTGTGTTACAAATCAAATCTTTATTATTATTCACGTCAAATTCCTTTTGCACCATGTTACTTCGAAAAAATTTCAAATTATGAATTCTAAAGCACAACAGAAAGGTATCCATTTGGAAGTTATAAAATAGAAAATTAAAAATGCAAAAACAACCCCACCCATTAGCTTAGGAATTCACAAAGCCTTTGTTTGACCCACATTTTGTAGAAATAAAAATGGGTGGAATAGTATTTTTCATGGGTCTTGAAGGTCTAGAATTTAGTCTGGTGTAAGTGGAGATACCTGGATATAGGAATGCTCTATTCCCCGAATCGGGAAGATGCCCAACTTCCTGATTTCATTTTTTTATTCATTTTATTTCACCCCTATGCAGCTTTTGTCCTTTTTTTAACTCCCCACGCTACTCCCACCCCCACCTGGCCCCTCCCTCTCCATTTACTTTTATGTACAAAATTGTACTATTTTATTTTGCCTTTTATTTTGCTTCAATTTTTAGTGCGCGTATTTTTTAATATTTTAAGTGCTTTATTTTCATTTTCTCTCTTTTATTACATGTAGATTACATTTGTAAATTTAAACTTCATTTTGTTACAGATTACTAGTGTGTTCGGGTTTTTTTTTAGTATTATAAAAAAAAAATTTATTTTTTTTAAAAGTAACATATGTGGTTGAAAAGTAGTTTTGAAAAATGTAATGGTTAAAAAGTGATTTGAAAAAATGTGAAAAATAAATTTATGGTGAATTTTGCTTGAATTATGGTGAATTTTGCATCCACTATTTGAATTGGCAAACTAAAAAATTATTTGTTAGACAATGCATTTTGAAACACGTTCAAGCATAGCAAGTTACGATAATATAAGGACATTAAATTTAAACAAATCTATAAACAAACATGTTAAATCGTACACAAATTTTGACAAATTTTTGTGCAATATCTTAAGGGTTCGATTTAAATCGTGTAAAAAAAATTTGTGCAATATCCTTAAGAAAAATGGAAAAAATTTATCTCATACTAATAAAATAAAAAATAAAAAAAATTAAGTCTTGCTCCTACCTGCAAGGAAGAGAAGAAGTAACAATAAATAAATAAATAAATAAAAAATTTTGAAAACACAACACAAGTGTCTCCGGGACACGGAGGCAAGTGCCCCCGTGTGTGAAATTTTTTTTATTTTATTATGATTTTTTTCCAGGAGCAAGCGGAGCAACTTAATTATTATTATTATTATTTTTTTTTTTAAGTATGAGATCAATTTTTTCCTTTTTTATTAAGGATATTGCACACAATTTTTTTACACGATTTAAATCGATCCCTTAAGATATTGCACAAAAAATTGTCAAAATTTGTGTACGATTTAACATGTTTGTTTATCGATTTGTTTAACTTTAATGTCCTTGTATTATCGTAACTTGTTATGCTTGAACGTGATTCCAAAATGCATGTCTAACAAATAATTTTTTAGTTTGCCAATTCAAACAGTGGATGCAAAATTCACCATAAATTTATTTTTCACATTTTTTCAAATCACTTTTTAACCATTACATTTTTCAAAACTACTTTTCAACCACATATGTTACTTTTTAAAAAAATAAAAAAAATGTTATAATACTAAAAAAATCCCGAACACACTAGTAATCCGTAACAAAATGAAGTTTAAATTCACAAATGTAATCTACATGTAATAAAAGAGAGAAAATGAAAATAAAGCACTTAAAATATTAAAAAATACATGCACTAAAAATTGAAGCAAAATAAAAGGCACAATAAAATAGTACAATTTTGTACATAAAATTAAATGAGGAGGGAGGGGTGGCGTGGGGGTGGGGGTAGGTTGGGGAGTTGAAAAAAGGACCAAAGCTGCAGAGGGGTGAAATAAAATGAATAAAAAAAGGAAATCGGGAAGTTGGGCATCTTCCCAATTCGGGGAACAGAGCATTTCTGTTCCTAGATATCAAAAAAAAAAAAAAGGGGGAATAGTATTATCTTGAAAAATGAGTAATTGAAAAAGAAGCAAAACTTTTCAATTTACATATAATATTATTTTATGAAGATTGTATGATTAAAAATAGGAAGAAGAAAAATGAAATGAAAATTAATGGGTAAACCGGGCAAAACCTGTGGACATCTTTTCAGTTTGTCATCATTACATTCTATTCCTCGTGCCCATTTCCACCACATAAAATTGTGTCCACCAAATCTAAGACCCCACGCCACTCCACACCACCCAACTTTCTCGGATCCATATACAAATTCATTCTATCATTCAAGAACTAAAAAAGTAGCCATTTTAAACGATTATTAGACCAAAAATGTCCCTAACAATTAGACTACATATCACTAATACTGCACAGTTACATTCCACAATCAAGAAATGCCATTACAGCACCAAATTTAAGACCAAACCCATATACCATTCCAATCCGTTTGCCCCATTTTTGCTCATCCATAAAGAGATGGCTTCTTTATCATCTCCTTCTAATAAGGGTTCTTTGGTAGTGAAAAGTTCTTTGATTGAGCCAGATGGGGGTCAATTGGTGGATCTTGTGGTGCCAGAGATCCAAAGAGCAGCCAAAATTTCAGATGCTGAAACAATGCCGAAGGTGAGGCTTACAAAGATTGATCTTGAGTGGGTTCATGTTATAAGTGAGGGTTGGGCTAGCCCACTAAAAGGGTTCATGAGAGAAGATGAGTATTTACAGAGTTTGCATTTTAATTGTTTGAGAATGAAAGATGGGAGTGTTGTGAATATGTCCCTTCCTATTGTGTTGGCCATTGATGATGAGGTTAAGGAAAGAATTGGAGTCTCTAATAATGTTGCATTGATTGGTCCTAATGATGATTTGGTTGGCATTCTTAGAAGGTCAGTATCTCGTTTACAACATGGTATATAAACGATGATCTCTCTGTTTTTCTTCTTTTATTGTCTGTATATGTTTGTTTCTAAGTGTTTGTTTTCGTGTAACGATTACTTCTTGTTAAGTCGTGGGACCTAATTATTGCCACTTCGTGAAACTAGTCGCAGAAATAACTCAGACCGAAATTTCATTAAGCACTATTTAGGAATTTGTATTCCTGTAAAATTCTATTAAGCATTGTGAAATTTGGTTTTGCACTAATTTATTTTATAAATTGAGGGTCATCCTTAGGGTTTATAATTATCATAAAGAGAGAGGGGTTAGAGAAGATAAGAGTGCAATTTTCTCTTGTCAACCTTTTTTTTTTTTTTTTTTTTTTTTTTTTTTTTTAAATTTAAAAC
>NC_036248.1:28059668-28105987 GCF_002742605.1 Olea europaea var. sylvestris | reverse complement strand
TTTTTTTTGGATAAAACTGATCATTTATAAGAGAAAAGAATGTGCAGGATTCGAGGACACATAGTCATCTAATGGATATTGATTCTAGAAGTAACAATTACTTATTTTAAAATGTAGACAAAAATGCCCTTGGAGTGTATCATGACATTTTATTCTTGGTGACAGCATTGAAATATACAAGCATAACAAAGAAGAGAGAATTGCTAGAACATGGGGAACCACAGCTCCCGGATTACCTTATGTTGAGGAGGTAATTACGCCTGCTGGAAATTGGCTCATTGGTGGAGATTTGGAAGTTTTACAGCCTATCAAATATAATGACGGCCTCGACCACTACAGACTTTCTCCGCAACAACTCCGTAAAGAATTTGATAAACGCCAAGCAGATGCGGTTTTTGCTTTTCAGCTAAGGAATCCTGTTCATAATGGTCATGCTTTATTAATGAATGATACTCGCAGGAGACTTCTTGAAAGTGGGTACAAGAATCCAATTCTTTTGCTTCATCCTTTAGGAGGTTTCGTAAAGGCTGATGACGTGCCACTTGATGTTCGTATGGAACAACATAGCAAGGTTTGTTGTTGATAACTTCTGCACATAATTTCTCATATGCTTTTGGCTATGTTAAAACTTATTTCCTCTATGTTTTTGCTAAAATTGTTTGATCTTTTCTAAGTCCTTTTTTGTTGGGTATTTTTGGTTTAAAAACTTACTTTTAAGTCTTTACTTTGAAGAAAGGTACTATCACATTTTTAGGTTTTGCCGAACTTGCTTTTAATTTAAATTATATACTAGATAACAAGGCCCGTAACATAAATGTCAACCTCACGTGCTTGGAAAATATTCCCCAAAGAAATAGAATAAACATAAAACAACTTTAGGACATGTTTAAGGGAATTTTGATTTGAATATGTAAAGAGTTGGTCATAAATTTATTATGCAGTAGAGTGCCTTCTTAGGATAAGATAATGATCTTTTCAAGGGGAGATAAAATTCATTTTTCTCTTTTACATTTCTAAGGTGGATCTTTGGAACTGCAAATTTCTACAGTGAAGATTAAAACAAATATATTCAAGATGTTTTTGGACCCTAAAACAAATCATACTTGCCGTTCAGATTTATATGAGGTTTTCATTCTTGCATAGGTACTAGAAGATGGGGTTCTCGATCCCGAGACTACAATTGTAGCTATTTTTCCCTCACCAATGCTTTATGCTGGACCAACTGAAGTACAATGGCATGCAAAGGCACGGATAAATGCAGGTGCTAATTTCTACATTGTAGGCCGTGATCCTGCTGGAATGGGCCACCCAACAGAAAAGAGGGATTTGTATGATCCGGATCATGGGAAGAAGGTGCTAAGCATGGCTCCAGGTCTGGAGAAATTAAACATCTTGCCATTCAGGGTAGGTAGCCTAATATGCTACTAGGACTTACAATTCATATGTGACTTATCATCATATGTTGCAGTATTTTCTGTATAATTTTAGTAAGATTGGTAGAAATAAGAGCATTTGCCATTTCAACAACGTGAAATATTGAAATGAAAATAACTCTAAATATTGTGCATTAATGAACCTGCATCAGCTGTATGTGCAATTGCAGAAGTTTCTGGCTTCATAGTAGATGAAATGTTCAGTTTGCTCGTAACCAATCCATTGTTCGCTCAAACCATCATTTCATGTCTCTTCTCATATTACCACTTAACATATTGGGCATTTTTGTTACCTACCACTGGACACTGTTATACAGTACTGAACAACTTTTTACTTCTTTTCTTAATGGTCATGTCCATTTCAGCCTAGTCTGGAATACCTAACATACCAATTTTGTGTTGTTGAGTTATGGTGCATGTGTGATATGTGCTACCAATTTGACCAAAAACGTGTTTTACCGAATGGCAACTTTGTTAGTCGAAGGAATTAATTGAATCTTGACAATTGGCATGATGCTGGCCATTTGATGAAATTCTGGATGGTTCCAAGGGTTAGAACCCTTCACTTTTCTTCAGCCGTTTCATTATTGAGTTCATCTGGCTTTGATTTGAGAGAATATTCAACCCTTCATTTAGGGTTTCTCTTTTATTTTTGAAAACCTCATTCGAGATTGAGATCTTCAAATCATCATCTGATTCTAGTGTTTTCTGAGTGAAAAATGTTAAGGGCTTGAGTATTCTTGTGTAGTATAGATCAGATTAGTGGTTTGTGTGAGTTCTTAATGGATTTGGTTATTCAATCTATAGTTTCTGAAAGATCTGTCTATTTTTGGCTTGATCTTTGTATTGTTGAACTATTGTGTAAACTTTGGTTGCCATTTTGGCCATTATAGTGCAATCGAGCATTATCACTTTTAATGGATGCTCAATAGGGGATTAGGTGTTAGAAGCGATCACTGAACTTGTGGGGCTTCAGCCGAATCAATTCTCAGTGTTGTATTTTTTATTTCTGCAAATTTTACTTTCTGCACTATTTCTATTTTGGGTTTGATCGCTTAGAACTTTATTTCTAAGCATTTCATGGGTCTTCAGCACTTGTAAATATAAACTAAGACTCTATCCATGCATATTTTCACACCGAAGTGAGTGAATTGAATGACCTGTTTTAGTCAAAAGAGGTCGTCTAACTTCTTGTCTGGTGTCCGAAGTTTATTAGCACTTGGTTAATCCATTACTTCAATAGTTGATTCCTCGATGCTGATGGTTGATGTGTACTATTTTGACATGGAGCTTCATATAAAGTTTGTACGTTGGAATTATGAGTTCTCTGACTTTTCTCATCAACACTATAATGCAGGTAGCTGCATATGATACTGTAGAAAAGAAGATGGCATTTTTTGACCCTTCACGCGCTAAAGATTTTCTCTTTATATCGGGAACCAAGGTAAGTGTACAATTTTGACTCCATGCTTACCTGTTGCTGCTCTTCTCTTAAAGAAATTTCGAAAGAATGTTGAGTAAATTAAGGCCTTAAATGTCTGTATTCTTTTATAATTCATGATATGTCAGTAAATTATTTTGGTGATGCGCAAACCTCTGCGCGTATTAGAGAGAGAGAGAGAGAGAGAGAGATTGTTGAAAGTTCACATGCTCGAAATTAAGTTTATTGGGAATAATGCTCATCTTATTTGTATCTGTCATGGAAGATACGCCGAACTTTTCATGGTAATCTTGTGTCTACTTTGCAGATGCGAACTTATGCGAGAAACGGTGAAAACCCTCCTGATGGTTTTATGTGTCCTGGAGGATGGCAAGTATTGGTGAAATACTATGAGAGCTTACAGGCTGAGGATTCGCCACAGAAGCAAACTGTTCTATCTGCTTAGATAGGACGATTTTTGAATTAGGATTGTTTCTGTAATTTCAAAGTTTTGCACATGGTTATTCATGAATTAAGGTTTAATTTAGCAGATAGAAATCCTTCGTGTTCTTGGCAAAATTTCTTAATATAAAAATCTAGGATTAAACACAACTGTTTTCTTAAAAGAGAAACATTTTTTTTAGTGAAATTTCTAGGATATTAACTTTTCTTGAATCTTGTATAACTTGATTGAATAGTGAAAAGGTAAGAATCAATCTGCTATGTTCATCTAATTTAGACATGTATAAACATTTCATCAAGTAACTGAATTAGATGGAACAAATAGCAACTTATGTAACGGTTCTCTTCTTTAATCTCGTCTAACAACCAAACATTCGTTTATGACACACTTTGCAAGGTGAATTGTACAATGTTAAAACTTTAGACGAGCAATATTATTTAGCCCTATTGGGTTTATGTCGCCTGGATTGGAATCGCAACCTCGAGTGAGGCTACATAGCATTACTGTAGACAATAATATAGAATTCATATTAAAAAATCTTGTCTATTGAATTGTTCTCAAGCTAGGAATAGGTTCAGTCAAGTGACAATGAATGATAAAAATGACCTGGGAGTTATAGTTGCTTTTTAATTATGTCTTTCTTTTTTATATTGATCTTAAAATTTAATGGACGGTCGATAAATGTAGGGTGAAGAATAACAAAAATATGCTTTTTTTTTGAGATGATAACTGAGAAGGTATAATTAGATAAAGGATTGTGGGGTACAGGGACGTACCCAAACAGTTCGAACTGTGGGGTCAAATTTTTTTTTTTTTTTTTTTTGTAACAACGTCTCATGAATAAAAAGGAAAAATCGGTTGTTTATTGTTCATGTTCGGTATTTGCACTTTGGGAAGAAATTGGTGGATTATACGATATATCTATGGACTAAATAATAGATATGGATCATGTGATATGGATATAGATTTAGAATATGGACATTTTAAGGTCGAAAATTAAGTTTTCAGCAAAAAAAAAAAAAAAATCCAAAAAACTGTGGGGTCGTTTGACCCCATGTGGGTCCGCCCCTGGTGGGGTAGTTGTTAGTGAACAAAGCTTGAACAAAAAATTCACCGTATAATTTTTTATTTGTGAATAAAATTATTTTGGAATACAATTGAAAAATCATTTTATTTTGATCATATCTTCCATAGAATATTTTACACATTTGGATGAAGAGAGAATTTGTCCATACCGTCGGTAAAGGCAAAATAAGCCAGTAGTATTTGCACGTGCACAAATATACATATGATGTTCTTTATTCATTGAAAATAAGAACTTTAAAATATCAGGCGTTAGGTTTTAATATTTTGCTTCGGCAAAATCTAGTTATTAAAATTGAATATGTGTTGAAAGGTTTGAGTTTGTATAGCCCTTGTTTGAGTCTCGTTCTTGTCAAAAAAATGTATTTTTGAACAGTATATTGATGAAAAATATGTAGTTAAAAAATAAAGAAAAATCATGAATGTGAGTATAATATTATTTTATTGAAAAATATGATTGAATTGGGATCAAATCACTGTTGAAAAATATATTTTGATAGAATCAATCAAAAGCTTATTCAATATTTTGCTCCTCATAAAAACCAATTCGCACCACCATTTTGTTCCTTCGCACAAAAGAAAAAAATTTCACAATTACCAATTTATTAACCCAGTAAGTATCAAGTTGGTCTAAACCTTTTAAAAGAAACAAGTTTGCCTCCATAGTTAACCAATCAAAACTTGAAATATTACATCACCGTTTGGTGTAGCTAAAAAAACCAAATTTCAAGTATATTTTTATAAAAATTAATTAAGTCCTTGTTTGAGTTTCATTTTATTCGAAATTCATTTTTATCTTTTTTCTTTTTAAAAACACATTTTTAAATAAAATAATATTATATGTGAATCCAAAATTTTTTCTTATTTTTAACTATTCATTCTCCAATAAATCACTATTTCAAAATACCTTCCTATTTTTAAATGTATAGTTGAAAAGTTGATAAAAATTATGAATCCCATAAAATATATGATTAAAATTAATTATTAACTTCGATTTAGATTTTTATCGGAATTTTGATTCAAATTAAACATGAGCTAAATATTAGCTAAATTGTTGTATGAATCTTGTGTAGAGAAGTAGAATATATTTCAAAATAATTTATAAGATTTATGTTATTGGAGGTTGATTATGTAACTATAATAAACATTTGGGACCAAAAATGAAATTTTGCAGATACTTCAAAGTTAAGCGAACCCGTAAACATTACAAGGTTAAGAGTCGAAGTTTTCCTCCCCCTTTTCCTCTCCCGCCACGAATTTTCCTTCCTTCGCAATACCGGGAAAACAAATTTCCCTTCCTCACACGTATCGCTCGATCAAATCGGATTCCGTTTTTCAAACAATGTGGTGAACTCGATCGACAGGAAAATTCCGTTCTTCTCTTCAAATCAGATTCCTTTTCACACAAAAATTCCACTCCCACAAGGATTCAATTTTATCTCTGTTAATTTTGATCTCCACGGACCAAAAATTAGGGTTTATCTTCTTTTTTTTTCCTTTAAATTTCTTTTTTTCCCCTCATTTTGAAACCCTAGGTATATAATTTTTGTTTTATAATTAATTACTTTGAAATTCGTTGATTCTTTTGTATACAAGAGTTTTTTCGTTGATGGATTAGATTTGCAGCTGACAATATATTTAGGGTTCTGTACAAGAAAAACTCAGTGAAATTTTTGGTGCTTTGTTTTAGTTTGTCATTAAAAATTGAGGGTTTTCTTGTTTGAACGAGAAAAGTACCAAAAAAAAAAAAAGAAGAAGAAGAAGAAGACAAATCTAGGGTTTTTCTATAGAGCATATTACTGTTGTCATTGTTTTATTTGGGTATATCTGGAAAAGAGAGAAAATATATAAAATCTTGGGGTTTCTGAGATGGCCTTGAATTATTCACACTGGCCAAAATTCCCTGCGCACATTGGTGAAGATAGTTTGGTATCTCCCATGAGAATTGTGAACGGTGTTCCAGTGATGAGTGGGGAAGGTTTTACAAGGACGAACCATGGGAGCCTAGGGGAAACTGAGGAGCATAATTTTAGTTGTGGGAGGGACAGTGATGATAGGTGTAGTACGCCAGATTCAGCGTCCAATGATATTGCAAACCTCTTGCCTTCTGACCCCTTCGGGATGGATATAGAAACTACTTTCACAGCCATCACAGGATGGCTCGAGGATTTAGATGTCAATTATGGAGGATATGTGAGGAACAACAATTGTGCATCCAATCAAGATGACTATGATCGGTTTGCGGGGTGGAATTTGATTTGGAAAAATGCCTTAAAATTTCAATCTCTGTCAAGCAATGTTCACTTTGACGAGAAACTGAATATAGGTATCCAATCTCTTGTAAGAAATCTTCAGGGAGAGGAGAATCTGAACAGGTGTATCCACTCATTTCCAGACAATGCTCATTTCAGTGAGAAATTGAGTGTGGGCAATGAGTTGAGTCCTTATAGTGAGGAGAGAGATATGGGGGGTGCATTGGCCCAATATGTTAGCAGCTCTGAGGTGCAATTTAAAGAGAAAGGAGAGGGTGTTGACAGTTGTGCCAAGGAGAAAGTACCCCATGAAGCTTTGGCCTTTACTCTTAGTTATCTGGGAATCAAGGACCTTCTGTCTGTTGAAAGGGTTTGCAGGTCTTTATGTTCCACAGTCCAAGATGATCCCTTGTTGTGGAGGACTATCCACATTGATCAGCCACTCAACGAGAGGATCACAGATGATGTGCTGCTGCAATTGGCTCGCAGATCTCAAGGTAGTCTCCAATGCCTGAGCTTGGTGGAATGTCCGAGGATCACAGATGATGGTTTGAGGCGTGTACTTGAAACTCATCCCCAGTTGACTAAGGTCAGTAGCTCCACCATTGTCTAATATTGCTTTCCGTTGCAATTTTAATTCTTAAGTTGATTTATTTGCGATCAGACTATTGATGATATGATGTAGTTCTACTAGAATGATACAGAATTCCTTATTCATCACAATTTTTTTTCTGGCATTTCAATCATTTGACCCCGTTTAAAATGTGTTTGTAACTACACCAATGCCTACTTTTAATGAACATTTATGATTTCTAGCCATTTTATGGGGGTCGTATGCTCTGTTGTGAGTTGTCACCGTCTGGTTGGGTGGTGTACTAGTGACTATAAGTGTAGGATAGCAAATAGAATTGAAGAAATAGTGTTTGTATAACATGTGATGATGAAGATAACATAGGGCCTGGGTTCAAGTTTGTGTCTTGCATTAAATGAATCCGGCCTGGGCCTGAGGGTGTGTGTTTGAAGATGGCATTTATGTTAACTTGTCTTCTCCTTTAATATTTTAAGCTCGTAAATGATGCTCTTAACAATATTGACAGTGAAAACTGGCTAAGCAAAATTTGGAGTCTAAATTTTAAGCATTTGCATTTTTATTTTTATTTTTTATTTTTGTTAAATAGCAGGTGCATTATTTTCTTTCAAAAAATCATTTGATAGGGTGATGTAGGTCGGTAGCAGTGACCATCGATGAAATGTGAACAGATGCTTGCGAATCTGTTTCATTGCATGCAATTTCCAGCACACATTAATTATGCTCAAGATTGGATAATATACATTTCTTTGACTTTGTGTAATTGAACATTTAATTGGATCATAATCATTATTTTTCTTCCGGCACATGTCAGTGTCACTGCAGCTAGTTAAGTGGGAATGAGGACAACATAGTGCTTGTCGGAGAGCGTGTCCCACTAGTTTAAATTTCATCCTGTTTCAATATTTATAGGAGCTCTAAGTGGTGTTATGCATCCTTTTAATTACTATGGGAGCATAGAACCTTCAATCAATAGTCAGGATTTACATATCCGTCGCCGGAACTTAATAGTTGAAGGGTTCCTTGATTTTAAGCTTAAAAGGGTGGTTTCTGGTTCAATGATTTTTAAATTAGACTTGTGGCCTGGCACTTTTGATTGTGCCCGTGTATTGTTTATTGCCTTTAGTGGTAGAGGATGCTTTTTAGAAGTAATATTTGTAAAGTATGCCATTTAGAAATTGTGATGGAAAAGAATTATGATTTAATAATTGTAAGAGCTTGAAACACATTTATTTATTTAAACTGTCCTCTAAGATAGAATTTCAAAAAGTGGTGTAGGAAGGGGTGTTTTATGGTTTAGATAACAACTATTAGTCAAGGATGTTTTCTATAATAATATGTTAAAGAGTTTTATGCTCTCAAGAATATAGAAATTGGTAAACCTGAAAATAGTTTCAAATACTTGTTACCCAATTTAGTGTTCAAATGAAACTACAATGAACTTGCTTTCTTAATTTACGATAAGACGCAAGTCATCTCCATTGTAGTTTGTTCTCATTTGTTAATATCATAGATTAAGAATCTAACCCATTGCGATGATATTTTCATCGATGGATTAATTTACGATTAATGTTGGAATTGTGGATGTTCTTGTCACACGTCACTTCCCTTCCTTTTACTTGAAGCGGTCTATAGTGGATACTTTTAAGTAGTTGTAGCACCAGTTATGCTCTTAGTTATGTTCTTACTTTCTGGTGAACTGCAAGATACTGATTTTCTACATCGTTTTTACGTTACACAAGTTGCTAAGTTTTATTATGTTCTGCAGCTGTGTGTTCCTGGATGTACAAGGCTTACTATTCAAGGTATTCTAAATAATCTCAAGGTGTTCAACTCTGATAAAGGTGTCCAAGGTATAAAGCACCTGAGAATTGGTGGGATATATGGGGTGACACGTGAACATTTTGAAGAGTTCAAGCTATTACTTGGTGCTGATAATGACAAGCTCCGAAATCATCACAAACCACACTTCTATTGTCGGGGGAATTTTTATATTCTGTGTGATGATGATCGTGCGATTGATATTGAAATGTGCCCAAGATGTGAAAAACTGAGGCTCATTTATGACTGCACAGCCAAGGGCTGTCAAGTTGAAGATCATGCTGCGCAAGTCTGCAGGGCGTGTACACTCTGTATATCAAGATGTGTGCAGTGTGGCCGGTGTTTTAACAACACTGAATATGAAGAAAATTTCTGTTTGGAATTGATCTGCTCAGGCTGTTATAAGCAGCTGGATAGCTACTGAGATAAACTGGACAAAATGTTGATCTTCCAAGGAAGGCACTGCCCACGTGCCTAAGTTCTAATAACAGCCTTCGATGGCAGGGGATGTTGCTTATCCATTTAGGTCAGATGTCTGCCTCTAGGAGATGAAAGTCTGGAAAGACCATCTGATCTTGCAGTTCCAGAGTGTGATATTTATGGAACAGGAAGGGAAAAAAAGGAGGGAAAAAAAAATGTAAAGAAGAAAACGCAAAAAGAAAAGTGAAAAATGGAAAAGAAAATGCGGAGTATGCTTTCTCAAAACTATAGGATAATCATGACAATGTCAAATCATGTACTCTTCAAGCATATTTTGTTCTCAACAAACTGTATTTTATCATCAATAGGTTTGTCATTGGTGCTTCTGATAGTCGCATCCTCGCTTCCAAGTGCCGGCCATCAATTTATTTGGTGCCAGTGATTGGACGATACAAGTCTTGAAGCTCTTGTCTCATAGAATCTGAGATGTTTGAGGATATGATCTCGTTTTGAACATTGAAAGATCTGTTGGAATTAGAAGTATTTTGCAGGATCTTTCCTGCTTTGATCTGTATCAAGGGATGTCTAAGAATCGTTTCAGATGGAGAGGACTGTTTCTTTGCAGCCCGTTGGTGCATTCTGTATGCCGTTATTTTCTGATTTGATTGTTAAAATGACATTATACTATATTTGCTTGCTGAATGAGGCGTGTAAACTCTATTTTCTTGGTTATACTTTCATGCTTATAGGTGATGATTTGCCAAAGGGAGATTATATATTTGTCCTGTCTACCTGGTTTGAGTACTGATTAAAGAAAGGATAGGAAGTTCAGAACATTATACCCAAGATGCCTTTAAGAGTTCTCCTAGCCAGATTGTAAATGCCTGCAGCCGTTGTTTAGACATTGATTTCAATCTCAACCGAAGAAATTCTTTCATGATAATTGCTTAATTACTCAAAAGCTTAAGGGGGTGTTTGGGAGTGATTTTTCATCCAAAAAAATTGATTTTTTGATCGTTATTTCATTATTTCAGTAGCAATTTTTTACTTCTTCTCTTACATGTGACTCCCACTTTTCTCCTAATTTTCAAAAAATCAATTTTCAAAATTCCTATCGAACAGGGCCTAAAATTAACATTAGCTTGACCAAAATATTGTAAAACGAATAGGAGAATGTTTGTGCAAACGAGTATGATTCGTTAGACTTTGCCCCCAAATACATTGTGTAATTAATTATCCATTGTATAAATTTTGAAAACACAACATTTTACATTATCTATTCAATCAAATAAAAAATATTCAGCTTAGGTCATAAATTTGCAGGATCTATAAACATAGCTAGGGGATTTACAGATTTCATCTTTGACCTGTTACGAAATAAGAAGAGCGCATAATGTTAATGTTGAAGCATATATAAATTACAAAAGAACACTACAGAGGCTAATTCATCTTCGACCTGTTACAGAGTCTCAAAGGGGCTTCCGAACGAAGAAATTCTCGTTATTTTTGAGATTTCTTGCAGAGATTTTTCACCCATTTCAGGCTCAATATCTTCTTTCCCGACTTACTTTTTTCATCTTTTTTCTTCTTCTTGTCATCCTCCGATGCAGGTGGCAGAGGTTCCGGTCCCCACTGATCTGCCCATGAAAGCCCCTCGGAGCCATATATGTCCATGTTCTTGTTTTCTTTTTTAGTCCCTTGGCATTCCCAGACAAGAATTCCTGCAAAAAGAGCCCGATAAATTTGTCTTGATCGATATGCATCTTTGCTATATATGGCTATTTTCTATAGTTAGCCAATGGATTTAGTTCACCTGCTCAACCGGCTATTTTGTGACAGCCTTTCATCCATTGTCTTTGGCTTTCTTTCACAATCTCAAAAGTCCAATTCTTGGAGAAAATATAGCGACAAACTGAACAGTTTTGAATCAAATGAACTGAGAGGTATTTCAAGTCAAAACTATATTCAACTCGCACGGATAATTCAAACAATTTCATTGACTATTTGGCCATCTTGATACTACTTTTTAGTTTTTACAGCTTGTTTCTTCTTTAATAATGCACATTACCATGGAAGAACTTCTTGTTCTCCTATGATGTTCTTATTTGTTTAATTAACAATTGTAATAGAGTTTTGCTGGGGTGTCAGTGTTGGGAAATTAAATTCACAACCAGGGTTGGAGAAGAAACAATGCAAAAATTTAATTAAGAGGATGAAAAAACGAATCAAGATCATGACGAAAATGGAAGGTTCAAACATGACATTACATCGTTGTCCTCAAACGATATTTGCCCCCTCTTGATATTAATGTTGGTGCTTAAAGGATCTCGCGGCAAACGATTTGAAGGATTGATCAAACTTTGATGTAGAGAAACACAAAAGCACAAGTATTTCTCCACCCGAACTTGAAGAACATAAAGGGAATATATGAATGTGAAGGAAGAAATGATTTTTCTTTCTTGTGGAATGATGACAGATTACCATATATTTTGTAATCTGATTTCCATGTGTTTTTTATGTCTAATAAACACATATTTATAGCCATGAATCATAGCTTCACGAAATGGTGTCAAAATAAGATGAAAAGTGACAACTTTTAATCCAAAACGGCTCCCAAGTTTCAAATTGATAAATCAGTCAACGGCTATTTTCTAACACTATGCGTACGCATAGTAGAAGTAAAATCAATTCTGATTTTGCCAAAGCACGTTTCGCGTACGCACAAAAATAAGCCTGTAAGTACACATAGGCAAAAATCAAATTTTTCATTTTTCAATTTCTTTTGATTCTACCAATTCCAAAATTGAGTCCAATATCATTCCATTGATTTTGAACAAATATTCAACAGTCAGAGTAGAGGTTTACAAAACTCTTACCGACTACCTATAACAGGAGGTGGGTGGTTATGGGTAATTTTTTATACAGTAGGGGTTGTCTAATTTAGTAGAATCAATATAACTGATCTAGTTATTGGTTAGTCTAAGTTGAACGTAAAGTCTGTATACTCCATCCGTCTCAATTATATAGGCTTGTTTCGTTTTTCACAAGGATTAAGAAATCTTATTTAATGTCATTAGAAAATTAATTTTTGCCATGATCTTTCCTAATTTATCCATATTTAATTTTCAGTATGTAGTAGTAAATTATTGTTGAAATTAACAAAGAATTTGAATTATTTAATTTGAAGAAGAAGAAATTAGGCACCGTTTGATTGGCAATTTATTTCCATGGAAAATGGAATTTGAATAGCATTTTCCAATGTTAGTGCGTTTGATTGGGATTTATTTTTCATGAAATAGGAATTCTTGGATTTCTTGGTAATTGCACTTTTCTTGCTTTTGTGGGAAAATCGGTTACTATTGACTTTTTTTTTTCAATGAAAATAAATTCTAAGAATTATTGTAAAAAAAATATTTCTCTTTAATTGACAATTTTTATATAAAACAAAATCAAACGAACACCAAAAGATAGATGATTTTTTTTATTTATTATTGTTATTTTTTTATTTTGGCAATGAAAATAAATTTCATCCCCAATACCAGTAAATTCAATCCCTTTAATTGACAATTTTCATGTAAAATAAAATCAAACAAATACCAAAAAATACTTTTATTTCAACATTTTTCACATGGAAAATTATACCAATTAAACACAATAATTTACAATTCTCAGGAAAACAATTTCTAGTTAATTCAATTCCCTGGAGTTCGTTTTCTTTCCACCCAAATTTCATCTTTGCAATCAAACGAGCCCTTAGAGTTGTTCCATGTTTCCAAGAAGTGGGAATGTGTGTATTTGGATGATTTCATGAAATTGGCATATTAAGTAGGAAAAATTGAATAAGGATATATTGGTAGAGGAACAAAACAAAACATTTTAAATTAGGAAACAGACTTATATATTTGGGATAAGAGAAAAAGGAAACTCAGCCTATATATTTGGGACGGACAGAGAATTTTGTTATATAGCAAGATGTAAATTTTTCAAAGACAATAGTGATGTATGTTTCGTATAGGATTGACCTTTCCAAGCAGCTTGTTGATGAGATGCAGAGATGGCGCAGATTTTTTATTTTTGGGATTAACAGCCGAATGGAGCATATCATACGATGGGAGGTTTTAACAGTAGAAGTGGGGAATATTTTGCACAAAAAAGATAGGTAACTACACTCTTCAAATCGATAAATTTACTCTTTAAAACTTACCGAGCACGTCAAGTACACAAATGATTTATTTTAACTTGCAATTTCATTTTCATCACAATTATTGACATTTTTTTTTAATTATTTATTATTTATTATTTATTATTTTTCCCTTTCTTATCTAATCCTCTGGCTTTGTACTCATATATACCACAGACGGACCTATGGCCTTTTGTTTGGTTTGTTGTCGTATTTGAAGAATGAAGGACTTTTGAGGAAATTTCTTGAGGACGAAGGAGAGTAAAAAGCTGGCGTTAAAGCTGACAAAACCTTTTACACCAAAGACGGCTTTTTTGTCACGGCATGGCTGGACATGTTCGAGGGAGTAAAATGGTTACCAGAGTGTCGATAGTATGAATGAGCTCTGAGCAGGAATGGTATACCGTGGTTTCAACTAATGGTCGAATGAAGTTGAATAATGCGAAAGTTACGACGCGGCAAAAGGTGTTATAGCTACTAAAATTAAGCTCTGTAAAATTAAGCGAAGATTTGGACCGACTAATGTTGAAGAAGGAACAGACAAGTTATTGTTTAGTGAAAACGTTCCTTTTCAAAGGGTACTTTCATTAAGAAAAAGTACGTCATAAGAACTTTCATTAAGAAAACTTCTGCATATAGAAATTAGAAGTTGAGATCCTGTCTAGGATTAAAGTGGAATTTTGGGTGTAATAAAATTGTTAATTCTGTTCATTACTATGTTATTTATAAATTTACTCATATGCACAGCAAGTGGATCCGTGGCGCAATGGTAGCGCGTCTGACTCCAGATCAGAAGGTTGCGTGTTCGATTCACGTCGGGTTCAATTCCCATTTTTTATTTATGTTTCTCCTTCTACTTCATATCTGGGCTTTTTTATTTCCGGCCCAGTAATCATAAGCCCGTTCGTTGTCTCTCTCATGGAAGCCCACCAATCAGAAGCCCTAATTACACACAACCTTGCGAGGATCTCCAAGTGAACGAATGAAGCACTTTGAGTTTATGGAATGAATATTATCGAGACAAAAGAATTCTTTTTCTATCAAAATGTAAAATATTTGTTCTCATCAAGCAAATCAATCGGCTGAATTTTCAATCATCCCATCCAATTCAAGAAGGAGACTTCAGAGAAAGACTTAAATTTGGATTATTTTGAAACATTAGTGTAAAAGCTAGGCAATATGGTTAATAACGCTTTAATTACCGTAAAACTATATCAATTAAAGTAAAAAGAAAACAAATCATGCTATAAACAAAAAAACAGTTCTCGATATCCACTTCCAAACCCTAATTGAGCTAAAGAAAACAAATAAATCAGAGGAACTTTGCTATTTGTACACTGATTTTTGACATTTTGTTTGAAACTTGTATTGTTGTCAAGTGTCAATTGGATGAAAAAACTGTTTGAAATTTAAATTGTCCAATAGAGTAGTGACACGTAACAAAGTATAAACTAAAATATACATCGCAGTGTACATGTAGCAAGGTTCAAATCGGAAATTGAAGAGATACAAATCAAGCCTCCACAATTTCAGAATCTACTTGGTGAATGGCTGGTTCTCCCCAATTAGAATAGGTAGATTAAATCCTTCCCTTAGAACCGTACTTGGGAGTTTCCTAATTCATACGACTCAAAAAACTTATGAATTTTAAATATTGAATTATTCAGTAAGGGGTTTATAGATTTGAGATTTTAGGATTTTGCCTTTTGTAAATGCTTAATTAAGTAAAACTTGTGAATTTTGTTTTCATTTTTCAATTTTGTTTCAAATTATATGCAATTTTATTTCTTATTTTGAGATGAGCTTATTTTAAAATTCTTCTTTTTTTTGCTATTTGTTATGCATTAAAAAGAGTGACATAAATGTGTCAAGTTTTAATTGTTAAATAAAAAAAAAGGACAAAATTCAAATTTTATAAGATCTAATTCTAGAGTAGTTGAAAATATTGCTTTCTTAATCGTTGTCTCAATCTTAGTTCCAAGATCCACTCTTATTCTTAGTTCCAAGCAACACTCTAATTTGAAAAGTCTTCCCAAACGGGTTTTTTGGATCATTAGGATTTATTTGATAGAACTTCTATTTTTACTTTTACTTATCGTAGAAGAGCTTTTAGCCTGAAATAAAAACATTTCCAAAAGTATATACAAGGAGAAAATGAGAGGAAATGGGGGGAAAAAGAAAGCATGGTCTGAATTTTTTGCAATTCCACATACAACTGAAATACAACGTGAATCAATGATTCACTTCACTGAATCAAAATGTGAATCAATTATTCACTGAAAAAGGCATTCAAAGAGTGAACACACAAATTTTGCTCCTTCCTTTATGCCTCATCCCATTCATCATTCTTGTATGATACCAAAGTGTCAACTTTGTGTATCTGCACAAGTAAATCAGGAAATTTGTTAACAATGATCATCTAAAATATGATAATCGTCTTGATTTCGACTCAGAATTCAGTGCATGAAGTCAAAAAGAGATGGAAAATCGAAGGACGATAAGGATAGTAAGTGAACCCCAAAATTAGGCTGCAGATTTTACCTTAGTATCAAAGGAGTGCAATTTCACCATCTGTGGGTTGGCTATCAGTTTAGGGTCACTCTCAACCCAAGTAAATGGGACTGCCACATCTGTGTCTGTGTAGGCTAACACATCAAAAACACCTGCAATGCACAACAACCAAATTAATTATAGAATCGACAATAATAATACAATGGTGGTGGATGTTGCTCGAAAATTAACATCACAAATATCGAGCCCCCAGTGTTGTCAGGGACCTAGAAGAAAAGTAATAGAATCGAATCAATACATCGCGAATATCAAGCCCCTATTGTAAGATCACTTAGAAAGAATAATACACGATGGATTGGCTCAAAAATGAACATCACAAATATCGAGCCCCTAATGTTGTTGGTCAGGGACCGAGAAGAAGAGCACCGAATCAAGACATCACTAATATCGAGCCCCTATTGTTGGTGGTTGGGCACCAAGATCTAGATCACTCAAAAAGAACAATACGTGATGGATTTTGCTAGAAAATGGACATCACAAATATCAGGCCCCTAATGGTGGTGCTTAGGCACCGAGATTAAGAGAACTCAAAGTTGGTACTTGGGCACCGAGAAAAGAAGCACGCAAAAAGAATATACTATGGATGTTGCTCGGAAATTAACATCATGAATATTGAGCCCCGTAATGTTGGTTAACATCACAAATATCGAGACCCTAATGTTGGTGGTCCGGCACCGAGAACAAGAGCGCTCCAAATGAGATCATTGGATGAGCCCAAGCACATATGTGAATTTTCGAGCAACATCAAATGACAATAACAATCCCTTTACATTAATCTAACAAATTCTTACAGGGTTCATCAAGACATGGCAAATATGTAATGCTGGATGCTATCTGTCTCATAATTGCTTGAATTTCTCTCATAATTTCTTTATCACTTTTCTCTCTTGAAACTCTGCATGACAAAAATAAAATTTTACAGATATTCAAACCAATGAACAATTTTCACAACCCAGGAATATTTTACTCAGAAACTAATTATAAGTTGATTAAATTAAATTACCCCTTTTCGACAACTTCCTTATCCGTCTCAATACTAAAATTCCACCTCTCTAAAACCTCACCACTGGCCTTGCTCATGATTACCAGAACTACCCTCTGCAGCTTCCCAGATTCCAGCCACTCTTCATCAAATTCAAATATAACTTTTAAGGAATATGAACTGAAATAAAGTATAGACGAGAAAGAGGACAAATTCTATACTAATTACACAATCAAACTGTTACAAATATAATATCACAAAAAACGCATGAATATTCAAACATACCAGAAAGCTGTGCATTTAAGTTGGAAATGAATGATTTGACACCTTCATCTTGAGTAAGCAGCATTGGAAGTCCATATTTCTTGACTTTTGCAAAACTTTCTTCGGGGTAAACTGCACGGTTGTACAAAATACTGAAAAAAAAAATTCAAATTCAATTTGAATCCCTCGACCATGAACTACATTCAAAATGAACAAAATAACAATAATAATTAACGAATCTTGGATTATAACCTGTTTGCAGCATAACCTGAAAAGGGGTTCCATTAAATAAAAAATTAGTCCACATTCTTGAAAACCCACAAAATAAATTTAAAAGAAAATGACAATAAGAGAGACAGACCGAAGAATTCACTGACTATGGCGGCCGATCCGCGAAGAGTGATTATGTCTTTTGTGGCAGTTCTTGAAGCCATGGATACGCTTTGAAGACTGCGGGATATGGGATTTGATTCAGGGATAAAAGCAATTAATTAAATCTTGTGGGATTTTAACGATAGAGGATAACGATTTTATGTTGGGAATGTTGGTGGAATATGAAGAGATGGATTTACGGTTTTGATAAAATGAAAGAACAGCGGCAACGGCTAGTTTTTTTGTTGGATTTCTTAGTGGGTTTGTTAACGGTCGAATTGTTTGAAAATTTGTGCATTATATTATTTTGAGTAAATTCCACCAAAGGTTCCTCAACTTTTTTTAGTGTGGCGCCTATGCTCCCTACTTTTTAAAATTGTGCATCCATGTTTCAGTTAATGGAAAATATTTATTTGAACTTTAACGGCCACGTGAATTCAAGTGACGTGGGGGTGACAGTATTGCACCTTTAGAAAGGAAATCACATTTAGGACAATTATTTCAAAGAAAGAATCAAATGCTAAATTTCTATGTTACTTATTGAAGCAAGAATCTTGAGAAATTTCAAACAGCTCTTTGTCCGTGAATATATTTTCTTCTAATTTATCTAGTTCATGTGCAATCTACCCGTGATTGCTATACAGCTCTTTGTCCGATTCTATTTCCATTTCTTGATTCTAACTCGTCTCATGTGTCATTGAAGGAAAACTACCGATGAAAGCATGAGAAAAGACCAATTCAACTTGAGACATTAATGGTTTTGCTTACAAGTAGCGAGTAGTAAAATTATTCCAAAAACTTTCATTCTCCAAAAAAATAAAAAAAACGAAGACTAGTAAAATTTCTTAGGATCCGTTTGATAGGGTGGAATTGGATTTTCTAACTTTAGGTGTTTGATACATTTTTTTTTCCATGACATTCAAATCCTTGATTTTCTTGAACTTTGGAATTTTCTTGGTTTTTAGAGAAAACTAATTCCCATTATATGGTGGGAATTGGTTTTCCCACGTATTGTAGCTTATTTATTTTATTTTTTTCATTTTTTTTATGTGTCAATGTAAAGAAATTTTATCCCTGATTGTAAAAAATCATTTTCCTTTAATCGACAATTTTCATGTAAAATAAAGTCAAACAAACGTCAAAAGATAGATAATTTTTTTGGCTTTTTTTTGGCAATGGAAACAAATTATATCCTCAATACTAGTAAATTACATCCCTTTAATTGACAATTTTCATATAAAATAGAGCCAAATGAACACCAAAAAATATTTTCATTTCAACATTTTTCATGTGAAAAAATATATCAATTAAACACAATAATTTACAATTACCAGGAAAATAATTCTAGGCAATTCAATTCCCTGAAATTCACTTTCTAGATAATTCGATTCTATTTTTACAATCAAACGGACCATAGTTAATATTCATAAAATTTATCACTCTTCTTCGACAATTCCAACATCATTTGGATGTCATGTGGCTACTTGACGTCCTTTTGGGTAGGTGGTGACACGGATGCAGCAAACTGTAGTTTCGGATTATCGTGTTGTGTACTATATCATAGGCTTAAGGTTGCAAAGACTCTCACGCACAGGTGTCGTGGTGTAGTTGGTTATCACGTCAGTCTAACACACTGAAGGTCTCCGGTTCGAGTCCGGGCGACGCCATTTCTTGTTTTCTTTCTCTTATATATTTTTAAAAATATTTTGTGCACTTTTAATGGGCCTATCTGTACCAGAAAAAGGGCCCACTAACGTTGACACCTGGTCTGCAGATTATAGAGGCTGTTTAGGAGTGATTTTGAAAATTGATTTTTTGACCGTCAGAAAAAAAGTGGGGTCCACCCGTGAGCGAAGAAGTCAAATATGACGATTGAAAAAATGAAATAATAATCAAAAAATCAATTTTTTGGGTGAAAAAATCGGGCCCAAACAGGCCAAAACTGTGAAGTGTGACATCATATTTCACGGGAGAGTATCAAATAAAATGCATGTACATCACTTCCTATCTACTTTTTCAAATCATACAGAATTTTAAAAAGAAAAAACAAAAAAAATGAAAGTCAACGCTCGTTGACTAAAGTATTTCTATTCATAAAATTATAGAGAAAATTGAAAATAATTCAATCAATTTCATGCTCTAACGTGTTTCATTGAGATTTTTTCGAGACATTGAAATAAACCCACCGATAATTCTAAAATAATATTATTTGATGTTTTTTGTTCATTTGCATTTTTTTTTCAAACTTGTTGAATGACAATGGATTAGTTTTTGTAATAATACTAGCTAAGTTGTACATGTATATAGAGCCTGTTTGTGAGTGATTTTGAAAATTGATTTCTTATTCGTTAGCAGAAAAGTGGGGTCCATCCGTGAGAGAATAAGTCAAATACGACAGCTGAAATAATAAAATAATGGTCGAAAAAGGGTAATTAGCACAAAACATCCTTACCTTTCAATATTTTTGTAGAAAACGTCCTCACCTTTCATTTTTTGGCAGATTATACCATCACCTTTACCTTTTTTTGCTCAAAACGTCATTCTATCAACTCTCCGTTAAAATATTCCGTTAAATCAAAAGGTAATTAGCACAAAAGGTCCCTACCTTTCAATATTATTGTGCAAAACGTCTCTACCTTTCATTTTTTAGCATTTTTACCCCCACCTTTCACCTTTCATTGCGAAAAAGGTCATTCTCATTCATTTTTTCAATAAAATGACGATTTTACCCTCATATTCAAATAAAACAAAAAGAAAAGAAAAGAAAAATAAATAATTAATTGTAATTATAGTCCTAAATCTTTTAAAACATTACAGATAAATTCTAAACTTTCCACTACCACCACTTTCATAACCCCACTAAGCCACCACCTATAGATCCATATAGCACTACCTTTCGACCACAACACCTATCGGACTCCACCACCACTACCAGCCTCACCTCACTCTTTCCAATATCCTCCTCCATAGTAGGGGTCACCAATCTGTCTAAAACAACCACATTTACGGTGACAGAGTCTGGTGGGAATGGTGGTAGAAAGGTGGTATTATGTTGATTTATAGTTGGCAGCTTGATAGGTTGTGAAAGTGGTAGTGGTTGGGAATTTATGATTTCTTTGTAATTTTTTAAAAATTTAAGGACTATGGTTGCAGTTGGTTATTTATCTTTTCTTTTTGTTTTATTTGAATAGGAGGGTAAAATCGTCATTTTATTGAAAAAATGGATGAAAATGACTTTTTTCGTAATGAAATGTGAAAATGCTAAAAAATTAAAGGTATGGACGTTTTGTACAATAACATTGAAAGGTAAGGACGTTTTGCACAATAATATTGAAAGGTATAGACCTTTTGTGCTAATTACCTTTGATTTAACGGAACATTTTAATGGGGATTTGGCAGAAGAACGTTTTGCGCAAAAAAAGGTAAATGTGAGAGTGTAATTCGCCAAAAAACGAAAGGTATGAACGTTTTCCACAAAAAAACATCGAAAGGTATGGACGTTTTGTGCTAATTATCCGTCAAAAAATCAATTTTTTGGGAGAAAAAATCGCTCCCAAACAGACCCATAATATTCTTAGTTCATGAAAATTATTCTTCAATCATTGACTAATATCAATTTATAAATTCCACAATATTATTAACCAATATATTTGTATGCATAAGCTATATTTGGACCGACCATAGAATTTGATGAGTAAGTATCCATTTGCATGAAGGGGTCAATGTGAAGAGATTTGTAGAATTATGCAAGATTTGGACTTCACTACAATTTTCCTCGATCGATTATTGGAAATTGATTGATGAGATTTACAGAAAAAGCTAATTACCTTATATAGATTCAACGTTTGGTGACAAAATTTCTAACCAAATCATTACTATTAGTAGTTGTAACATTGAGATCATAATTTCGACTCTACGAAAAAATGTTAATTACTCTTAAATAAAAAGTTGAAAAAGTCGAAAAAGAAAAAAAAATGCATTTAAAAGTTGGAAGTAGAGAGGCAAGAAGCATGTGTTGGAGAAGTGCAATCAAGCCATGGATCACGTTCCAATTTCACATGTCCATACAATAAAGCTCCAATTTATTTTTATTTCTTTGCTTTTGTTTCTAATGTTTATTCTTCTTTAATATTATTGGAGGATCAAAACATCTTTTTAACAACAATTTAACATAAATAGGGATTGGAAGAAAATGTAAAAGAAGTTGATGAAAGATGAGAATTTTATTAATTGCATCATATTTTAATTATATTGAAGTTCTTAATTTTATTGCTTATATTCTTTAACTTTTTATGTATTTTATTCCCATTATTCAATTAATTATCACATTTTGTCTTTAATTCCTTCAGAAAAACTCGTTTAGAGGGCATAAAATAGCTTGTTTGCCCATCATATATTTTAAAGATACAATAAATACAAAACGATGACAAAATTATTTTTCTCTAATTTCAAAGCATATAATAGAGTATTTTGACATAAATCATCGTCGAGAATGGAACATGCTAACTAATAGAAGGTCGAAAAATAATAATTTATTGAAAAATTAGGATTATGAGTATTACAATGAACAAAGATAATAAAATCTTAAATATAATTAAAATATAGAGTAATAATAATTCGTACATGAATAACATTATCGGTTAGCTAGAGTTCAAATAAAAATATATATGGTAATCCAAATAAAAATTTGCAATATGGCCTTCAATTTTCACCATAGCCATGTGTGTATTCCATTCTGTTTTGTATTAATAATAAAAAAAAACATACATTTTTTTCTCAACTTGATTCTTAATTACATATTCTCAAAATAAATAATTTTACACAGAATTCAAAATTTTTCTTTATTTTTTATTTTGACATTATTCAAAAATCACTATTGTACAATCTATTCTCTTGAAAGAAAATGATAGTATAGTTATATTGCTACTAAATCTCGTTTGTTTCTCATTTTTTTAAAAATGAAAATAAAAAATATAGTTGTTACGAACTCCACATAAGAGATAGAAATTCAAATTTGGAGGCTTAATATGATGAAAAACGATTATATTTTTTATTTTTTAATGAGGAAAAAATGGAAACCGAGCAAGGGCTAAATAAGGAAACAAATTATCCAATAAGTAATTATTATTGATTACCTTGTAAACTCCGAACGTTCCTCAAAAAATGAAAAGCAATTCCCATCGGCCATTCCGAGTAATCTCAAATCAGTTGACTCATCCAGTTTTGTTAAAAACAGTAGGAATCAAATGGTAATATTCTAAGATTCCAATACTAAAATCTACCCACCGGTTTTCACCAAAACCGTTTTTAGTCCCCCTTAAATAATCCCTCCGATCTCTCATTTTTTTCCACACTAACTGCCTTTCATCACTCTCTGTCACTCTATAAAAAAATTCTTTTGCATTTTCTCTATATTCAAAGAAATGGGGAAGATCAAGATCGGAATCAATGGTTTGATTTCTCTCTTTTTTTCTTTTTTTTTTTATTGGCTTTTCTTGAAATGCCTGTCAGTTAATTAGCAATGATTTTTTTTTTAAAGCTTTTTCTGCGATTTAAAAATCGATTTTTGAATATATCTATCAATGATTGAATGTTTTAGTGTTTTTTCCTGTTGATTTTTTATTTTTTTTGGGTTTTCTTGAAAAAAAAGGGGTCTGTTATTCTCTACATTGTTTATAATTAGCAAGTGCCTTTTTCTTTTTTTCGTTTCTGTGTGATTTTGTGAAATAGGTTTTGCCTGTATCTAGCAAAGATCCGATCTTTTGTGTTTTTTATTTAATATTTTATCAGGATTTGGAAGAATCGGTCGATTGGTTGCAAGAGTTGCTTTGCAAAGGGATGATATTGAGCTTGTTGCTGTTAATGATCCATTCATCACAACTGATTACATGGTATTTCACCCCTCATATTTGTACACAACTGTCTATTTGGCATGACTTTTGAAAAGTTAGCTTTTGGATTTACGGATCCAAATGTATATTTGGCATGGCTTTTGGAAAGTTACGAGTTTCGGATCCAAAAGCTGCTATTGGATCTGTGTGGCTAATTTTATAGTATAGCTTTTGATAGTTAGAAGAGTTTTTAGAGTAAGTTGGTGTAACGTCACTTATTTTATAAGAACCATACTGCATGTACACTTTAGTTTATACTTTATAACGTGCCATTAATCTATTGAATGGTTTAAATTTCAAACAACTTTTTCATCCAATTGACACTTGACAACAATGCAAGTGTCAATCAAATGTCAAGAATTAGTGTACAATTAACAAATTTTATTCTAGAAGCACTTTAAAAATTAGGTAGCTTCCTCTAAAACTCTCAAAATAAAAGCCACACCAAATGGCCCGCTTAATCGGGTACTTATTAGCTATGTGACAAGAGGTGTAAGTCCCAAATGCAATCAAATAAGTCTTGAGAGTATGTTTGGCAAAGTTTCTTTAAGGTTATAAGTTAGTTAAACATAGTTTTTATTTACACATTTTGTAAGCTTTGATAGTATGACAAGAGTCTCACATGAGGCAGAAGTCGAGGAGTAAGTCTCAAGTAGCTTTTTCGAATAACATGCTTATTAATTGATTTGTTTGATGTGAAAAATATGCAGACATATATGTTCAAGTATGACAGTGTGCACGGCCACTGGAAGCACCATGAGGTTAAATTGAAAGATGAAAAGACACTTCTCTTCGGTGATAACCCAGTCAAAGTCTTTGGGTTCAGGTAGAACTTTCCCACATTATTGAAGTTTAAAGAAGAGATAATTAAATTTAATATCTCAAGCAGAGTGGACAAAGATCGTGAGTTAAAGTCTGGTTCCATTGATTTATGAAAATTGAAATAACATTTGATTTTTTAATGAAATTATATATCTTTGAAGGTCAAATTTAAATAAATAAACGAGTTCCTTAGATGAGGTGGTTCGATATAATACACTAGACTAGTTAAGATGTGTTTGGCATACGTTATTGGACATCAGTACAATGGATACAATTTTAATTAGTATTTCTTTTTGGAAACTTGTTATTATAGTGTGTTTGATTGTAGAGTTTGCCATTTTTAGGAATCCGGAGGAGATTCCGTGGGCTGAAGCTGGTGCTGAGTTTGTTGTCGAGTCTACTGGTGTCTTTACGGACAAGGACAAGGCTGCTGCCCATTTGAAGGTCGTCTATCGTGCTCTTTTTCTTTTAGATTGAATTGTCTTTGTGTATCAGTTTTATTACTTTGTACTTGGTTTGCGATGGCTTTTTAAATTGCTATAGGTCATGTTTTACTTCAGTTTTTCCCTGGCGATGGCTTTTTAAATTGCTATACAGTTCAATGTAAGGGCTATTATTTCTGCAATTTGCTAAAAATGATGCTAATCTGAAATTCTAGGCAAGGATATGTCTTCATGGTCGATAATATATCAATCACAATGCTCTTTTGGATCAGATCACCATTAGTTTACTAGGGATCGTGATTTTGTATTCAATCACTTATTGACTTCTTTCTTGTGAAGATTATGAATTGTTTCACCTGATGTATCTTTTGCTGATCTAACAAAATCAGGGCGGTGCTAAGAAGGTCGTCATCTCTGCTCCAAGCAAGGACGCTCCCATGTTTGTTGTGGGCGTGAATGAGAAGGAATACAAGCACGAGCTAAACATTGTCTCCAATGCTAGCTGCACCACAAACTGTCTCGCTCCATTGGCCAAGGTTTTGTTGGCATTATGTTGTTTCTTGCACGTTATAAATTTTTGTACTTATTTTCCGATGCTTAACTTTTAATTGGTTCAAAATCTGTCAGGTTATTAACGATAGGTTCGGTATTGTGGAGGGTTTAATGACCACAGTCCACTCCATTACTGGTGAGTGGCTTTCGTTATTTATTGTATCAACTAAAATATGAGTTGTGAGGTTCGGTTTTGACTCTCTCGTCTTACTTTTGCAATATATGATATCGTAGCCACTCAAAAGACTGTCGATGGTCCATCAAGCAAGGATTGGAGAGGTGGAAGAGCCGCCTCATTCAATATTATTCCTAGCAGCACTGGAGCTGCCAAGGTAACGTTTTGTTTCTAACTTTTACTATTTCTGCTAATACAATAATGACAAACTAACATATAGATTTTGTGGTCAGTTTTATGAATTCTAGTAGGGAACTTTCCGAATGAAACTTGTATTAGAATTCACGCAAACTTACTTTCAGAATGAAACTTGTATTAGAATTCACGCAAACTTTTACTCGAATATGTCTGTCCTAAATATCTTTGTACTTCAAAAGAACAAGGTTGATTCGATTATTTTTCCTTCCCATTAACTCGAGTTATTTACGTGTTGTCGTCAGGCTGTTGGTAAAGTTCTTCCGTCCCTGAACGGGAAGTTGACCGGGATGGCATTCCGAGTCCCTACTGTTGATGTCTCAGTGGTGGACCTCACTGTAAGACTAGAGAAAGAAGCCACCTATGATGAAATCAAAGCTGCTATCAAGTGAGTTCTTTTCTTCTGATGTTATGCTATGCTCGAAGGATTAATCCATTTACAATAAAATGAACAAGCTTGGTTCAATAAATTCGTGGACTGAAATTTATTTGCTCATTTTTTCTCAGGGAGGAGTCAGAGAACAAGCTCAAGGGTATCTTGGGTTATACTGAAGACGATGTGGTGTCCACGGACTTTGTAGGTGATAGCAGGTAAAAATTAAAATTGTTAATTTCGAACCTTACGGTTTATATCTAATCAATGCGATGAGATTACGACCCAACATTGTTCTAATTCAGGTCAAGCATTTTTGATGCCAAGGCCGGGATTGCTTTGAGCAAAAACTTCGTTAAACTTGTCTCCTGGTACGACAATGAATGGGGATACAGGTAAAAATCTATCTTTCTCCGGTTCAATTCTTCCAAACTTGTGCTAATCTTGAAATTTCTTGATCTTTTCCTCCGCCTGCGTATAGTCGTGCTAACATCAATACGGTTTTCCGTTGCAGTTCTCGTGTTATCGATTTGATCCGCCACATGGCTTCTGTTAAAGCTTGAAGCTCTGAACAAGCTTTAAAGAAAGTTTTTCCTTTGTGGAGTCTGGAGGTTGTAGTTGTTTTAGTTGATGTTGAATAAAATCTAGATGCATCTGTACTGAGGCTCTGGTCAAGTTTGTCTATTTACTCGAGTCATTGTGAAACAAAATTTCTCTTGTGAAGTGAGAATGAAATTTTTCTTGAAAATCTTCCCGTCTGAGTTTGTGTGTTTCATGGGATTTTTCATGGCAAGGATGAATGGTTCTTTGTTGGATTCTTGGCTCCGTCTTCTGAGGCTCCTTATTCATGGAAATTCCTCAAATTTTTACAATTGAAAATTTGAAAATTTTCCCCATTGTTTTTCTTTTTAAAAATTATTATTTTTTAAATAATAAAAACAGAACTCAACCCAAAGACTACTAAATTCATTCAACACTTTATTTATTTATTTATTTATTATTATTATTATTATTATTATTATTATTATTATTATTATTATTATTATTATTTCACCTTTTTCCTCCCCTTTTTTCTTCCTAATATTGAAAAGAAATTTGAAGTCTTGCATTTCTTGCAATGAAATCACTACAACCTTGAGTGATTCCTTTTTCTCTGAATATGGGAAAATAATAAGGTGGGTGTCCTCAACTAAGATTTTGATGAATTTTAAAAAATTATAAATCCTAATAAATTTTGTGAATATGAATAGATTTTCACAAATTCAATAAAAATCTTGAAATTTCAATATATATTTTTAAGTTTGAAATTCATTCTTTTTTTTTTTTTTTTAATTTCTCTATTTATAAAATATTTTTAAATTCACTAATTATTGAGGAAACCTAGGTTTTAAAGGATTTCATTGTATTTCATTAAAATTTCAATTGGGAACATTTGAATTTTAACGATTTTCATTAAAATTCATTAATATCTAAATTGAAAATACCTAAATTTAAAAGAATTTTTAAAATTCATCACAATCTTAATTGAGGACACCCTCCTAAAGATACTTAAATCTTGGATTTCATGCAATGAAATCACTAAAACCTTAAGTCTCATTGGTATTTAAAGTTAGTCTATGATATCGAGATTATTGTTTAATATGCATAATACTTTTATTAGATAATATGTCAGTGATCCAAATTCAATAATGTTAAGTATCAATGATATTAAATAACGTTATTTTTAAAAACCCAAATCATTATCATGGTTATTTTTTTTTTTTTCCTCTCTGCTTTACAATACTATTATTTATTATTCAACAATGCCTTCAAAATTTATGCTAAATTAACCTTTTCTTCTGTAATCTAATGCTTTAGAGGATTATTATTATTTATATCAATTTGTTTAAAAGTTGAATTAGAATTATAGTGAAATTGTTGTTATATGTTTGCCAAGTTTAGCGTATAACATATATGATTTTTCTGTTTTGGGTTTGATTTCTGTTTTTGGTTGTTTTTCAAATTTTGACCAACTTGTCACTATTGAGATGGGAATTCTTGTTGAATTAGCTAAGGGAAAACTTTCGGGCTATATTGTCATAAAATTATTCACAAAATTTCAAAACAAACTGGTAATTATTGATAAATTCAGTAACAATTTACTTACTAATTTACCCGTGGATAAAGAGAACAGAAAATGCCAAAAAGTCAAATTATCGTGTGAACTTTTAGTAAGAATTTATTTATTATTATTATTATTATTATTTTTTTTTTTTTGGCTGTTTTGCCAGTCAAGAAATCTGCTCTCTAGGATTTTGGCTTTGATTATACGAATTTATTGTCATCTTTAATTTGACCTATTATAATGGAATTGCTTTAAAATATTTTAATATTTGCCCTTTACGTAGTCATTTACCACAATTAATGTCATAGATAGGTCTAGTAGTTAAGAGTGCGTTTGATTTGTCATTTTGAGATTATTTTCAATTTTTGATTTTAAAAAACACTCAAAATGTGTTTGGTATGTTATTTAAAAAAAATGTGTTTTTGAAAATAAGGGAAATTTTACAACACAGAACTCGAAATGACTTTTAGACGTTTTGAGTGTTTTCAAAAATTCAAAGTAACGAAAATGAATTTAAAATTTTTTCAAATTAGAATAATTAATAAAATCACACAACTTACCCAAATACAAACACCCATCTCCCAAACTCCTCCAAAATATTATAAAACTATTTCTAAATTTTTTAAACCAAATGCATTTTCTAATTTTTTGTTTTGAAAAACAGTTTTTTAGAATAACAAACCAAACGCATTTTCTGCAATTTTAAAATAATCCCTCAAACAGAAAAATTGAAAATGAATTCAAAACTGAAAATAGAAAACGGAATCACAAATCAAACGTACCCTAAAATTTTCAGTATTTTGGGAAGAAAATCTTTATCACATTAAGTTTAGAATTTCTTCATTTTTGGGGGGTACGCGGGAAAATTGGGAAAATTTCCCCAAAATATTTGCCCCTTATTTCAACCCACATTAGTAAAATATCCGGAGAAAACTGTGATCAAGGAAAATATATGATAATTTAATTTAACGTTAATGATAATAATTTTTGAGAAAAAATTGGAGACAGTTTCAAAAATGACAAAAAAAATTAGGAACTTATATCTTAATTAAAATGTATAGCAAATAGGAGAATATAATTAGGCTAATAATATTATCACCACAATATTTATTTATTACACAACATTTTAAAAAATGTTGTAAAATAATGAGATAATTATTGATTATTATTCAGTGCTATCTTGATGTATAAATAAGTTTTATCTAGTCTAAAAGATCTATTTCATTCCAATTGTAACTCTTATTTTGAACCCTATAAATATGGGTCCTAATTCTCAATAAAAGACACAATTAAATTTTGATTCTTATATTTTCTTCTCATTTTCTTTATTTTCATAACACGTTATCAGTACAAATTGCAATGATTTTAGTGCTTCCTGTCAATGTCCTAATTTTGATCATAAATTTTTATTCTTGTGTCTATTCCAATTCCTTTTGTCTCTCCTTCCCATTGTAAATACGCAGCCCAACTCCTCGACTTTTCGCGCTAATAAAAATATATTAAGATATCAATTTTAAACATTATGCATTAGTATTTCAACAAGGAAAATTCTGTTTGTACATAATTATTGCACATAATGATGTCCATAATGTGATGTGACAATCATCCAGTTGTTAATGTGCAAGTGTAAGATTTAAATTAAAAATTGGATCCAATGCCAGATGTAATTATAAACACCATTATGTAAACAATTATGTACATATAACACTTCCCATTTCAACAATTTGATACTCAGCAACAACGGAGGTAGTGCAATGGTGATTTCAGTTGGAGGGAATAGATGTTGACATTGCAATGAACACATATTTTTCTACTAATTAAATTGGGTGGCTGCTTATTTGGACAGACAAAAGAAGTTGACTATATGGGTTTTGTCCAATAGTATAAGCCTCTCAAATAATATCATTGGTGTCCTTTGCAGGTGGAATTGGTTGGCTATAGATCTTGCTTGGAGATGGAGGAAGATCGCCCAGCACGAGGCCATAACGTTGTCGAACAAAACATGAAACTGCAAAGGCATGGCTGGTATATATTTGTGCATATCTAATCACCATATTGAATCGTTCTTATTATTCTTAATACGAGTATATTTTATGAGTTTAACACTCGTATATTTATCTATTATAAAATATTGATGTTTTTAAAGTAACACAAAATTATTTACAAATATTTTAATTAGATTTTACTTGCTCCCGAAGAGCATAATTAAATAAAATCTAATATAAATTATGTTTTTACATCTGAAAAGTAAATTCTTATACAATTTATTATTTCAAACAATAATATGTTGTTGCTTTTGAAGAGTATAACATTCTGATTTCAATATTGCGGAAAAATGTTACTCGTAGATCTGTCTATTAAAAATATTTTGTTGTTCTTAAAATAGCACAACATTATAATTAATCAATAAGATAGTTATTGTACAAATAATCATCAAAGAGGGAGTGTTGTAAAATAATGAGATAATTATTTATGATTATTTAATATTATCATGATACATAAATAGGTCTTATCTAATCTAAAAGATCTATTTCATTTTAATTGTAACTCTTATTTTGAACCCTATAAGTATGGGTCTTTATTCTTAATAAAAGACACAATTGAGTTTATACTATATTCTTCTCTTTTTCTCTCTTTTCATAACAAAAACCCCCCAATTGAAATATATTTTCAATAAATACACCACATTAATTTACAAATATAACAATAACCCTATTAAAAAGCAATAATAAAAAAGTGAAGCACAACACACCTATATATATATATATATATATATATATATATATATATATATATATAGTGTGTGTGTGTGTGTGTGTAATTATATTATAATTACAATATGTATAAAAATAAAATGTGGAGGTAGATAAGAAATGTTCAATTTATCATTTTGTCCTTATATAATATTGTCAATATTTTCATTCAAAAATTATAAATTCCACGTTTAATTATTTAATAGTTTATAGTATAACTATTTAATTTACAAATGACGATAAATTAAAAAAAAAAAAAAGGTACTTAAATGTGATCAATAGTTAGGATACAAAGAATCGATGATGGGAGAAATTATCCATCAATCTTAAAAACCTTCCTAATTACTTGTAATAATTAGAAGTTACTTATACTTCTCATATTTTTATCCACACACTAAATACAAGCTTTGTATCTCAATTACACATTTTCATCCAACTTTTTAAGTATTAATAAAAATTAATATTATGTGTCCTAAAAAATAATTAATATAGTATTGGGTATTTATTATTGCGTGTTCATTTTTGCATGAGCATAAAAATTGATAGTAATCTTGTTACTTATTATATATAAATATATAAACAAAAGAAAAAGACTTTTATCTCGGTACATTTAGATGAAGAATTTTTATTCCTCCATTTTTATTAATCCCATTCAAAAGAAAATGAAAACTTTTGTTTCAAATTTTTCGTTTCGATATCTATTTTGAATGTAACTTTGGTTTCTAATTTAAAATAAATGCTATGGATTAATATGACGAGCATGATTAATATGTAATTTTTTGTTTTTAGGTAATATACTTATTTTGTTTTTATTTTTTAGGTAAAAAAGTTTATGATTTGACAAAATGAGTAATTTTTTAATTTGAAAATTATTTATGTACCTTCAGTTTACTTATACGTAAACGTTTGAAACTTAATCAAATGCACATCTTTTAAATTGATTTTTCTTCGCATCTGTCTGTACCACAAAATTGGTCAATGTCGTCGACTCGTCGTTATAGTTGAAAATAGGGGGTCCAACCAAAGTCTAATATAAACAAATCATTACATTTCAATTTATTCAACATTTTCACTTTATGTACGCAATTTTCATAAAACTTTTATTTATATGTATATTCTTTAACAATGTTAATTTTTTTCTTTTAACATTAACAACTGCTTTACTTTAAAAATATTACTCATATCATTTATTCCGCACATAAGACGTGAAACGCACTTGCTTACTACTAGTTACAGATATATGGAGCATTTGTAAGGTTTATGGAGTAATTATTCAGAATTATTACATGTGATTTATGTTACCAACAATTATAGATTTGAAGAAAAATAAATAACAATAATAAAAGGAAAAAGGAAAAATGAAAATTATTTGTTCAAATAGAAAATGAAATTGTTCCTCCTACTTATAAATTTGACACACTTATTTGACAAATAATTGTGGCATTTAATTTAAATCAATCCAAAGCAAAGAATTAAGTGGTTATTTAAGGCATTTTATTAATCTGTTTTGTGTAAATCAAAAAATATTTAAAATATGGTGCAACAAAAACTTCCAATAATTATATTCACACCATATTTTTTATTAGTTTCAATTAAGGTGCTCAAACTTTGCTCATTGTATTGCTTGTGTATCTAATTTTTTATCGATGCATTCTTATTTTCAACGTTCCATTAATTAATATATCTTATCTCTAATAATGGTACTTGTTCAAGATTTATTCATCCATCATATCTTTAATATAACAATAATTGTTGATGGACGATAAAATATTTTTCTTCATTTCAAAAGACATAAACCATGATAAAGAACGAGAGTGCTAATTATTGGAGGGTTGGAAAAAATCACTAAAAAATACAATGAGAAAAGGTTGAAAACCTTAAGTGCAATTAAGATATAGTACAATAATAAAATTACGGTGTAAATGCAAATACCCAAAAAAATTTGGAGTACTCGTCATGCCGTCATAGAAGGGTGATTATTTTCACACCACATTTAGAAGCGAACATTCTTAACAATGAAACATATGAAAACAAATCTTCATAACAAAATGCAGGATGACTTTCTTGTAGAATATATGACGCTTCATCAAAGGAGAACTTGCTATGAAGATAAATATAGATTTTATTGTAAATAAATTCTATGTTTCATTAATAACTTTTAATGTTATACATGAATTCATTATATTGACTTTCTTAAATATCAGCCTTTACATCCTAAATTTTTGAATCTAACTTTTTTTGGGAAATTTTGGTGTTATGTGCATGGTTTTATTTTTTTCCCCATATTGGAAAATTTTAGCAGAAACATTTAAACAAAGAAAATTAGGTTGGAAATCATTCCAATAAATATGGACAACAAAAATACCTTATAATTTAGTTTGGTAGAGAGTAACGAACAGCCTTGCATCTTTTCAAGATACCCCCACATGAAGTGACCGACTTCACAAAATTTGTTATATGTTTAACGTTGTTAAAATTTTATTACATGTTTGGTCCACACGTTAATATTTTATCCATTGTACAGTTCAATTCGAACTAATATTCTATATATAAAAAAAAAAGGTACCCACAAAAGGGTTTAGAGTTCTAACGAAATTAGGAATTTCTTTATCATCCTACTTTATTCAAATTAGGATTTTCTTTATTATCCTTCTCAGGCAATGTTTAATGGAAGTCCATCACTATAAATACTACCATGCTTTGTATACTATGAGATAAACTTTCATTGGGTGGACGTAGCCATTGTCAAATAAGGTAAAAATATTTTGTCTCTTTCTTACGATCTCGATACGATATTAGTTCTTTGAAAATATGGTACTCAAATTGTCAAATATCTTGTTGTACTTCTTCTAATCGAGTCAAGTTTGAAACCCAGTAGATATATATGATTTTCATATCATTAAACATTAAATTTTACAAGGTGTCTTCAACTAAGATTATAATAGATTTTAAGATATTATAAATTTTAGTGAATTTTGTGGATTTGAATGGATTTCCACAATTTTCACAATAATTTCATTAAAAATTGTGAAAATTCAAAATTTTGTTAATACCATATTTTGAACTTGAAATTCATCTATTAATGAAATTCTTATAAATACTTTAAATCCATCTATTAATGAAATTCATTAAAATCTCAAGGACACCTAAACTTTTAATGATTTCATTTAAATCTCAATTTAGGATACCTAAATTTAGAAGAATTCGAAATATCACCCCTTTTGAGGTCAAATTTTGTTAGCCCATAAATGGATTTCCAATAATTTCGGAAGATTCAATGCACGATATTAACTTTCACGAACCCTAAAAAGAACCATAGAATCTGGTTTTTCAATGGCTCAAAATCCTTAGATAAAAATTAGGAAATTGTCTAACGTTGTTAGAGGACATCCTGATTCCTGCGAGCAAATATTCTACGTACATTCGCGAAAATCTGTATGTATATATTGGTTTCATTAATATCAGTTTATTCTTATCGTTCTGTGGTTACAAGATTCTATCAGTTTCTTGTCTATTTCATAGTCCTCTTCGAAATCTTGCTTTCAGGGAGGAAAAAATGGCTTTTCATGAACCACAGAACGATGAGAGAACCGCAGAGCAAAAGGCAATTGATGATTGGCTTCCGATCACTTCTTCTCGGAATGCCAAATGGTGGTATTCGACTTTTCACAACGTCACCGCCATGGTCGGCGCCGGTGTCCTCAGTCTCCCGTACGCCATGTCGGAACTTGGATGGTACGTCATCTCTTCGTCTCCCATGCATTAGAACTTCATATATTGGATTTCCTTTCTTTTTTTTCTTTTTTTTTTTAATCTTTTTACCGAATCTTACAAAAAAATGTGTATTAGGATTCACGATATTGAATTCGATAAAGTTTTTCGCTTACTCACAATTTACCACAACCCTACGAGTCTTTCTTGGAGTAAGCATCTGGAGGTTCGATCATGATATCTTGAGAACCGGGTCGAACCAATCAGTACTTGGAATTTGGTTGGTCACATTGGTTCTAAAGGGGAAAAATGAACCGAAATCGACCAGAGCCAAACTGTCTATTTTATGCTTTAAAAATAAAATTTTAATATAAAATAAAACTGTCTATTCTATTCTCAATGCAGATGAATTTATATAAATTACGATTTAGTTAAGATGTTATAAAAATATATTTTTGGACCTATTTAAAAAATTGGTTTTATAGCTATAATCAACCGATATTCGTATCAGAACCTGACTTTTACGTGAATCGGACTGAACTGACTGGTTTGGTTCAGTTCTAATTTGGGTCGGGGTGGGTTCGGGTAAAAATGTTCGCCCTTTCGTGGAACTAAACAATCTTTCGTCTCACTGCATTAGAAAATTTTCATTCAATTACCGAACTTGAATGCTGTTTTTGATGTAGTAATGAACTGGACAAAATCTCGAATAAGAATTCACATAGCTGATTCCAAATTTATTAAAAATTTCTCGAACTAAAGAATTTCTATCCCTTTGATTTGCAGGGGACCTGGAATTACAATTATGATCCTTTCTTGGCTCATCACCTTCTACACATTATGGCAAATGGTCGAAATGCACGAAATGGTTCCTGGTAAGAGGTTCGACAGGTACCACGAACTAGGCCAACACGCCTTTGGTGAAAAGCTCGGCCTTTGGATCGTTGTACCTCAACAGGTTGTCGTTGAAGTCAGTACTTGCATCGTTTACATGGTTACCGGAGGAAAATCTCTGAAAAAATTCCATGATACAGTCTGTCCAAGTTGCAAGGATATCTCACTCACCCTTTTCATCTTGATCTTTGCTTCCGTTCACTTTGTGATATCCCATCTGCCTAATTTCAACTCGATTTCGGTCATTTCCTTTTCTGCAGCTGTGATGTCTCTAACGTAAGAATCATCGACTACAACCTAGTATTCTTCTTTATGATGATGTTTTATGTTGGGATTCTATTTGTTCTCTATAGCATCATTCCCGAAAGTGACATTCCCTGAACTCGAGCACTCACCACTCTGTATAATGGCATCCTCATACCACACACTTGAGAACTCATTATACGAGTGGTGACTTTTCAAGTCCAACATACATTACTTTGGAGAATGATATTACCAAAGGCCTAAAGGGTGGTGGTTTTGACATAACGCTATTTGTTGTGGATGGCATCATCCTCAGAAAGTGCGTCCACAAGACTCGAACCATCACCACTCCGTATAATGAGTTTCCGAGTGCATCCTCATACCACACTGGAGAACTCATTGTACGAGTGGTGACTTTTCAAGTCCCAAGAACAAGACTCTGGAGAACAATAGTACCCAAGGCCTAAAGGGTGGTTGTTTTGACATAAATTTTACTAAGTTTTCCCTGTCAATCGCAGTTATTCGGTTATTGCTTGGGCAACTTCACTCGCTAAGGGAGCTCAGGCAAACGTGAGCTATGGCCCACGATCCTCGACTACAACCGGGAATGTATTCAACTTCTTCAATGCATTGGGTGATGTGGCTTTTGCCTATGCTGGACACAATGTGGTGTTAGAAATTCAGGCAACAATTCCCTCAACTCCTGAGAAACCTTCAAAAGGGCCCATGTGGAAAGGAGTAATATTTGCATATATAATTGTTGCCATTTGTTATTTCCCAGTTGCATTCATTGGATATCACACTTTTGGGAATGCAGTAGATGACAATATTCTTCTTTCACTTGAAAAACCCAATTGGCTTATTGCATTGGCAAATATGTTTGTTGTTATTCATGTCATTGGAAGCTATCAGGTGATTTTTTATTTTTGAAAATTTCTTGTTCCGTTTTATTCGCAGAGTTATATTTTTCTGTTTTTATTCATCTTTATTTTTTCAAAACTCAGATATATGCCATGCCGGTGTTTGACATGATAGAGACTTGTCTTGTAAAGAAATATAAGTTTAAGCCTTCAACCAAGCTTCGGTTCACTACTCGTACCTTATATGTTGGTAAGAACGTCGTCTCTAGTCATAGGGATAGATTGAATATAGGTGTCTGTATAGAGAAAAAGGATTTATGGATTCATGCTTATTTTCCACTGCAGGAATTACAATGTTCATTGGCATGACATTCCCATTTTTTGGCGGTCTACTTGGATTCTTTGGTGGTTTTGCTTTGGCTCCAACAACATACTATGTGAGTGCTTTACTTCATTTTTCTTTTTCGTGTTTTTCTTAACTATCCCGGATTTTTTTATGGGACGGGCTATCACATAGCTCGACTGTCGAACCCTTTTGACACCTCTACTTTTCTTGTTCATATACAGCTACCCTGCATCATGTGGCTCATCATCAAAAAACCCAAAAGATTCAGCCTATCTTGGTGTATGAATTGGGTATGTTACATCAAATTATTATACGTTATTCCTTTTTTTCTTCCTTTAAGACTGGCAATAATTATTTTGAATTCTCGAATTTCAGACCTTCATCGTCTTAGGGGTTCTGTTGATGATTCTGGCACCCATTGGTGGATTGAGGAACATAATTTTGTCTGCAAGCAACTACAAATTCTACCAATGAGGTTTTATATCCGAAGATATAGGCTCGATTTCTCAGCATTTAAACGCGATCTTGTCATTTGTTCGATCTATTGTTACGCGTTCGACCATGTCAGTGACAACATAAATAAATCACACCAATGATTTCGTAGCTTCTGCAAGTTTTCTACAAACATGCAATGGATAGAAGTCTTGATGTCTTTTTAATAAGGTAGTGTTAGTAGTGTCGAGGTATTCAGTTTACATATTAATTAGATCATTTGTTTAGAATGTTGCAAATGTTCTTTTTCTTCATTACATCTTTAATTATTGCACTTTTGGTCAACTTTTTCCACGTATTTTCTATTAAAAGAATGTGTCGTCCTATGACATGAATGTAAACTAACAATTAATTGAACGATCAGTAGCTGATCTAAGAAGATGATCGACTGCACTTGAATTTGAACTGAAACACGATCCAGACTCTTACATGAGACAATAATGAAGGCAGGCTTGTCGGAAGAATAAGCATTGGCTACGTCCCCAAAAACAAAATTAAACTAATAAACAAAATTATTTTGGTTCAACCATGTCTTTTCTTTATTTGAACTGGATATTCGAAACTATGAGTTTACACAGAACGTCTTCTTTTCTTTGTCGTTTGTTACGTTGTCCGATGTAGCAAACCATTCAATTTGGTTATGAAAAAGACCATTTTCCATGTGCCCTCACCGTCCTTGACTTAGTCCAGTTTCGTTCAAAATCAACAATTATTTTTACACACATTTCATGAGATCCACAACTTTTATCAATTTCTTAACCAATCATTCCAATAACTTTTATCAAAATTTGCTAAAAATCTGGATTTTTAACAAACACAGAAGGACATAACTGAGTTAATTTTATCTGCAAAGACTGAACTTCCAGCGATTTCTCAAGCATGTCACAAACCCAAACTAATTTGTAATACCACTCTATTTGCTAATAACATTTAGTTAGAGTTGAATGCGAAAACCAATAGTTGAAAAGTACCCAGATTCAAGATACCATATGTCATGACCGTAAAAGTATCCATTGCAGCAGGAAAGAGAATTCTATAGACCTCACTTAACAAAAGCTTAATGTTAGAATAAATCATTTCAAAACTCACCTTAGGACTACATTATTTCAAGTCAAGAACTGCGTACAAATAAGAGGACGTGGAGGGGCGTCAAGTTTGGTTTTTACATCACCATACCTCCATCAATGGTAAATACCTGCATGCAATGACGAACCGTTAACAAGGGAAGGAAAAATTCCGAGCCATTTAGAACAAGTTAACAAGGGTGAGGAGAGTGAGAGTGCGAGCGAGTGCAAAGTTGTTAGTTAAAAGTCGAATATTAGGGTGTGTTTCGTAGATTGGAAGATGGATGGAAAGAAAGAGACATGGAAAATACCAATTTTTATCCTTTTACAGGCTGAAAGCTAATTTATCTCGTATTTGGTGTGATGGATGGAAAATAGACTACAAAATATTGTTTAGATCTTCTTTCTCCAACATTTTAACAATGGGAAACTAATTTTCCTTCTTCATTTGCCTTCCTACCAAAATTTCTCCTCCTACTGAACACAGCATTTGGCTAAATTAACTTGTGGATATTATAGCTTCTTTTGATAATGCTAAGCACATCATGACAGAAAGGAGCTCAAGAGACTGGAATGTTTCAAAAACCTGTCCAGTGATGTAACTGGCGGCAGGATTAAGGGCCAAGAATTCCACGAGTCCAGCAACTTCTTCAGGTTGGCCATACCTTCCTGTCAAGAATAACAGTATAATCAGTATAACAGTCAAATATCAATACATAATATACAATCTACTACGAGCCAGCTAAAATAGCCAAGTAGATTATATCGTAACGTAACTTATATGTGGAAATTAGTTGCAGTGCCAACTGACAACCATTCAGATAATTTGACTAATCACTTCGGATACTATAAAGTTGAATGCAATTTTGTGGATGTCACGTGATGAAAAGGGAAGCCAAATGGATAGATTAAGTCATGTATGATCAAATAGTTAAATAACTCACCCAATGGAATAGTCTCCAAAATCTTTTTCTCAATGTCTTCCCCAAGCTTAGCAGTCATATCTGATGCAATGAACCCAGGAGCAACAGCATTTACCTGTCAATTGAAGCCTCACTTAACTTTTAACTTCCACAAACTAAAATATTTGTAGATCAACTTTTGAAACTCTCACATTAATATTCCTGCTTGAATATTCCTTGGCAACTGATTTTGTAAAGCCAATTACACCAGCTTTTGCTGCACTGTAATTGGCTTGGCCCACATTCCCAACAAGGCCGACAACTGATGCTATATTGATAATCCTTCCCTGCAAAATCAGTTGACATTTACATTAGTCTTGAGACCAAGAAAATAAAACAAACTTATCCAGATTTTAGGTCTACATATAAATTCTAAACCTGAGTCCTGAGAATTCAGCATTCATAATTATTTAAGATGCTTGAATGTAGAGTAGTTGAACTTTGTAATTCAAGAAAGAGGAAAATTTGGTAATCCCCATTCACCAACCTTCAAAAACGAGGTCATGGGTCCTCAACCTATGAAACTCTGTGAAGAAGGGGTGGGGGTGGGGAATCTGCCAAACAAAAAAAGAAGAAAAAGAGAGAAAATATAGCCCATATTTGGTGTGGATTAAAATCAGATTTATAGTAGATTTTAATAGAGTTGATTCAAGGCCAGTCTAAGAATTTTAATGTCCTAAGCGACTAATTATCATGAGACCCTATAATTTTGTTTACTACCACTAAAAAACTTATCAAGGACCCTCTCTTAAGATTTAATCAACAACAATGTTTGGTGTACAATGATTTTGACAATATTGTTGACAACATGTCACGTAGCATGTTGTGATTAGACAATTTAAAAAACAAAACAATTCATCTTTTCAACCAACACTTTTTCGCCACAATCAACATTCAACAATGATGTGCAAAAACATAATACAAATAGATTAATTCTTTTATCAATTGTTCAACATTTTTATTCTGTTTTCTTTTGCAAGATTCATAATCAAATTTATAAGCAAAGAACAATAGGACTTGATTGATGAGTTCAAGATTCCCAAATATCACAAAGCGAAGGAATTCAACAATCACCATGCAAGAAATAACCAAACAACATTAAGTGCTTGTTTGTGCCCCATTATTTGTGTGTAATGTACTATAGAATAGTGATTGATGTTGAAATATATGATTAAAAAAGAAAGAAATGTTTTTGATTTACGTGTAATATTATTTTAATGAAGAATGTATAGTTGAAAATGAGTACTGTAAAAAAAATAATGTGGTAAAATGTGGTAGAAAGGAAGACAAACAAAGCCTAAGACTAGAAAGTAAGATTTAGAAGAGTTCATAAAATTTTAAAAAATTCCAATTATCTTCAGCAATATACTAATCTAACCAAGAGTTCTTAACCAAGTGCATAATTGATGCTTTCAATCCCAATTCCACAATTCCCGCGGAGGCAAAGAATGAAAGAAACCCTACTTTTGTTACCAAATTACGTAGGCAACTTAGAAACTAGAAACGGTAAATTCTAAAAAATAAATAAATAAAAATAAAAATAACTTGAAAGGAATTTCTCTCAATGGCCAAAAAATCTACAAGACAATCCTAAACTTGAAAAAATTACAATATCTTAAACTAATTTCTCATGTTTAAAGCACACATCCTTCATCAACTTTAGGGCTTTCGTGTGGTTTCCTTAGCGCAGAACAGTGAGTGCTCTCTTGCACTATAGCTTAGTTGCATTATTGTCTATGATAGCAGATGTTGCCCGTTGGAGACTCCGCCGATGGCTTGGATCGAATCAGACTCAAATACCCTAGTAGGAAGTCGAATCGTTGGACAGTTGGAAGGAGAATTCAAGAATAATTTCAAGAATTTTCTTTGAGGCCACTTGTTATGCAACTGATGTTATGTGAAATCAATTATATCTATTCAGTCCTTTTTTTAGCCAATCTTAAGTTTGAAGTCCTAGGCCCAAGTCAAAATTCTAAGGCCCAAGGCCTTTGCCTTGGTCACTTGGCCTCAGGGCCGGCCCTGAGTTGATGAAACTTGTGGTTGAAAAATTGTGAATCCCATGAAATGTATGGTTAAAATTAATTGTTGACTCTAACTCGAATTAAAATCTTAATTGTAATTTCCACCTAATAGGGGCATAATCTCTTCTTCGTCACCAACCCACTCCACTACCACCACCGACCAGCAAATTTCCCTACCATCCACGCCGTATTTTTCCCACCACAAGCACTCCCACAGTAGCCATGGAAATCATGCCCCAGGATGCTCAAACCTCTTCACAGTATCAAAAAAAGCATATGTTCTGTTCTACTCATAAATAGAAGACGAAGGTTGTTACGGTGATAATCACCAAAAATTTGGACGATTCTAACCAATGCAGTTATCTGCCCTAAACCACATAATTAGATTTGGACCTTTGTTCTTGGGTAATAAAATTGGCCTCAATTGTTTACCTAAAAAAGGCTGGTTGACTTGAAATCACAAGAAATCAGAAATCCATTGAAATCAAATAAGCAGGGATCCTCCATGGGATATACTTGTAGCCATATGCAGGCATTTAGCATATTAGGAGTTTTTCCCAGGAAGATATGAGGAACACTATCTGTTGCCTGGCAAAATGGGGTGGCGGCAAAAAAGAGAGGAGGTGGGGGTGTGCATGAAGACTAAATATATTGTTTTCCATTTCTTTTCCTTTTATTATTTATTTAAAGTCAGGGTATAATCATCATTTTAGCATCAAATCTGAATTTCAAACAGTTAAATTGATGGTTTCCGTAATGTGGGGATCTAAATTCACAGAGTTACATAGGTTGGGGACCCATATATACACAACCTCAAATGTTGGGGATTCCAACACTAATTTTCCTAAAGAAGAAGAAGAAGAACTGGAACTGTTTATACTCTCCCCAAAAGAAATACATAATATAAAAAAACTATAAGATGTAAAAAGATGGAGTTTTTGGCCAGTGACCTAAATTAAGACCAAGTTTGGCTAAGCTTAAAAAATAAGCAAAAGTTACTTTTTGTCACTTTATGTTTTCCAATATGTTTGGATAAGGTGCTTATTTTACTTTTAAGTAAACAACGTTTATTATTTTGAAAGTAACTCTTATGTCCCTCTCTGAATAAGTAATGTGCTAACTTCCAATTTTGATCAATAAAAAGATTTTTATTTTAAAAATTATAGTCAACAGTTTAAGCTTAAACGTGTTCTAACTAGCTCTAGATATAATAGAATACAAGATGGGACTACCTTTTTCTTCTTCATCATTAGTTTGGCAGCTGCCTGCAAAAAATTATGATCTCATATCAAATTATATGAATTTTTTAATTATCCATATCTTCATATAGGTAAGAGTTTGTAAAAACTCGCCTGTGTGCACAAGAACACCCCAGTAAGATTTAGATCAATAACCTCCTGCCACTGAGATGTCTTCATTCTCATCAATAAACCATCCCTTGTAATACCTGAAACCGTTTAAAAGTTTAAAAGACCATGAAGTTGAAAATTAGATATGCCACCATACAAGGTTGGACTTTTGGTACCTGCATTGTTAATCAAAACATCTACAGTTCCCCATGCATCGACTGCCTGCACATGTCCCAATAACATAAGATTAACACAATGACATGAAATGTGATGCAAAAGCTAAAAAATAAGAGATCTATACTGATTGCTTACAGTTTTAATCATTGACTCCACATCTGCTTCTTTCGATACATCCCCACCAAAAGTAAGAGCTTGTCCACCAAATGCCTCAATCTGTATGAAATATATAGTAGACAATTCCCAATCACTTTCTATTTTAAAATAAAATAAAAAATAAAAAACAGCGTCGTTGGTAGTTAAAAACATATTGCTAAATGCTGATAAGCTCTGTGTGACATTTTTACTTTCTTTGTTGCTTTTCCCATTTGGCATCCACCCCCCCCCCCCCCCCCCCTCCCCACAAAAATATACACAGCACCTACTTAACTTGAGCGGGGGTGTTGGACACGAGTGGTATCTAAATGTCAGACTTGAGGACACATCACTTGCAATAGTAGTAGCTAAAATTGTGAGGCTCTAAAGATGTTTTACATGAATAGAAAATTAGAAAATAGTCAAACTAATGCATTTTTAAGAAATAATAGATATCAAATAAAAAAAATAAAAAAGATGAAAGAGTACAGTAGTAGAATAGTATTTTGTATAGGTGTTAGAAAGTCACGTATGTTTCCAAAAGAGTCAAATCACAAGAACAACACCATAATTTAAGTGTTGGAGCAGCATAGAGCAATGAATGCTCTATATATGAAATTTTCAATCAGCAAAGCTCAAGTAAAATAGTAAATGGAAGGAATTGACATATATATCTACAAGTACTTACAGAATTTTGACAAGAATTGTTGCAACTTATAAGCAATGAAGGAAATATAATAGTATACTACTCATTGTTTAAGTCATATCAGTTGCATTACCTCTTTGCAGACATCTTCTGCCTGCTTTGATGACCTTGCATAATTCACCAGAACCTGCAATAGAATCAAAAATCACCTTTTGCAAAAGGAAAGGTAAAGTGGAAGTCAATCCATACTCTTGTAAATGGTGTTTATATAAGTTCACTATTTTATTAAACTAAAGGGTTACAATAAATCAAAGGAGTCTTCAGTGACTGTAATAATGGACAAAACCCCAAAAAGCTTCAACAATACCATCTCTAATTCATTTTACAACTAGATATAGAACATAAGAACATAGATTAATATTGTTAGTACTCATCTTATCTTTAGGGACTGCACTACTATACGAGCAACAGGTGCCACTCAACTCAAATGCTAAAAAACTATTATGCACACAACTGCAATATTTAAGGCCTACTAGTGTGTATCCTAAATGGAACCCTTGATTGCTGATAAGATTCAGAATAGACCTTACAACCAGCCTTTCCCAGAGCCAAAGCAATTGCTTTGCCAATTCCTCGGGAGGCCCCTGTGATAATAACTATAGGAGCCTCTGCTTTTTGCACTGCTTCAGCACTTTGTTGTTCAATGGTGGCAACCTGTGCTCTTACTCCTGGCCATACCAATAAATTAAAAAGAAGCAATACCAAAAGGCAGATGAGCCACAATAAAATCAAATTGTGTCGTATCAAACTAATCAAAGTTCTTTAAATCTATGACTTGAAGTAATTTCTAGTAGTATTTCAAGGCATATTAGTTTAGAAAAAGAAAATTGGGTATGTTATACGCACAGATATGATTCCTTTAAATACACATTGAAAATTTAAGCCATGGGATACGAGAATAAGAATGTAAGGGATATTCATACAGATAAAGTATGAATGAGAACAAAAGGTTCAGGGTCAGAAAGACATCTTATGTAGGAGTTACTTCTAGATGCGTTAATATATAATTTAAATCACAAGAATCATAATATTTGTAACATGATCAAGAATTTTATGGATATGGAACCCATTTGCAACACATTTTGACAAAATCTAGAGTGTGATTTGTAACTTTATGATATTTTTTCTTCAACGATTTTCAACATTATGAAGAAGCATGAGATGCCACCATTATGAAGAAGCATGAGATGCTTTAGGTCAGATTTAAGTATTTAGGAAAAAGAACAGTGTAAAAAAGCTCCGTTGGATTAAAGTGGTTTATTATCACGTGTAAACATCTAAAATGCATATAAATAATGAACAAAGAGAAAGAATTTAAATACGTGAGAATATTTAAATCCCAAGAATACTGATGAAAAGCTAAACGTAACCAAATGAAGTATTATTCATCGAGAATAATCAATTGTGCAAGCTCCACAATACATAACGATGAGAATAATGCAAGTATTTACTAGCTAATCAAAGCGAAAATTTTACTAAAATAAACTGGCTTTTAGGGATTTAACATAAAGCATATCAAGACTTAATTTTTTTATTTAAAATTTTCCACCAGCATTAGATTTTAGATACTAATTAATTAATTGGAATAAACCCCAATCTATACAGCAGAAATGATTGACCTTCCAATTACAGGCACTTCTATACATCTTAAATACCTGAGGAAGAGAGAGAGGTAAGGGGTCTGCATTGCATGTTAAAGGAGCGTGAAAGTTGAAACTGAGACGAGAATTGCCGGAGATGAGCCATCTTCCGGCACGTTTTATCGGAAACTGCGGCGGAATTGAAGGCGGCGGCGGCCGATCCGGCGATTGAGGAAGCCATATTGAGTCCCAAGCGTATCGAAAATAGAAGTAAACGAGAGGAAACGAGAGTCGCCACAGGGAAGATACAGAGAAAATGTTCGCAAAAATTGAACTGTAATGACTAAAAACTTTGCTTTGGAATTTCCGGAGGCTCACTATGAGCGTTGGCGATGAGAACGAAGTCTTTTCTTAGTGTGGACTAAACTATCGAATTGTGTTACTTTAGTCCTCAAATATTTTTTAAGCATAGACAGTCACAAAATTTGTTTAAATTGTTATTTTTGAGTCACTCTTGACGTGTTCATGTCTCATGGCGCTCTTTTTATGAGGAAATGGTTTGGTGAGGTGGCAGAAATACAATCACAGATTCACAACATATTGGCTTATGCAACAGCAAAG
>NC_036248.1:27989084-28059654 GCF_002742605.1 Olea europaea var. sylvestris | reverse complement strand
GCCCGGGGGGGGGGGATTATAGGGGCAATTGACCCTCTAGATTTTGGGGGGGGAATTTGTTTAGCTTTTTTTTATTAGAAGATAACCTATAAATTTTATTTTTGACCCCCTAATTCAAGTCGTTTGGGTCCACCCCTGAAGGAGGCTATATTGATTCTTGACCGTATAGAAAATTGAAGAAAATAAGTCATCATATGGAAGATATAGTGAAAATGGTTGTTAAAAAATTGAAATGTTATGAATCAAGAAAAGGGTGATCTCTAAAGGCTCACTATGAGGGTGGGCGATGTGAATGAAGTTTTTTCTCAGTGGGGACTCAACTTTCAAATTGTGTCATTTTAGTCCATGAGTAAATTTTTTTACATAGATGGTCATGGAATCTGTTAAGTTGTTATAGTTAAGTCACTCTTGACATATTCATATCTCATGGTGCTCTTTGTGAGGGAAATGGTCTTGCTGAGGTGGCAAAAATACAAGTACAACAAATGGGAAAGAATCGTGGTGACATCTAGCTTATTAATGTTTTTTGATCATCGGGCGTTAAATTTATTGATAGATATGTGAACACGTGAAGAGTGAATTAACGAAAATAAATTTGAAAGTTTTACATTGAGATTTTAAAAGGTTTGATATCTTACAAACTTCATTGTTTCTACTTATTCTCATCTCATTTGTCTGCATGTACATGATAACATTTTCAATTTATACACAAAAATGATAGTCCTGAAATGGCAACATAAGTCAACTCCACAAAACGAGATGATATATTAAGAACCAACATAAGGGAAATTTACAAAAATGGTCACATTGTCTCAAAGAAACGAATAATTGAATTTTGACGAAAAAAAAAAAAAAAAAAGGCCAAAACGATTTTCAAACCCAAAATCAATCAATTTCGTCACAATTCATCAAAGCTCAACATTTACGACTTCCAATATCATCTAGTTAATCACAGAAAAAAGCTATAATTAGTGTAGATAAATGTATATTTCATCAAATATCATTGAACACAATCATGAAAGCAATTGTTCGAGCTCATGTATGTCTGTGATCTACATATATGCTCACTAGAAAATTTCCATATTAGCAATTCTTAGAACATTTCACTGGGAAGTAACTTTTCATATCAAAATTCAATATTAATTCCAGTTGGGCTAACAAAAAACTCAATCCCCTAGGTAAATACAAAGTCGATATTCGTACATACAAGAATGAGGGGATAGACAGACCTGCCTTATAAATAAGGGATTGGGTTATATTACACACATGTCAGGCAAAACAACCAGATCTGTCTCTTCACTTTCTTCATAGATAATTGGTGGTCCAACATTCATTTTTCAATTTCAACATTTATAAAACTTCAATTCAGTATTCATTAGGCCATTGATTGAAAGGTGATTAAAGTCATAACTTGACGGGAGTTGGCTATAAAAAGGGGTTTGGTCCCTAAGCTCAAACACAATCGAAATTTTAAGATACACCATCAATTTGAAGTGTTGAGGGCTTAGAAGTGCCACTATCAGATCAAAGGGAGAGATTTGGAACTACATCAATGGTCGAAGGTATGAAACTCGATTTATGGGCATTCAGTTTCTCGATCTATTTTTCGACTTATGTTGTTTTAGATCAATTTTTGTTTAACATTTGGTGTCAGAGCCCCATATTGCTTCTGTCTTGATGTTTCACCATCAATCTGGAAAATCGATCTTCTCTGGCCGATTTCTTTTTCTGAAAATAAATGGAGATTTCTCCATAAAATCAATTTCCTAGGCTCTTGAATGTTTTAGAACATGAGTTTTGATATTGAGAGGGTTGAATTTGAGCGGGTTATTTTCAACGCTTTGAGGTTGGAGATGACAGGAGAATGTGATCGTGTTTGCAGTAGGTGATATTTATTGGGCCATCATGTTTTGTGATTGTTTAAGGTTTTTACATTTACTGGGCCATCTTATTATTGACATAAAAAAGTGTTTATAGGGCCATTTTGGAAGTACATTTTAAATTGGGCCAGAATGCTCACTTTTGCTGGGGCCGATTTTCAGAAGATTATTTCTTGAGCACATGCATATATATTTGGTTTAACTGCGTATAATTTAAGTCTTGGGTAGATTTTTGAATTAACTTACTTAGTTATTTTTTTCCCTTAAAGGTTTAATTCTTGGGAATATTAATTATTTATGTTTAGAATAATATATGCAATTTTATGTTGAATTAAATTATGCTCATATTTAGTTTACATGAGTTAATTAATACATGCAATTTTTGGATGAGTTGAATTTTATGCAATTTATAATGTTTACAAGAATATTTTGTGCAAAATCATAACATGTTAGTTAATATTATGCTATAAGAATTACTTTCATATTGAGTGCATAAAATAGTTAATGTCTAGTGATCTATGTAGTTTTATTTAATTAAGGATTAGTCACAGCATCTTTAATTAAGTAGAATTATATATTAAAATCGAGATCGCATAAGGATTAAAGACACTAGATTGTAATTAATTATGCTTTATATAAAGAATTTCATCCCACGGGAATTTTTCTCATTATATTCAATTTTAACATGATTTACATTGGTAAAACATGCAATCTATTGAATTAAGTCTCAAGTTAACATAAGCGCTCTTAATATTATGCAGCTTCACAACCCTTCAATTTCTCTGATATTCATTGTGGTATTCTTGAATTAAAATGTGAAAACTATAAAATATGGAAGGAGATAATTCTTCTCCATTTAGGGTGGATGGATATTGATTATGTTATTAAGAAAGACGAACCACCTAAAATCACTGATACCAGCACTGCAGCAGATATCATGCTCTATGAAAAGTGGGAGCGATCTATTTGTCTCAGCGTGATGTTCATAAAAACTAAAATTTCAATTGGTATATGTGGTTTCGTCGATAAGCATGACAAGGTCCAGAACTTGATAAGGGCCATTGACGATCAATTCGTCACTTCAAATAAGGCATTGGCAAGCACCATTATAATGAAGTTTTCATCCTTAAAGCTCACCAGTGTAAAAGGTGTGCATGAGCACATCATGTAGATGAGAGACATTACGGCTCAACTTAAGAAGCTCGAGGTTGAGATGTGTGAATCTTTCATTGTACATTACATCTTGAATAGTCTCTTACAAGAGTACGAACGTTTCAAAATCTCATACAACACACATAAAGATAAATGATCAATTATTGAATTAATGACTTTGTATGTTCAAGAAGAATGGAGACTAACAATGGAACAAGGTGAAAGTACAATGTTGATTACAACCCGTGGGAAAGGGAAGACTCAAGCCAATCAAAAAGGGAAAGGTAAAATCCCACCCAAGAAAGAGGCCAAGTGTTACTTCTATAAAAAGAAGGGATATATGAAGAACGATTGTGTCAAATTCGAGAAATGGCTTGAGGATAAAGGTGATTCAAGCTTATTTGTTTATTATAAATCTAATATGGTTAATGTAAATGTTAACACCTGGTGGATTGACTCTGGATCTACAATTCATGTTGCAAATTATTTGTAAGGTATGCAAAACCTAAGGAATTGAAATTAGATAGGACCTTTTATATTTTAAGTTTTTCACAAAACTTGATTTCTATTTCCAAACTTGCACCATTGGGATATTCCTTTAATTTTTCAAAATAAGTCATTCAGTTTATTATATAATTATAATTGTGTTGGGAATGGTATATTGTCTGATGTCTTTATCGTATTAATTTACAAAATAATATCACTTATAGTTTAATGCATGTTCACACTACCACTAAACGGTGTAATTTTAATGAAGACTTCTCTATGTTGTGGCATCAAAGATTATGACATATCTCTATAGAAATCACACATACTGATATATATAGTCCAGACATGGACTCATGTGATCAGAAATACTTCATCACATTTATTAATGATTACTCGTGATATATGTATCTCTACTTACTTCATAATAAGAAGGAAGCATTGGATGCTTTAAAAACCTTTAAGGCTGAAGTAGAGAAATAATACGAGAAGCAAATTAAGATCGTAAGATCAGATGGAGGTGGAGAATATTACGGTAAATACACAAATGATGGACAAGCACCTAGTCCATTCTCTAAATTTTTTCAAGAGAATGGGATAGTTTCCCAATACACTATGCTTGGTTCACCGGAATAGAATGGTGTAGCTGAAAGAAGAAATTAAACATTATTGGACATGGTGCAGATCATGCTTAGTAGCTTCAATCTTTCTAAATCCTTGTGGACTGAAGCACTTAATCCTTAGAAATTTATGCGAGGATTGGTCATTGTATATTAAACAGAGTTCCTACTAAGGTTATCCTAAAGACGCCATTTGAATTATTGAAAGACTGGAAACTAAGTTTGAGACATATGCGCATTTTGGGATGTTAGTATGAAGTGAGGATCTATAATCCACAAGAGAAAAAACTGGATCCAAAAACTATTAGTAGATATTTCATTGGATATGTCAAAAAGGTCTAAATGATACATATTTTATTGTCCATCTCACAATAATAGGATTGTGGAAGCAAGAAACTCTAAGTTTCTTGAGAATGTCTTGATCAGTGGGAGCGATCAAACCAGGACCAAAGTTCATAAGCATGATCATTTGGAATCTCAACCTTCCACCTCAGGTGACGGATTAGTCATAGTTCACAACGCCCTCAGCACCCCTCAAGTACAAACATGTGTTGAACAACCAAATATTGAAATTCCACAAACTGCTGACAATGTTTAAGTAGATTAGGTAATTCGAGAATTACAAGAACCTCCTGAACAAACGGTTGAATCACACGCTTCTCAGGAGTATGCTAGTACAACATTAAGAAGTTATACTAGAACCAAAAGATCAGCAATTTCTAGTGATTATAAAGTGTATCTACAGAACCTGAACACAATATTGGAGTCGAAAATGATCCTGATCTTGAATCATTTTCACAAGCCATGAGTTGTAAAGAGTCAGAATTATGGTACAATGTCATGAAGGAAGAAATGAGTTTTGTGAAGAGTAATGGAGTCAGAGATCTTGTTGAGTTACCTAGTGGTGCCAAAGCCTTTGGTTGTAAATGAGTCTTTAAGACTAAGAAAGACTCGCTAGGCAATATCGAGAGATACAATGTGAGACTTGTTGCTATGGATTTACTCAAAAAAGGGGAATCGGTTACACGGAGACCTTCTCTCTGGTATCTAAGAAAGATTATCTACGTATTATTTTGGCATTCATAGCCTAATTTGACCTTGAGTTATAACAATGGATGTGAAAACAACATTTCTCAATGGAGATTTAGGGAATGTTTATATGAAACAACCTAAAGGATTTCCCTCTAATGATGGAGAGTACTTGGTCTGTAAGCTTAAGAATTCTACACACGGTCTGAAGCAAGAGTCTCTTCAATGGTATTTAAAATTCCATTGAGTAATTTCTTCATTTGGATTTGTTGAAAATCTCATGGATCAATGCATATACTAGAAGGTTAGTGGAGGTAAGATATGTTTTCTTGTTTTATATGTAGATGATATTTTACTTGTAACCAATGATAAGAGTTTGTCGTATGAAGTACAACAATTCCTCTCTAAACATTTCGACATGAAGAATGTGGGTAGGACATCTTATGTCATTGACATTAAGATTCATAGAAACAAATCACCAGGTATTTTGGGTCTGTCTCAGGAAACCTATATCAACAAAGTTTTAGAAAGATTCTGAATGAACGATTGTTCATTAAGTTTAGCTCCCATTGTGAAGGGTGATAGGTTCAATTTAAAGCAATGCCCGAAAAATGATCTAGAAAGGGAACAAATGAAGAACATTCCATATGCTTCTGCAGTCAAAATCCTGATGTATGCTGAAGTTTGCACAAGACCTGACATTGCATTTGCTATAGGAATGTTAGAACGATATCAAATTAATCCAGATATGGACCACTAGAAAGAAGCAAAGAAAGTAATGTGGTACATTTAGGGAATCAAAAATTACATGCTTATGTATAAACGAGCAGATAATCTGGATGTGATTGGATTCTCAGATTCAAACTTTGCCAGCTATGTTGATTCACGAAAATCAATATCAAGGTATATTTTTATAATGGCTGGTGGAGCTATATCATGGAGGAGTGTCAAGCAAACCTTAATTGCTACTTTCACTATGGAAGCCAAGTTCGTTTCTTGTTTTGAGGCTATTTCGCCTGGTGTATGGATCAAGAGTTTCATATCTGGGCTTAGACTTATGGATTCTATTTCTAGGCCATTGAAAATTTACTATGACAATTCAGCTGCTGTCTTCATGGCTAAAAACAATAAAAGTTGTAGTCAAATAAACATATCGACATTAAGTATTTAACCATAAGGGAACGTATTAAAGAAAAGAAAATGATCATTGAGCACGTATGCATTGAATTGATGATCATTGATCCTTTGACTAAAGGCATGCCATTGTTGAAATTCAAGGATCATGTAGAGAAATTAGGAATTGGTTCCACTATGAAATGGTATATATTTTTGTACGAAACTCTTATTTGTTGTGATATTTTCTCATATTCATGCCCGCTTTTATTTATTTGAAAGAATATATCTTTGTAGGACCAAGAATAAGACATATGGTCTTGTCATTAAGTATTATTACCATAAATGAAAAAAAAATCCTCGAGGAATTAGATGCATCGTAATACATAGAAGATGATATTCGTTATTAGAGGATTCATCTCCATGATTCATATGTTCGTTTCTTATAAAGGCCAATCGATGGAATTCGGTTGAGACATTAGGTTGAATGTATTGGCCTAGTGGGAGAATGTAACAAATCCATCTCTTCATTTTCTCCATAGAGAATTGATGGTCCAACATTCATTCTTCAGTTTCTACATATATTAAACTTCAATGTTGTATTCATTAGGCCATTGATTGAAAGGTAATTAAGGCCATAACTTTATGGGAGTTGGCTATAAAAAGGGGTTTGGTCCCTAAGCTCAAACACCGCCGAAAATTTAAGATACACCATCAATTTGAAGTGTCGAGAGCTTAGAAGTGCCATTACCATATCAAAGGGAGAGATTTGGAACAACACCAATGACTGGAGGTATGAAACTCGATTTATGGACATTCAGTTTCTCAATCTATTTTTCGATTTATGTTGTTTTGGATCAATTTTTGTTTGACAATAACCACGTAATCGGAAAAATCAACGTGTTTGGGGATTGGAATTACTTTAATATAACGTCGTTCAAGATGTTTTAACCTCATTCAAGATTAACATTTCTTGGTTTTTTCAATGTTATTAGTGTCAGATGAACAGAAATAACGAGTTAAATTTGAAGAAGCTGAAATTTCCATTGATGTACAGTGGAGAGAGCTCAAGACCTTAGTACCGACAACATCAGATCGCCACTTCTTGCCGCTGTTGTTTTTCGAATTTGGATACCGTGCAATTCAAGGCTGTTCAGGCCAAGGGTTCAAACGGGCCCAAAATTGGTATCTAACGTTTTGAGCCTGTTGCCTATATTAATAGGCTTCAATAGACCGTTTGTTTTATTGAGTATTTGACAAATAACACTAAGGGTCTGTTCGGTAGTGATTATGAGAATTGATTTTTTGACCGTTAGAAAAAAAAAATGGGTCCCACCTGTAAGTTAAAAAGTAAAAAATGATGGCTGAAATAGTAAAATAATGGTAAAAAATTGATTTTCTGGGATGAAAAATTGCTACCAAACGAGGGCTAAAATAGAGCATGTGAAAGTCTCGTACTCGACTTTAGGGGCACGCACGGTTCGAATCTTAACAAATAACAAGAGCTCTTCTTTTATTTCTCTTGAGTCTCTTACTTGACATTAGGGGTACGGAAGGTTCGGTTCATAACGAGAACTCTTCTTCTATTTCTCTTGATCTTTAATAGTTTCTTTTATTATTGTTGACACTAGTATAATAAAGTATGTGAAGTCTCGTACTCGAAATTTCATCATATTTTTTTAATTTTTTTTTTTTGTAGTATTTTATTGGGGCCTACTAATTTTGGTCTAAAGGAATTTGCAATGGAGGAGGATATTGAGTTGGGAGACTGCGTGCAAAAAGTAAAGTGGGCATTGGTTAGATCGATAGAGGAGGAAGAGATTGGAGAAGATTATTTCCTTTTTTTGCTTCGATAAAACTTGGGTATTGATATATGTATTAACTAAAAGTAATAGATCAATAAGTATTGTTATTCATAAATGATAATAACCTTCTTTTGTACGTGACATCAATTAATTTTCTGTGACAAATTAATTTAAGTCATCTAAAATATCACAATCACGATTTATTGGAAAGCAGTGATTATGAATAGCATCATTCTTGATCGAATAACTTCTTAGTGACACTCATGGAGGAAATTGCTTGTGACAAAAGTGAAAGAGCCGGAATCACCTTGTAAAAACTAAAAATAAAAATTCAATGACAACTCAAACACTCATTTACTTTGTTCTCTGTTCAGATGGCCGATTTAGATGCATTTAAACAATGTGGCCGATCTAGATGGCTTTTAATTTAGATAGATAGTTATTTTCTATTTATAACACCTTGTAAATTTCTAATTTAACCCTTGTTTAGTGGGGAGATTTTAGTAAATTTTGATAAAAGTTGATGAAATATGTTGTTAAAATTTTGTGGGTCCATAAAATATGTTGTTAAAATTAAGGGGGTGTTTGAGAGCCATTTTTATGTAAAAATGCATTTTAGAATAGTAAATTGATGAGAAATGTGTGGTTGAAAAATAAGGAATTTTTTTTAGTTACGTGTAATATTATTTTAATAAAGAATGTGCAATTGAAAAGAAGAGATAAAAAAGTGCAATTTGAAAAAAATATGTGCCAAACGGGGAACTATTGACTTTGACATAGATTAGAATTTAGATTTTAATTCCTACCAAACAAACGCTTAATTAGCCTCCCGTTCGGCATATTTATAAAGAAAGAGCAATAGTAGAGATTTCTACAAATTGTGTGGATAATAATAATTAGTAGTTATGAACTTGATTGAAATTAACATTCGATTTTAATTAAATTTATAAATTGGTTGGCAAATTAGGCTTAATTCGATTGTCCGGGAACCAAGTCCTCTAAAATGATTGGTTATAGCTTAATAAATAGGTAACTTTATATTATAAGCAATGAATAATTTTGGCAATCCACATCCACACCCTCAGAGGAGAAAGACTACTGCCTCATCTAATCAATTAATCACCTACCAATTAAAATGGCAGGACCAAAATTGCTGCTATTAGTGGACCTAACCATGTTGTGTTCATCATATTTTAATTCTAGTTGTTGTCTCGTCTCGAGGCCAATTCGTAAGCACCAATAAATTTTTCATTTCTTCTTGGAAAAAATATAAAATCCTAAGCTTAGAGAAAATTAGGAGTTTGGAAGTACGTTACATTAAGAATAAAAAATAATTTTTTTTAAAGAATTTCTGATTGAAAATGAGTGTATATTTTTTATTTTTTATTTTAAAAAAAAAAAGGTTTGATCAAACAAAGGCTAAGGTTTTGGCACAACTGTTAATTTTATGTTGAAAGTACGAATGCGGAGTTTTCAAGACGACAAATGATATAAATTGTAAAGGTAACATGCGTTATGAAAGTTGCGAAATTTGGGTATGTGAACTTATAGGTGGGCTATACGTAAAAAGGTTAAACCCTAACCTTAAGGGTCCCCCACCACCCCTGTCCTGGAGCATCGTGAGGGAGGTAAATCGCAGGTTATGCCTCCAATGGTACAGGGTGGAAGGCTGCTTGTACACTTGCACTCACCCAAAAGCCAAATCCATATTTCAGGATTCGAACCCTTAACGCAGTAACCTCAAGCAAAGTTGGATTTCTCCACCCTCCCTTTTTACCACTTGTAGATGTGCCCCGGGGGCATAGGTGGGCTATACGTAGTTATTACAAGAGATGACATTTGATTGTCATAGAAAAATTTAGCTCCTCTTTAGTTTAAGTAAAAATCAAATTTTTTATAGATTTTAATAAATAATGATGAAATATATGGTTGAAAAATTAATTAAAAAATTATAAATTTAATAAAATATAGTGAAAATTGAATTTGGGGAACACCGATAGTCAAAGAAAATGAAACCAATTAAAATAAAGTTTTCTGTTCCTTCAATCAACCAATTATTTCCAATAGGCCAACTTGACCATAAAAAATAAGATATCTGCAATCCCATTTAAATTAATCAAAATATGGTCATGCTTATCAAATATTTGACAAGAAATAAATGTTTCTTTTTATCCATTTAGAGTATATAATATTCCACAATGGTTACAAACTTTAATTAATGGAGAAAAATAATATAGTTGACAGAGTAAAATTGCTTCACATATTGTTCAATACATAAATATCAAATGTTTTAGAACGTACAATGAAATTTATTTTGTATTAAGGATAATTAAATATATATTCTACAAATGATTACAAAGTGACTAATAAAATTTTATCCATGAAGCATCCTAAGTTCATTTCTTTTATTGTGCCAAAAGTGTTAGATTGTGTCTGAGGATAATATGACTTTTGTCACACTTTTGCCTTTTCATCTCATTACTTTCACTTTTATGTTATTAAGGTTCTCCATATCCATATGTAACAACTTCTTTTTAATTTTAACTCACACTTATTAGAACCACCCTACATGTACAAGGTTATTTTTGCCAGATATTTTACAGGTACTCACATTGGTGGGGCCCGTGTTATTATTATTTTTTTAATACATGTGAGGCTCTCGTTAAAGTGAGGGCCCCTGTATAAACCCTGGAGAAAAAACCCTGTACACTGAGCTTTTTCCCACTTATTAAGACTCCCTAAAATAAATCCTAGTGTTTACAATATTAATTTTAAAATAAAACGATCATTTATCTATAGATCATAGTATATGGTTCCCACACTTCGAAAAACGTATATAATTTTAAACTTCAATCAATATGGAAATCTAATTAGCTAAACTCTGATCTCATATAACTTAAAGTCCGTTTAACACGACTTTTGAAAAATCAAAAGAAATTTTTGAGATTCAAAAGTTGATTTTGAACCTATTAGACTAACTTTATAAAAGTATTTTTTTTCTAATTATAACAGTTTTTACAGAAAATTAGTCCAATTTAGCTTCCTCTAAAAATACTTTCAGAATATGAAATTCTTTTAAAAATTAGTTCTAAATAAAAACTAAAATAAGTTCGTCCAAAAACTCTTCTACAAATAGAAGCAAAAGTAAAAGCAAAAATTAGGTCAAATGGGCTCTAAATTTGAAGTCGATTTAATGTTTCAGACATACTCATCGATCATATTAATATGAAATAAATTAAACAACAATGTTATGGTCACAGAATTTTTTTAACATAATGAATGACCGACACTCACATTGTGCGAAGGCCCACTTCTTTTTTGAACTTTTTTATTCATACGAGGCCTATGCACTGTGAAACGATGTCAACCATTATGTCAAAAAAAATTAAATTCTTTCAAAGTTGGGAAACTTATTTCTTGAGTATGTGTACTTTTAGGTAGTTAAAAAAAAACACACATAGGTCAAATCGCAGAACTCCATGAAGATTAAAATCACAATTAGTCAATGTTAAAGTACAAAAAGGTCAATATGCAAAGCCATGCATATGTTAAATCAAGATAATAGGGGAAAAAAATATTTTTTAAAAAATGCAGTTGCTGGTGCGCAATTTGCTCTCTCTCTTCACAAGCAACCTCTCACGTGAGTGATCCAGCTTTGCATTAATTACTTTTCGGGTTTTCGTTCGGATCTTTTATTGCCCGGATCTATTCAATGCACTGCAGATCCAGGACTATAGTTACCGCACTGTACAAATAATTAGTTCAAGGGACTCTAGTTGCAGAACTGCAGATCCGGGACTATAGTTACAGCACTGTACAAATAATTAGTTCAATATACTCCTGTTTTGAGAATTTGAGGGTTTAGTTGTGAAATATGAGCTGTGGAGTAGTTACTGCAGAAGAGTTTGATTTGGTCGGGGATAATGGAATATTTTCAGTTAATTGTGAAAGTGACGATTCTGTTGGGTAATTCTGCTTGTTTTACAGTTTGGAGGTGCTAAATTTGGTGAACGTGATTAGGGTTTGTTTTTGTTTATAGGATTTTGTGAATTTCGGTTGTTATTTGCTTCACATTTTGATGTGGAACTGGTTGCATTCCGAGCAATTTTATGCTTTTGAGGTGTGATTTGCGGATTTGGAATTGCAATTTAAATTATTTGTGGGTTCTTCGTAATGGTGTCATTTTGACTTCTCAATGATACGGCGCAAATTTGGTGCGGGTTTTGATTGTCCGAATGGTAGAGGAATTTCGGGGTCTAGTTAAGTTTAGCCGAAATGTTTCTTGTAGTTCTCACCATGTGCTTCCTAGAGTTTGGATTTTAGGAGGAATTTGATTGAAAATTTATTACGTGAATCAAATTGCGGATACAGAGATGCCTCCATCCCCGGCAACAAGATTTTCTCCAAGGAGGGAGCTGAGGGCTGAGAATCACAAGAGAGGACGTAGTCTTGAGAGTGTGATCCTTAGTAAAGAGAAAGATGATGATCTTGATCTGTTCAATGAGATGCAGAACAAAGAAAAAGAGAATTTCTTGCTTCAGTCAAATGATGACTTTGAAGACGCCTTCTGTAATTTCTCGCATACTATATAATCTGCCTTTTGACTTGGCATTTAGTGAAGTATAATATGTGCACTGGGATTTCTTTGTTTTGATTGACTGACAATTATCTTTTTATTTATTGCATTTGACAGTGACAAAATTAAGACACTTTTCGGATCATAAGGGCAGAATCACCATTCCTGGTCGGGGAGAGAGTAGCGACCTGCTCAATGCAGAAGGAGATAAAAATGATTATGAATGGTTAGTTGTGTTTCTCTTCTCACAAGTTCACCTTTTTTACGTTTCTTTTGGAGAGAATTTTGTACAGATCTGTCTCCCTTTCTGAAAGATCCTGTAGATATTGTTAGGGTTCCGTGTATGTTCAGTTAATGCAATTTGTTTGGCTAAGAGTTGAAGTTTCCTCGGACAAAGAAAATAATGCTAATAACAGAAGCAGAAGCTTGCATAATTAAAATGAAATCAAGAAAATATAATCTTCCTTTATGGGCTAACATCTAGAAAAGTTTGTTTCTGATGTGCTATATAACTGGCCTACTTTCTTATTTAGTATTCTTTTTTTCTCACAACATGCAATTCTGTTGATTAAAGGTTAATAACTCCTCCGGAGACCCCACTTTTTCCTTCTTTGGATGATGAGACACTACCGGTTAATGATGTACAGAGGGGCAGGCCGAGGAGTCAACCTGTTTCAATCTCAAGTTCATCTACTGTAAGTTCATTAAAAGTCAATGAAATCAACTGGCAACTTCTATATTACCTCAATCCATAAAATGTATGTATGATCTCTTTTCAAACTTTTCTAATCCTTCTTTTGTTTTGAAAAAAAAAAAAAATGTTAAATATATGTTCAACTTCAGATGGAGAGGAGTTATAGAAGCAATAGAGGAAGTGCAAGTCCCCATCGCCTTAGCCTATCTCCTCAGTCTGGAAATAGTATATCACAATCAAGGAGCAGGCCATCTTCAGAACCTCATTTAAGTCCTCCGCCTAGATTGAAGCATCCGGCTTCTGTAAGGAGACCATCTCCCCCACCAAGTAAGCCATCTGCACCTGCTGTGCGGTCTAGTTCACCAAATCCTGGGAGGATGAGCACTGGTTCTGCTGCACCATTACGGATGAAAGGCAACTCCCCTGCCAAGACAAGTAGAGGGAATTCCGCTTCACCCAAAATAAGGGCATGGCAATCTAACATTCCAGGCTTTTCATCAGAGGCACCTCCTAATCTTCGTACCTCACTGGCTGATAGGCCAGCATCATATGTGAGGGGATCCTCCCCAGCATCTAGAAATGGCTCCAGATCTGGCCGAGAATCAATGTCTCCAACTGCTACCAGCAGTGTCAGTTCCCCATACACTCCTGACCGGTACATGTTTAGTTCCCATAGCAAAGGTTCAGTTGCATCGTCTGGTGATGATGACCGAGAGTCTATAAAATCAATACCTATTACCAGCTCAGACCACTCAGCTCCAAGGAACGTAGGTGCTATCCCAAATACTAGAGCTCTGGGCTACTCTAAGAAGCCAACTAAAATTGTGTCTAGTTCTGCTCCAAAAAGATCCTTTGACTTGGCACTTCGACAAATGGTAATTAACCTCTCTTTTATTGATGTAATGATGCTTTTGTGATGGTTAGGCCATATGTATGTGTTAATGCATGCTGGTATATACTCTCAAGGCATCTAAGATGGAAAATTATTTGTATGGAGCCATTGTAAAATATATCTTAATAAACCTCTATTATTTAATAAAATTTTCTGGTCCTGACTTGGGCCAATGGGATAAGTTAATATTTCAAAAAATTGAAAAGATAATAATTTTGTAGAGATGTCTATCTAAATCTGTGGTTCCATGCATACCATAAATAAATCATTTTGCTAGAAGTCGCAAATATAATTTACTACGGTATTTTCTTGCAATTTATTGCCTGGTTAAATGTATGTGTTTTGAGTTAAAAATGCATGTGTTCATTGTAGTACTTAGAGCATATCCAAAAGATTCTTTAAACATTAGATGCTCTATATTTTAAAAAGTTAACCTTTAAAATTGTGCTTTAAGAGATTCTTTAAATTATCATTTTAATTTAGAGAGTTTTCTATAATTACAAGGTATTTCAATTTTCAATTGAGACAAATAATATAATAATTTAGAGGTAAGCTAGTGAAAATAAAAGATATGTAAAGACAGTAAATATTTTTTGGTGGTAATAGTGTTAAATATAAAGAGTCTTTTGGAGTATGTTGAATTTTTTTCTCTTTAAATTTATATATACTCTCTAAATTGTACAATATGTGTTTTAAAAATAGAGAGTCACTTGGAGATATTCTTATAAGATAATACTCAGTTAATTTCTATTTTATCAAAGGTATGTGTATTGAATCATAAATTTACTCTTTAAATTAATAACTCTTTTAATTAATAGATTTTGCATGGCCCTAACATTGTTGATTTATAGAGGTTATTCTGCAATGTTGACCGTTATTTCTGGGTTTTGTTCTTGATGTTTATTATGATTCTGTGGGCCCATTAAAGATTTTTCTGGATGAACTTTTGTATTTATTACTAGCCTTGAACAATTTGTGGAAGTTCTTTGAACAAATTTGAAATCTATTTGAAATGTTGAACCATAAGGTTAATCCTGAATTTGACAAATGACATATTGGAGTTAGCATTTTGGTGGAATACAATCATTTTTGCATTAGCACCATTCTTTTCTTGTCCTTCACAGTCTTAATACGGTCTCATAAATGTGGAATAGTGATGCTAATCTATCATGTCCTTTTACTTGCATGTACCTATCAGCGGAAAGCCAGGGATATTTTGTCCTTTTGTGACTGCCCCATCCCTATTACCAGGCCAAATGTAAAATTCATTGGCCCATCCTAGCTATCCATTGTTTGCTTCTGTCAGCTTTCACATTTTATAATACAATCAGTGCTGTTATATTTATATTTCTGTTAAAATTTACTAGTTGTGAAGTTTATGATCTTTATTTCCATTATTGTATACATTTTGGGTTATTTGCATTTAAACGCTCTTATTTGCCTGTATGATGCGCTCATTTATGCATGTTTCGTGCATGTCCATAACACAATCTCGTTTAAATAACTTCATTATAATGCATTTGCTTACTGGTAAAGGAAAAAAATATGTGTTGGTTTTAGGAAAATTTGTTCTTATTTCTATTATTCACTTTCTTACCAATTTGCTACTAGATCGCAAGATCTTTTGAATGCAATGTTTCTGGTTTCTGTGCTTTAGTCTTTTGGTGTGGTTCATGCCATTTTATCAGTCACATAGGATTAGAACATATGTCAAGGAGCTGAATATAATATCAAGGAGTGGAATTGGTACCAGTACAGGATATTTACAGGATTTACAGCTTACGTAGTTAGGACATATGTTGCATCTGCTTAAAGAAGCTCCTGTACGAAGTGTGACTTCCAGTATTAAAAGTATTCACAGAAATGGAAAGGATGCAAGTATTTAAGTTTCAAGATTTTTGAAAAAATTAAATAGAACTATCAATCATTCTGGTTTATGGGATCAAAAGAGAGCAAGAAAAAATGACTGACAATAAATACTAAAAGAAAATGATATTTAACTATTTTGAGAAGTTTCCTTAAGCTTGATGAGCTCAACAAATTTTTATAGTGAAACATGTAATCATCAAGTATAACTATTACTATTTTGATGGCATTGAAAGGGAAAATAAACTCAATGTCATCATAGCTCAGTAATGCATTGCCTTCATTATTTACTTCCCTGACATGTAAATCTGATGGCTAGATTTTTCGATTGAAGATTTGTCACGGTACCCTTTACGCATGAACAGTAGGGCTCATATTGGCTTTCTCGTTTTGTATACAGGATCATCGGAAAGGTCCTCAAAATATGTTTAGGCCGCTTTTGTCCAGTGTCCCCAGTTCTACATTCTATGCTGGAAAAGCAAGTGCATCCCATCGTTCTATGATATCCAGAAATTCTTCAATCACCACTAGCAGTAATGCCAGTTCTGATCAAGGGACAAGTGGTGCTCATGATACTGAAGAAAGTGAGCAAAACCAAGATGATGTAACCAGTGAATGTGTAAAGGAACAGTATCCAGAGGTGCACGACGAAATATTTGTCTTCGATCAGGTTGATGCTTTAAATGAAGGTGTTGGGCAGAAAATCTACAAGGGATCACCTAAGAGTCAATATGATGAATTTGTTGTCAACTCTGTGGACAATTCTCAGTTTGTTGTGGATGAGAGTTGCAGCCAGCTTGATACTACTATAGATGTTCCCACATCTGCTGTTGTCTTGGACGGGAAAGGTGATTATTTTGATGCCGATGATCTCGAGGACTTGGCAATATGCTCAAAGTGTGGCCAGAAATTGAATTCCACGGAGATGTTAATGGAAGGAGAACAAAAATTTTGTCCGGAATGTAGAAGTTTGGAAGCACCTTTAACTTTAAATACTCTTCCAATGGTCATGATGGCTGGTGAGAACGCTTTAGGAGATTCAGTGAAGATTCTACAACATGGGTCATTTGAGGCTTTGGAGTGCTCTGCACTAATTTCAGAACCATTGCAAGTTATAAGTGTTGGTGAAGCCAGGAATGATCATCATGATGAGATTTCCAACGAGGGTCAACACTGTAGTGTGAATTTCTCACTAGATAATTCACTTGAAGTGTCGGACGTGGAAGAAGTTGAGCTAAATGCCAAGAAACAAGAAATGGGTCTACCAACTGATGGTGACACTGGCCATCAGCAGTCAGAGCATGGACGGGTTGATCCTAATTTAGAAGTTAATGTTTCAGAAGGTGCAGGTATATCTGTACTGTTTAAGAGATCAAGCAGTGGCAAAGGACACATTGTTCAAAGCAAGAGTTTCTCAGCAACTAACATCAACTTTGATTGTTTCTCCCGTGTGACAGACAGGATAGACAGCATGAGAAGCTCCTTTGGGCATGGCAGTACATCTGTTTCGTCTTCTGTTGACCTGGGGTCGTCTAGGCAAATAGAGACTCGTATTCAACGGCAATTAAGTAGTAGTAAATCGGATATAGAAAATTACAGATATGAGATGCCTATGAAGCACAAACGCTCCATATCTTCCTTGACTGGTGCTTCAAGTCATGCTTTGAAAGTCCTAAGTGTCACAGCAAACTCTCATGAAGATAGTTTTGAGGTAGTTTCTGTCAACGAAGAAAAAGATTTCAGGGAGCCAACATGCACAGATCCTCGTGAACTATCATTGCCTTCAGAATTTACAGAAAACGAAAGTACCTCTGCTAATGTTGAAAGCAACAAGAATTTTATAATTAACTCAGAATTCTCAGGACATGTGAAGAACATCCATCCAGGAGATACTCCCTCTGTGTCAGTTTCAGATTTTGAAGAGCCACCATCAAATGAGGATGGTGAGAATGTGTCAAAGAATTCTAGTAATCCCATGTATACAGAAGCATCATCCACCCTTCCCAAGAGTTACACACAAGAGGAAGATGCCATGCCAAATATATATGCTGATTGGGTGGATGTGGGAGAGCTTCCTAATCGAAGCTCTTTGGATGCTATATCAGAAATTGAAATTAAGAATGGTGATACTGGTTCTCCTGATTCACAATCTGATATTGATTCCACTGATTCAAAGAGCTACATTAATGAGTTGCAGGATTCTCCTGTTCTGGCCGCATCCAATTACATTATAACAGCATCTGTTAAAGACCCTGACCCCTCAGGTCATGCATGTGACATCCTTGGTAAGAATATCTTGCCTTCTGGGTTTTTCACTCTTCTGTCCCCACCTCTGAACATCTAACTTGTACCAAGTAGTATTGCATGTTCTAAGCATAATTTCTTAGAGCAGAAAATCTCAAATTCATTCTGCAAATGGTTTAAGAGATTCTGATTCCCACCACTTAGATCTACTAATTTTGCAGCGCGCATTGATTACTTTTGTTGTTCACCATGAGATAATTGATGGCATTTTCAATGTTGTGACAATCACTGACAGCCTCAAAACCTTCCAAACTACATTAATCTGCCCTATAGATGACAATGGCCATGAGACCTTTGATCCTACAATTCTATTTGGTTCTAATCTGTGGTCTTATTTATGATCCTAGTGACGTTGTACTTGACCTTAGTGAAAACTTCCAAGTGTTAAATGAAAGGGGGCTCCTGAATGTCCTTGCCATAAAACTGTTCTCACACCTTTATCATCATTTTGAAGCTAAAGATAAAATTGTCTGTGCTGATGATTTTTCTTGAATAACAATTGTATTTTCATTTGAGATCTTCATCTTTAATTCTTGTTGTAAACGGTTTATCTGGGTGAGTTTAACTTGAAAAACTGCCCATAGGTCTAACTGCATGTAGTCATGAATGGTTTAATAAATTTACGTCTCTTTCTCTTCCTCCTCGCTCTCTCTGAGGATGATCTACGGTTGGCTGATCTCTCAAATAAGTAATACCGAACAGGATTTTCCTCATATCATCTAGGGAAATATTCCCTTTTATTTATTTATTTTTCATCTGAGGGTTTTTAGTTTAGCTTCATGCTAGTCTCTCTTTTTTTCCCCACTCTCTCCCACCACTAGCAATTATTAACCACCTTTTTACCTACACCACTTTTTTGTGCACCATTTTCAGATCTAGTGAGCTTTTGCTGTAACAAGTTTGTTGTTTCATTTATTTTGGTACTTTAACTAGTAATTTCTTGAATGTGTAAATATCCTTATGCATACTTTTTTTTTTTAGTGATATCCCACATGTGCTTTGGGGTGTGGAGTGGGAGGTTGGCTTTGGCTCTTACAATTTCCCTTCTTTTTTTTTGACAGTCAATGACTCTTACATGTTGATTGTAGGATAATTCCAATAAAGGAGAGGGAGACATGATAGCCTTACCTCCCTCCAACGTTAAAGCATGACGAGCCCAAGTGATATTTTTGCTCGTCTCCACAAATATAAAAATCATGTTTTTTAAGAGAAAAGTAATTTTTAAATGTTATTTATCTATTTAGTGAATTATAAATTAAAACTAACCAAGTTTTTAAGAATAACTGCAGTTTTCAACTTCTGTTTAGCATAACTTGGAATGCCTTGAAGTTCATTATCTTATGTTGTTACCATCTTTCTTTCTTGGTCAATAACTTGACTTTCCAGTTCTACATTTCGTTGTGTTGATATTAGAAATTCCTTTGTAATAACAGAGGAATCAACTGTCATGCTAGATAACCGAGGAGGAATGCAGGCTAGAAGCCTGACCCTAGAAGAAGCAACAGATACCATACTCTTCTGCAGCTCCATTGTCCACAATCTGGCTTATGAGGCTGCAAATATAGCAATAGAGAAAGAAAACTCGGTCCCGTTGGTAGATTTGCAGCCAACGGTAACATTTTTCGGGAGGGCCAATGTTGATAGAAGGGATATACATTCCAGAGCAATGGGAAAACGTACTACTAAGTCCCAGAAAGCTCGACTGAAGAAATTGGAAACAGTTAAAAAACTTCCTCCAGAGAGCAACATTGAAAGTGATGGGAAAACCGATAAGGATGTTACATGTATTGTTGAAGTTCCGAATACAGGTGATAGCACGAGACTTCCGAAGCTGGAGTCGAAATGCAATTGCACAATAATGTGAGCGGGTCGAGCTTATTTGCAGGAGAGGAATGCTTTTTTCTTCTTGTTGTAATTGTTCTGTAAGAAGTACGTCGTTTTAGTGATTATAAACATTGTAAAGTCGTAATTTTTACTAGGCTGATGGTAGTGAACGGAGTTGGAGATTATGGACTGCTCCAATTGCCATATTCTTATTTGATATTATTCATTTTTAATTTGGTGAAGTTCCTCAATTAAGTGTGAATTCTTTTGTTGTGCATCCCAAATAATCTTTGTACATTTTAATTGTTGAAGATGTAATCATTTCACTTATTTTTCCCAAATCAAGTCTTCAATTAAATTCAATTATTAGTACTTCGCATCTTGCTGCTACTTTTCCCCGTCGATTATCGCATGGCAGAAGCATACTCAATGAATAGATATGGAATATCATACCACACCATAGGCAGACATGCGGTGGCTTTCGTGGTGGTGCTTCAAGTTCCATGGTACTGCGTCCAAGATCAGAACAAGCTTCTCAAACGAATCAATGCCATCCCATTTTTGAGTGCCTTGGTGCACAACCATCTTATCCATTGAACTAGCTAGAAGCTATCACTTCAAGTCGATACATTAAAGAAAAGGACATTATACCACCGCATGCATACCATCTTTAACTATTGTTGACTTTTAAGTTTCTCTAATGCAGGTTGAAACATTAAAGAACAGGACATTATACCACCGCATGCGTACCATCTTTTACTATTGTTGACTTTTAAGTTTCTCTAATGCAGTCCGTGCACTGCTGGCTTACCAAACTTACCTCAGAATTTAGAGCTTTTTCAATAGTGATTTTGAAAATGATTTTTGACCGTTGAAGACAAAAGTGAATCTTACTTGTCAAAGAAGAAGTAAAAAATAACGATTTGAATAGTAAAATAACTACTAAATTTTTGATTTTTTGAAGTGAAAATACAATACCAAACATGCACTAAGTTTTGAATGATTAATTTTCCATTGAAACAAAATTAAAGATGTAAGAGTAATTTATTATTTCAGTCAAGCTGAAGCCCCTTTTCTAAGTCCCACTTTTGTTAAAAAAAATATGTTTTAGAATAGTGATTTTTTGAAGAACATGTGATCAAAAAAGTTCATAAAAAATAAGGTCCAAATTTTTTATGTACTTTTACATGTTAAAGTTCGTGCCACGTCCGGGCTTGCTGGGTCTTTTTTGCCTCCCTTAATGAAACAACACTCGTTCAAATTCAAGAACGACTAATAAACCTTTTTATCAGGCCCAAAGCACCATAGCGAATTTAGAACTTGATATATTGAAGATTTTTTAGCCGTTGGCATTTTGTAGGAAGTTTCAGGGTAGCAGGTGATTTCTCAATGTGTATAAGAAAACCTTTAAAAATGCAACTTTAACCGAAAATATAGATAAAAGGGCTATTTCAATAGCAGCGTCCAAATTTACACAGTCAAATCATTTTTGGTGATTTTTCTCCAAGAAAACCTGGTTTACAAATCTTGCACTGCAATATAAATAAGGGAATTCCTTTATAGAAATAAAAAAATATATACTTCTGTGGGTACATGTAATAAAAGATATTATCATCTACACAGCAAAATATACTAACTCCTCCAAGATTCTAAGAGCACGAGAGCAGTCCATTCAATAATCGTGGGCATACGTACCTCAGAACAACCATTACTTCAGTATCTGGTTTACTCAACTTAACTCGGCCTCGAGGACATAAGAACAAGTGACCATTGCTCCCCTTCATGACAACGCCCGTGCCAGGTCGGCCTATGACCCGTGAAACCCACAGATGGGCATCAGCAAGATAGAATACTTGGATAGCCGGTTACATATGCATATTGAAAGAGCAAAAGACACGACAATACCATGCGAGTGTTCAGCTCAAGTTCAAAAAGTTTATTAAGTTTACAAATTCGAAGAAATAGAGAACTTGGAGAGAAGGTGAGAATTCTTTATATGAAGCCATAGGAAATACCCCTCAAAAAAGAACTATTTCTAAAATAAGAAACTTGTGAAAAAGTCACTTATCCAAACACGTTTCAAGACAAAAGGATACTTCTATAATTAAGCTTAGCCAGACATGCTTCATATTCTAAAATGAAATGCTTGAAAGCCAAAGTTGCCCAAAGCTTTTTATCCACACAGCTTGAATAAAACAAAAAGTACGGTACCCCATGCACAAGGCATGTAAATTTATATGTTTCAAAAGTTTCACCAATTATATACACACCCTAGAAAGCATATACCAAGTTTAACAAATGTTTGAACCGTCCCGAAAACACAAAACTCTTAAATGCCATGATAAATCAAGCACCGTGTACCTATCATTTGTAACCACTAATTAAAAATTCATTTATAGCACTTCGGCCAAAACTGTCATAGACAATTAAGTATTAGAAATGTAACAGGGTAGCAAATGTGTACCTATCTCGACTTCATAAACACTTGAGGATCTCTTTAAAATTGCAAAATTTTCAAGCCAATTAACTAAAAGGTGTGCGACAACCCTTGCTACATTATGCACTTGTTAAATCAGGAGTGGGAATGATGCCGAAAAACACGGGAAAGAAAAAAGAAACAAAAACAAGTCGTACCAACTGCCAGCTGATTCCGGTTCTCTGATTGGTCAGTTGTATGTCTAATTACAAAAAATAGGAACAAAAATCTTCCTCAATATCAAAGCATTGCACATTTTAAGTTTAATATTATTATTTCCATAAAACATAGAAAAAATTAATTTATAATAATTTAGAAAACTTGCACTTAAGTATTAAAACTGTAACAAGAAGATTGGTAACATACCTTGAGTTTGAGCAGACAACAAAGAATATCTGAATAATGGAAAAAAATTGGAATTCAATGCATGCCAGGTTGTGAGAGAGATCCTCAACCTGCTTGCTTTTATACTGCAGTGACATGTGCAAATGTATGTCATAAAAGTATATCTTGTTCACACCATAAAAGCTCTAAAAGAATCGGTTATTCTTCCAGGATACAAGAAATTACATCACAAAAGTTCAAATTTTGTTCAAGCCATAAAACCTCTTAAAATATTGTTTAATCTCCCGGGATACAAGAAACTGTAAATCGAAAGCAACTACTTTTGATGAGTCAATACATGAAAAATGACCATGGCCAAGAAAACTAAACACTACGTCATTTCAACTCAACAGAAAATGACAAATCATCAACTTCCAGTGATGTTCATCATATGCTAGGAGCTTCAATACCATCCTTACATGAAAACAAGCACAATACGACTCCATCAAGTTAGCAATTAATAATTTCAAATCCCCATAGGGCCATATAAATAGACGATTACCAGTGTACCACTGTTACACACGATATAAATTAATTGATAGATGTAAACCATTCTTTTTACTTCGTAGTGGCCAAAAATATAAATCTATCTACCTAAATTTCTTTATCATCCAACCATATGGCAGGGCTCAACAAATAATTTCAAGGTGAACTACACCATATGTAAAAAAGACCAGTAGCAGATAGAGCACTGGCACAGACGTTAATTGTTGCATCCTTCTGATCTCTCTCGGATTGGTTGGTGCCATCAGAATAATAGATGCACTTTGGACACCACAATCCCAAAAGGAATCATAAGCTCCCAACTAATTTTATTATTGAGAGCGGGGGAGCTGTGAAGATGGCAGCTTACAAGCAAAAGGCTGCCGAGTACTTTAATTGAAGGGTGAGACCGACAGTTTTTCAATAGAAAGATCTTGTACTAAGAGAGGTAGCAGCAGCAGGGCACCCTCCGCCTAAACTCGGGCCAAATTGGTAAGAACCGTGTGAAGTAATTTGCAGCCTTTGAAAGGGAGCTCACAGTCTCAAAGATTTGAAGGGAAAGCCACTAAGTAGGCCGTGAAACACAGAGTTTAGGTCGACCATCAAAAGGTCGCCAAGTATGATACTATGTGATGTCCTTTTATTTCTCTTGAAAACATAGTTGCTAAGATGTTTCATCGATTTCCCTAATGTAATCCCTGCTATAGGTATATCCTATTGTAATTATTAGCATTGTTCAATGATAAGTTTAGATGGCTGCTTATGATGAGGGCACTAAGAAAGTGCCAGCATAGCTGGGATGCCCTGGTGTACCGAATCTCCAAATTTAGGCAAGTTTAATGTTAACGCGCGAACTTGATTTACGATCAGTTAAATCACAAGCTTCAAACTTCTCCCAGCACATCAAAGTCGTCAAGGGGATAGGCGGTGAGCAATAAAACCAAAAATTGGTTATAAGCTCAAAATCGCCCTATGGTCCTAATGTTGAGCTTTCAAAATTAAAAAATTGATTAAGACTAAAAATCACTAGATGGTTAGAAGTGATGTGATAACCGTCATGCAGTTTTCAATTAAAGAACGTGATGTTCGGGAATCATGATGGTCGGTTGATTGATCGTGGTATTCAATCGTCGGGTAGTCGGTCAATCACTCTTGGTGGTCGATCGACAATCACAGTAGTCAATTGATTGCAATGGTGGTCAGTAGGTTCGAACATCGCATCCACTACCATCCCACCTAGCATCAATTAAATACCAATAAGAAACAAAATACGCTTGGTTACTTTCAGCATCAAGAAATCAAATATATTGATCCCAACTCTTCACTTATAAATGGCCAACAAATAGTCAAACGAACAATAATTAACAAGCATATTAAATATCAACAACCATTCTTAGCATGTTAGAATGCAACGCTTTGCTCCGTAGTGTTGACATTCGCAAAAATTGGAGAGGTTAAAAATATAAGTTATCAGCACTAAAAAATTAAACCTACAACTGAATGTTAAATCAAATTTCTAATTGAGACAAACCTATATTCCACATGAATAGAGCAAAAATTTCTAATCTATAACTACATCCGTGGATTCAAATTTAATAATTACCTTTGGGAGAAATGCTCTCTCTCAAACTCTTCAACAATGATAAGCTAAGAATATCCCCTCTGCATTACATCATCATCTCTTGCAAACACAATATGAGGATTAAAATTGACAGCATTAAAGAGTACAAAAGTAAAACGTACTCTTGTGGCCTTCAAAACCAATTTAAGAAAACTGATTATATTGATCCATATAAAATTATGTCACATACATGAGTTTCAACTGAAAAAACGGGAAGAGTACATTATGCCAGACCTGGCCATGCAAGCAGTGTCAAAGATACGTTTTTGTGGAACAGCAGAGCAGCAGAATAAAATGTCAGTTTGCACAAATCTGATTCAAGAGCAGGGGCAACTGGATTGCTCCACCAAATTTTCCAACGGTGCCTGTTAAAAAACAGCACAAGTTTCACAACAATGTTTGCAATCCTTTCTATCCATAGCTCTCACCTCAACTATGTTTTGTCTGAGACTAAAGTAAAAACTAATGAAGAATGTATCTTCAAACGTTGGTAGCTACTCTTGGCCAAATAAACCACCGCCAGTGCCTAATTCCCCTTGTCGCAACTCCTTTCTCCGTTGCTCTTCTAAGGGATCGGGACTCTTCAACATTCTTCGCCTGCGCCTGAAACCCCACTAAAAACTATTAATTCACTTCAAAAATCTCAAAGAATTAATGACAAAGAATTTCATATTGACGGTGAAATACCTGTCTTGTGCATGCTGAGCTGGAAAAGTAGGCATAAGTTCTTTAGACTTGGGAAGAGGAACTTCACGGAACCATTCATGGTTGAGAGCCGCTTTAGCAGTAATCCGCTGCACCGTTACCATATACCATTACCATATACACAATTAGGAAATGTATTGACAAGATATTTTAACCCTGTTTGACATCCATTAAAATGGGTTTTTTTGGGGGGGAATGAGTTTTGGAATAGTTATTTTTTGAAAAATGTGTGTTAAAAAGTAAAAGAAGTTTGGGGTCCACATGCAAAATATTTTATTGTGTGAATGTGTGGTTGTAAGTGAGTTTGAGAAAAAAAGAGTTGACTTAATGGATGTCAAACGGAGACTTTTTCATTACAATAGATACACAGGCATATTAACTACGAAAATACCTTCTCAGGATCATAAGTTAAAAGCTTGGTCAAGAGGTCAAATCCAGCTTCCGAAAGTACCGGTGATCCAATAAAAGAAGTGGGAGGAAATTTCCTACGCAAAGGATTGTACCTGAAATGAAATATATCACTAGTTAGTAGAAACATAACATTCTTGTAATGTAACTGAAACTGTCACCCATGAAGGCCAAAAAGCCAGAGCAAAATCACCCATAGCCGGAAGCCTGGGAAAACAGTGGCAAAGAAGAAACCATGAATCTTGCGGTCAATTGGAACAAATATTGACTGTGAAAGATATAGATACTTACTGATGGTTAATACCAGTCGAAATTTCCTCATTTGGTTTGCCAAGGATCCTATATATCTGCAGTTATTTAAGATTCAAAAGAAACTGATCAGGCCAAGTCTCACTTTATTGGTATAAATCTAGTCAGAACTTGTAAGAAATAATTAATTAATACAAAACAGTGTTAGTGTAATATGATCTAGCTCTGTTATCAAATTCAGCTATCCACTCAGAAATCGTAACAAATATTTAACGAAAGACAAAATGATGCTATTGACCTTTACCTTGTTGAGTTGATCCAACTCTGTTTTCCCATTGAACAAAGGTTCTTTTGATAACAGCTCAGCCATAATACATCCCAATGACCACATATCAATTGCAGTGGAATATTGCTTGGTTCCTAAAAGAAGTTCCGGTGCCCTAGCGAAGAAAATGAGAGTTCGCAGTATAAGCTATCAGTCATAAAAAAAAACATATCAAACTGTTTACCACTGACAGAGAATAGGATATGAGGACAACAACATCAACAACGACGCTTTAGACTTTGAAACATACAAATTTCCTTCATATAGAAGTGATAATGGCAATGACAAAAAGATGAAAGAAGATGGCGATTGGAAATTTGGAATTTGAATCAACTATAGATCTGCATAGAAGAAAACATGCAAACGCACAATGATATAGGATTGTTAAAGAATGTGATAAATTATTTAAGAAATGAATAATTATGTGAATGGTAAATGCGTGACTGCGTCAAGAAGAAAATAACACAAAGGATGAACCATTGATGATGTGATAAAGAGATGCTCACCTGTACCACAGAGTAACCACCAATTGAGTATATGGTTTCAACGGGCTTCCATATTGACGAGCCAAACCAAAGTCACAGATCTTCAACTCACCGCTATTATTTAAAAGCAAATTTGATGTTTTCAGATCTCGGTGAAGCACCCAGTTATCGTGAAGATACCCAACACCCTCTAAAAGTTGGAGCATAAGGCATTTAACTTCACTTTGACTGAATGGTTGTTTGATTGTCTCCATCAATCCCTTAAGATCATGTTCCATGTACTCCATAACCATGAAAATACTGTCAAGATTGCTCCCCACAACTACTTCTTTAACATCAACAATGTAGGGGTGGTGAAAAGAAAGAAGAATGTTAATTTCCCGAAGAGCTGTCAAAGGAAAACCTTCTCTCTCTTTTTCCATCTTAACTTTCTTTAGTGCAACAATTTCCCCAGTCTTTTTATCTCTAGCTCTAAAAACTACCCCATAAGTGCCTTCATCTATTTTGTTCAGTCTCTCAAACTCATCTACACTCCTGCATCCCTGAAGCATATTCACACTCCTTTGTGTGGGTAATGTAGGCTCTGCTGTCCCACGGGAACAATTTTGATCCTCTGATTCTGTGTCATAATGGGTAAGACTAGCACCATCATAATTTCGGTCCACACCAATCTCCATGTACTCATTTTTGTCATCATTGTCAGTAAAACTCTCTCTACTAGAAGACCGAATGCCTTCGTCAGATCCAGAGGATCTTCCTCTTGTTCTCTCAGAACCTTCTTTTTCGACTACTCCAGGCTCCAGAGTTAATGATTTTCCAATTCCCCTTCCTTCAGAAGGCCCAGAACCAGAATTCCACTTCTTCAATTTCTGCAAATCTTCATCATCAGAAATTTCACCTTCATCAGCAGGTGAGTCAGCATCATTTGCCCATCGAGAGGATATTATGGTGCGCGTAATTGCATTATCATCATCATTAAGTGTCTCTGCTCCATGCTCGGGGATGTCTTCAGGAAGTGGAGAGGATACTTCAATTGAGGATTCCAGCACATCATCGGGTTCCACTCTTATCTGAGGAGACAATGCTTCTGACTTCTGAACCTTAGAATCATCTGTTGGTGAAATCTGTACAGCCGCATTAGGTGAAGGGTTACTTGAATTTGCCCTCGGCAAAGGAGGTAACTTAGATTCTAAAAGATTCCTACTCTTAACTGTTCTACTGACTTCCCTATCGTCTCTCTCCCAGACAATAGGAGAAAACTTTCGCTTCTTACTTTGCAGCTGCGATGAGTGATTACTATTTTCTGAATTCTTCACTTCACTCCCTTTATTTACCTGAATTTCCAAATCAACAGTCTCATCAGACCCCTCACTAGAAAGCTCCCCAGGCTCTCGGTCCACAACCTGAACTGAAAATCTGTCATTCTTAGGCTCACCACCACTGCTTCCCGAATCACTCTTACTAGAAGCAGATCGATATCCACCATTAGTCACCTCTCTCCCCCTCTCCTTAACATCCCTCTGTCTAACCCTACCTCTATAATCCTGACTATTACGAATCCGGACATGACTCTTATCATAATACTGATCCCTGTTCCCAAATGGACCATAACCCCCCTTAGAATACTCGATTTCCTTCCTCGAAGCCTCAAAATCAGACCCACGGTCCCTGAACTTATTGTCTCTGTAACCACCATGTCTTCCAGCCGCCATTAATTTCAGACTTTCCTGAACCAGTTCTCGAACGAAAACCCTAACGATGAATTCTCACAATCAAACCCCAACAACTTTCTCGAATAAAAAGTATAGAAGCCCTAATTTCACACAACAGAAGAATATATTTGTGTACGTAAATTTCGATTACTAATCTGGAAATCAATACTATATTCAAATACAGAAAAAGAAAATAAAAAAGTCTAACCAATGATAAATCCTCTCTTTCTCAATTATATTTCGGAACTGAAAATACAATCCTATAATTGAATGAAAAGGAAAAGGAAAAGGATATAAATCACTCTTTTTGAACGTGAATTCTAGAGAAGTCGGAGGGTTCAAAAATCCGGGGGAAAGCGAATCGATCAGCAACAATGGCTTTTAAAGGGTTGAAAGAAAAGGAAACATCCACAGAAATTTCCAATTTGATGAAATAATGATCGAAGGACGATGTGAAACTATTATCAATCGTGCTATGTCTACCAAGTCGGTTGACAAATACCGTTCACAAAGTGACGTGGCAGCGTTTAAAAAAAATTGAGAACACAAAAGTCTGAAAACAAAAAATGAAAGGACATTCTCTCTCTTCCTATTTTCCCATCCTCTCTCTTCCGTATTTCCCCCAAATCGAATCCGAAACCAACCCTTGCCTTTCGACAAATCCCTTCCGTTCGAACAGTTTCCTCCCGAAGCACTAACCTCCGACATCATCTCCATCTTCGGCAGCAACTGAACTCAACACTGTGATTTTAACACGATCCGCATAGTTGTCGAAGGGGACGTCGTGGCAAAGACCGTCGGATACCACAACAAAATCGATCAATAGTCTGAGATTTTTGTTCGGTCTAAGGTTTGGAGTCAACCCTTCCCTTTCAACCCATTTCCACTACCGCGAACTTGTTCGGTCTGAGGTTTTTATGAAATGTTTTTTCCTCCAATGACATTTCTGCAATTGCATCTATTTTGGAAGTTAAACCTTGTGATTCAAATACCTAATTTTTTCAAACAAATTTATGTGCTGAGCTAATAGACTCATGTGTTGATTGATTTTTTGTTGCTACTCTGAAATTCATAAATTTTATTGTTAAAGAAATTGACTTTAGCATTTGTAAAGTTAGTGAATTTACGTCTTGCTTGGAAACATGAGCTTCTTTTTGAGGCGTAACAGAATGGCTATGGGATTAGTCTGTTATCCATCTTTGTTTTGCAAATCTGAAATTTGGTGTTGGAATCAAATATGTTGCTGTAAATTTTCATTCCATAGTTTTCTATTTGGCAGAGAAGTTAAAATTTTGAATTTGCCTTTGTTCGTTGGAGATTTGATCTGAGATGCTAACATTTCCATATTTTATATTTGGCATTTGGTGGAAGGAACATAGAATGTCAGGAAAGAACTCTAGAGTTTGCCACGGCTACAGGAGTGTTGGACACTTCTTCGGTGATTGCCTGATAAAACGTCGTTGTCCACGTTGTATGCATGGATTTCAAAAAAATTTCGAGGTTGAAAGGGATATTATTAACAAAGGCAAAATTTTCAAATGTTGCGGTGTGAAGTGCGGGTTTTGGGAATAGTGCAAAGATGGAGAAGCAATTGGTGAATCTAGTAATGGCAGCTCAACTTTGGCTAAACAAGCGATCTACGAAGCAGTTGACGATACGTCCCGAATGTTCCAATCTCAAGTCCGACTAAATAACGAAGAAGAGCTTTTGATCTCTGTGAATGTGAATGTGAATGTGACGGTCCGTCGAGAAAAATCACCCGTCGAAGGGAAAATGAAGGGGAAAGACACGGCTTACTTACTGGTTTACGGTGTAATGGCTCTTTTGTGTTAAGTAGAGGCGTGTTGTATATTTGGTTAATTAGTTTAGTGCAAATGGGGGATTTTTGTTGAACCGACAGTGGCTATTGCATCTACCTTGTGCCTTGCTAGTTTATACTTCATGTACCTTGTGCCTTGCTAGCACATATTCAGATGGTGGAGGATTTAGATTGAACTAGTAGTTCATTGTTGCAATGCACATTTCATGTTGGTGTGTTTCATACCCCAACATTTGTCATTAACTTTTGTGGTTTCATCAATGATATTTAACTGGCCTCTTTTGTTTTTCCATCTTTATTGTGAATTAAATCACTTTATGATTTTGATGTGGTTGCACACCATAGACAAATGGAAAATTCCATCAACATTTTCAGTTAAATCTTCCTCAAAATTTTGAATCAATGAAAAAAACAAAATTGCATGTATATCATAAATACGTACATGGAGAAAAGAACAATCAAGAATAAAATACGTAGTATTGAAGCTTGAAATCGGATTCCAAATTTGCCACTACAATAACATGTTACATTGATGAAGGCGTTCTAAATTTCCATGTGGAGTAGTGACAAAAGAGAGAAAAACTCCTCAACAGTAATCGGACCCTTAGACCTTGTGTTGATAACAAAATGGTGTGGGTACTTCCTCAACAACATGAGCAACCCATACTATGGTTTTCCATTGGCTTTTGGAATGGGATGATCCTCGGACATGAGGTATCTTCTACTGCATCCTCAGACGTGAATTGGGAACTGGATCTCCTACTGCATCCACAATGCTTGCCATTCTTTAGTAGGCTCTTCCTGGAAAATCAAACTCATAAAAGCATCATCACTGCCCAGCCTACACAGCTAGATGAAATTTCAGCAAAGAGTAAAGATGATTATCAAGAAACAGTTGCTCGAAAAACAAACAATTTCGTGAGTTTGATTAAGGATAATGTATAGTATATCCCAATGAACTAACAATTTCGTGACTTACAGCCATTAGAATACATATTTAATATAAAATAATTCCACCCATTTAGCACAGGTTTCTCACAGTAGTATCCATAATAAAATCTTAACATTTAAACCAACATCATGTTTGTATTACTTATATAAGACAACAAAGCAGAGAACATAAAATAGAAGCCCATTTAGCTGTAATAGAAGCTGTCTGTTGCGATGCTTCCCTCGATTCAAATGGACCCACCATGGCGTGGTGCATGAGGATAGTTGTAATTCCACCCATAGTCATGTGCAAAATCTAAAACAAGGAAATAATTGTAAGACTTGGTGTATATGTACCATGAAAAAACATAAAGACAATAAATCCCTACCAAGTCACTAGGAAACTTTGTTCTAGGTGAAAATGCAGTAACACTGACTGCCTTTCTTATGCTACAGAATAACCAATAGAAGGTGGAGACAAAAAGGAAAACCACTTACGATATTATCAGGAAGAGATGTTGTCACAATTTTTCCTATATTCGATACATACAAGGGTTCATCAGCAGGTGGCTTTTCATTAAACACATCTCTACCTTCTGTTGCATCTTCTGGTTCCTCAAGTTCTCTCCGACTTAAAAGAAGTTCAAAATAAGCATTTTCTCCAATTATTAAAAAACGAAAAAAAAAACCAATTTCACGATAGAAAATCATTAATCTATACGTAGCACACCCAAACAACTGAAAACATAAGACTTTCTTTTTGATTGAATGCTGAAAGATGGAATCAATTACAAAATAAATAAATAAGTAATAATAATAATTGTTAGATTTTACAAGCACTAATAATGCTGGGCTTTTGGAATTAAGGCTCAGTTTGTTGTTTTAATTGTGTTGGGCTTTTCTAGTAAAGTTTTATTCCTAGCATATGTTTACAAAAAAGCATAGATGTACACAAGGTTTTTATTAACCCAGTGATTAAAAAAAAATTCTAATAATAAATATAGTTCATGACTGAAACGTGAAGATAAGCAATACTTGTTTCTAGATGCATCTCGAGAATTTAAAACTTGAATAAATAAATTCGATGTTTCTTGAAAGCACAGCACAGAAGAGTAGGAACTACCAAAGAATCTTTGCTTTCATTGACATTTACTACAGCTACAGGAATTTTCCTCACTTTTTTACTACTTTGATCACCTTGATATAAGGCAATTGTTAAGAATCTATCATTATTCTCCACCCTACCCAGGATCCTCGCAACTTTATTAGTATGTAGGTTTACTACCTAAAAACACAAACAATAGATGGAGGATTTGCATATTTATCACCGAGAAAAACAAATACAAATTGTAATTGTTGTGATTGAAATATATGTGTACCTTGGGAATTCGAATTAACGTTTGTGGTGGTCATGGGGATCAACGTAGTAGATGGCACTTGTTGAGTGAACATATGGCTCATCCCATCACCCTACATCACGTTCTTCGCATTAATAACATCAGAAATTCTTACAAAACTTAGCAATTAATATACGAACCAGTAGTAGTTGGGAAAACGAGAACGTCATTGGCATCGATATTGGCATTGGCATTGAGTATTGCTGCTCAGGTGGTGGCGAAACCTCGGCCACACCATCCGAGATACAACTATGTCTCGGGGTTGGTTTCTTTCCTTTTAAGTGACTCGATTGCACCTGCAAGTATACCATAATGAATTTCACGTATTGTATAAAATGAAGTGATTAACAGAGTATAACATACGAGTATACCTTTGATGTGGTAGCGTTCGCTTCCAAAGGCCCTTTTCTCCGTTTTGTCCTCGGGGCTCATTTTTTCTTCAACGGTATCGGATCTTTCACTGTGGCGCTGCCTTCATTTCGTGATGCTATGCAATGTAAATTGATATTACTGCAAGAACTCGAGGGGGTCAAACTAAACTCCTTATTTTGAAGTTGTATCCAATACATTATCGCACGATAGCTCCCTTCGTCATCTGCTACAAGGTCCGCTACCCAGGCAAATACCTTACACATCTCGTCATATCTCAACTGTGCAGGAGTACTAACCAAACCGTCGTAATTAATGGCAACCCTTGTGTACGCTCTACTGATGTCTTGCCTCCACCTGCACAGTATATAGAGATGTGGCATCACACTCACATCATTACATATCAATGCCGCAATTGCATGCCTACACATTATACCCCGAAATTTGAACAAGTGACAGCTGAATATGATTTCACAGTTCTCCATATTGAAGGACACCTGAAAATGTTATTTCTTTCGTATCTCTCCACAAACTACGTCATCCCGTACGTCATGCATCGTCCCCATATGTCCTTCTGAAACAGACATGAGGTCACAATAAACCTTCCCTGTAAATTCCACTTGAACTTTGAAAGTGTGTACAATGCCTGATATTGTTTTTCCATTTCATAAGTTGTTGCACACGAGAGCATTTGAGAGAAAGACTTGAAATCGGCCTGAAATTCCTTCTCAACCTTACTCCGCAGTGCTCATTCATACTGTTCGACGGACTACTTCAACGATGTTTTAGCGTGCACATAACCATCGAAGAAGGCATTCATACTTTCACTTCTCTTCATTGTTGACATACCAACCCAAAAAGTTATTTTTAAGAAACATGGCACCCAACGTCCTCTATTTTCATACAACCCGGACAACCAAGCATTTTCGCTTAAGTGATATGTATCAAGCATCGATTTCCAACCTTCCTCAAATTCTTCAACAGATTGTGAATCGTAGACCAATACGTGTATGGCCAAAAATATCGAAGACTTGTCCACGTGATATCCAAACTTTTCTAGCAACTTTTTCAATACGTGCCACAAACATCATCTATGTTTTGTATTAAAGAAAACTATCTGAATTGCATTCTGCATTGTCCTATCTTGATCGGTGATTATTCCATGTAGAGCTTGACCATTCATGCACTTAAGCCATGTCGTAAACAACCACATAAATATATGTGTGTCCTCATTCGATACCAACCCACAACCTAGCAACGTTTATTGCCCGTGATGATTCTCGCCAACAAAAAGGGCGAAGGGCATATCGTATTTATTAGTAAGGTAGGTTGTATCAAATGTCACAATGTCCCCGAACTCCTTATATGCTTACCTGCATCGATTATCAGCCCAGAAGACATTCTTCAGGCGTGAATCATCATCCAAGTCAATACTAAAGTAAAATCCAGAGCATCGGGATTGCATTTCAGAAAAGTAAGTCTGTATTGCAGCTACGTCATCCTCACCAAGTCTTAGTCGTCTCATCTTTTCGATATAGTTCCGACAATCTTTTTCAATACAAGTCATATTCTCGTAGCCACCAGCCTCAACAAGTGCGGAGTTAAAACTTTTATGCAATGGTATTCCTGCTATTTCATTCACTTCGAGCTTTCGTTTCACGTGTGCCATCATTTCTCGATTACATCTATATAATTTGGACTTAGTAGGACTCGTCTTATGATTGTGGTCAAGATGGACCGTGTTAATTTTTCAATAACCATGGATATCTAAAAATGCTGAGATCCTAGCTTTGCAACCCGTTTGAATTGTTGGTTGCGGCTTCAAAGAAGTGCTTGTATTACCAGTTCTTCGTCCCTCCCTACTACATGTCAACGTGACATATCTCAAAATACCGTCATCATCTCTCTCAGAACTCATCTTCCTAACTGGAAAACCCATGGCATAGGCATATCTCGCATAAAAATCATATACTTCTTTTTCATCATTAAACTACATACCAACCTCCGGTACAGTCAAACCATCTCCTATCGTTTCGTCTTCCACGACATTGACATTGTCCTCCACATTCTCTATCTCTGAATCCATGAACAAAACATCTTCCATATTCGGTATTCCTACAAAAGACAAACAACAACATTACTGATTTTTTAAATGTCCAACCTTGAGTCCAAATGTAGCTCAGTTTTGTGCACATGTGTAGTTCAAATTTTCCATATATTTCATCACCTAGTACGTCTTCCACAAAAATCCAGTTTGTTGTTTCTTTGGTTTAATTACATTTCATAAACTAAGTAACCACATAGAAATGAAGTTTTATAATATACGAAATAAACATGGGGGATAAGAACGAACAATACTAATAACATTTTAACCATAAATTCATACCGTGGACCATAAATTCATACCGGAGCATCGGGCGCCTACGGCTGGTGTAGAGAACTTCGAAGAAACACACAAATTTGTTATGCCTGCAGCAGCTAAAAAAAGGATAATGGACAAAAAATTCCAAAACACTTCACTGGTTTCTTGGGGGGAAAAAAACTTCAGTAACACTGTTTTATATGATTCGACCATCCACTAACAAATAATTTCCATTTTTGGTGATTATCTTTTTTTCCCCTGAACTCGTTACCATTTTCTGTAATTATCTTTTGGGACCAAATGGGATTGGGCTGAAGACGAGCTGATTGGGAATTACTGGAGTTGGGAGAACTCAGGAGAGAGAGAAAGCATTTGTTGTCTTTTTTTAATATTTATGTACGTATCAATCACGTGGTATGTTTTCCTTTCCATTTTGGCGCCTAAACCAGCGTTACAAAAATCAATCGGAACCATCCATTTCCCTCCCATCTTACCATGTCACTTTGTCATCCAATTTTGTAACCTATCTTCGTACAAAGAGTATTATTGAACTATTATTCTATTAGGGGTTCCGTATATGTCACTTTTCGTCAAATTTGCGAGTGTAGCAAGACCTCAGCTTCTATTCCGGCCCTAATGCTGAAATTGGACGTACTTTTGTTACATTCCCACTCACATGCTACCCAAACCAAGACTTGAAAAGAGTGGGCTAAAAGAGATTAAGCCCCTGTTTGTTTTTCACTCTTTCCCCATTAAAATAAAAAATAAGATCGTTATCCATCACATCAAGCCACCAAATTTAAATTTCTATCTCTTGTGTGGATCCTATAATGGCTATATTTTTCATTCTCATTCTTACGAAAATGAGAAACAAACGGGGTCTGAATCTCCGTTCGAGCAGAGGTGGCTTTAATCCATCTCTTTCTTAAAAACTTTAGTCCATCTCTTTTTTTAAAATCTAACTGTATGAATCTGATTCGTGAAATTTATTTTTTCATGACATTTTTACAAGAAGATTCTCTGAGTTAGAAAACGACTACTTGTCAGTGTTGAATTCACTAAAATGCGATGGAGAAGATCAAAGTATATGATTGAAATTAAAGTTTGACTATTTTTAAATGATACATAAATTTTGGAAAATGGAGGCTAAATTATTTAAATAATAAACGTTGAGATTTTATGACACTGTGTGGAAGGGATTTCCATCCAGCTTAGTTCTATACAACTTTTTTTGTCTCTAGTGTCGATGATATGATATTAATAAACTTTATAACTAATATTTTCAAAGTGGGAAATATTGCTTAATAGCCACTTTAAAGTCTTCTTTATTTCATGACCACTTTTGGTGGGAATTAGCAAAGTGTAAATATATTAATTACAGTTTTTCTCTGTTCCATTACTTCATAAATACGCCTAATTAAAAGTATTTTTGATAAATATAATACAATTATTTGACAAATATAGTCATATTACTATATTAAAAATAAAGTAAATGAGAAAGAAAAAAGATAGAAGAAACAAAAGTTTATCAATGCTATGAGACTTATGTACATAATAATCAAAGAGATAATTATGTGATACTTTTAAGTAATTTTATTTATGTACAATTTGAATTTGGTAATTAATAAAAGTAATTTAGTAATTTGAAATTGTTGAACATGGGCTGGTGCTTCACTATTAATTGGGTTCCAGCTCCTGTTAGTGGATTGTTATCTTTTTGGGCCATAAATGGACTCGTTACTTAAGACCCAAATGTTGGACAAGCGTGTTTTGGTTACAAGACTACGACTATTTGTTTACCATTAATCTGGGCCGTTCATCTGCTTAAATTACACCAGTTGGATTTGTGGTTTTTTGATGAAGTATAAATAAGCCTCTCTCTCTCTCTCTCTCTCTCTCTCCACGTTGCTTGAGTTTTCATTCTTGAAGTTTCTAGGGTTTTCTCATTTTTGAGGATTTTCTTTCTTTCTGTATTCTTCGTGTTCTTTTCTCTGAAAATCTCTATATAGTTTAAAGGTTGTTTTGGTAGGCAATCTTTGAGAGAATAGATTGTAAACTTTGCTTTCCTTTGTGTCTTGAAAGAGAGAAATTGAAGGAACTTGTGTTGAAATTGAAGGAACTTGTGTTCTCTTCATACATTTGTACTATTTTTGTGGAATAGAGCAATATTTACGTGTAGATGCTCAATGGGTGAGTAGGCTTTCTAAGCTAAACATCCGTGCTTTTGTGGCGAAAAATTTCTTGTGTTCATTTACTTTCTGTAATTTTTGTTTGAATTTTTAATAACTATTCTGAGACCAACAAGTGGTATCAGAACCTTGAGAAATTCTTTTTTGTTTGTTCAAGTTTTCAGTAAAAAGGGTTTGTTATTGGTGAAACCCTAACTTTTGGAAATTTTTATAGAATAAAATTTTTCTTAACGTTCTGCGACTGTTTTATGAAGGATGATGGTTCTGATTCAACCCTTGGTTGGATTTTAAACCATTGGATGTTTTTCTTTTGAAGCAATCTTACTAGTTCTACTAGATCTTGAAAGGTTTTTTTAAGAAAAAACCCTCATTTGTTACGGATATAAAAATCTTGGTGTTTTCTGAGTCTATTAATTGATCTGACCCGTGACTCGCCACTGAGTTGGTGTGGTGCCTTTGACTCGTCTTAAGTGCTGATAAGTTGGGTTGACTCATTTCGAGTCTTTTGTGGCTATTGGAGCATCTGGTCATATTCCTCAAATTTTTGAACTACTTCTGCATCTCCCACTACAATCCTTTACTTAAACTTGAGGGTTCTCAACTCTGGTATAATCTTTACATGCTTATAACTTGTGGTCAATTAAGTGGATTGTTTCTTGTGAAAGTTTGACCTGGTTACTAAGGTAATTGATCTACCACAACTTATCTTTATCCAAGATCTCCTGTGAGGATCTGGAAATCTGAGAGAGTTATGGATACAAGGGTCATAAGCCCTTAAACCTATTAAACTGGCAAATTTAATGTTTCTGAATTCCTGCTTTAATTGACCACTATATTGTTATATAGTATTCTTGAATTAGTTGGATTGTACAAGTTCATCCTGTAAATTGTGTGAATTTCATTATAAGAAGTTTTTGATTTGCAATATTTTGTCTTATTCTGAAATTTGCACGCTTCACAATCTTGTCATATTGCTACAATCTATCATACTTGGGGCATCACATAATCTTGATTCTATTAATTTATCTATTATCATGACTACTACACATAAGTTTGAAGTAGAGGTTTGGAATGGGACTAGAGATTTTAATCACTGGCGTCAAAAGATGAGGGCTCTACTGTTACAGTAGAGATGTGCTGGTGCCTTAACTGGGACATGGTAGGGCTGTAAGCAAATATCGCAAAATCAAAAAATCAAACCGAAATCGCATTTTAGAAACCGTCGGTTTGGTGCCACGTGGACCCGATCAATGAAATGGTTTTGAACCAAAAAAACCAAACTGGTCAAAATGGTTTAGTTTATATTTAAAAATTTTAATTACGGTTTAAAACCAAATCGGACCGGAAAATATATATTTTGTCAATTTCTAATTTTCTAATACATATATATTATTATTACCTAATAATCCTAATTTATATCTAATAATCTCAAAACTAATATAATCTATCAAAAGTTCATTTTTCTCTTTAGAATTCATATGAACTCCAACCGACACCCAACACAGTCTTGAACCACCGCCACCACACACAATTTTTCTTCAGATTTTTTACGCCACTTCAAAGTTGAATTATAGTCTATTACACCAAATCGAAGACAAAGAGATCCTATGCCTTCGATGATAATATTTGTTATGAATAAAGTTTCAAATCAATAATTTTTTTGAGCAAACTGAGGTAAGAATCTGAAATTAAATGCGTTTCGTAACAACGTACAAACATAAGCTTGTGTATTTGTTATGTTAAGATATTATAAATATCTGATTTATTATTGTGGTTGGTTATTCTCTTTGTCTAATCAGTAACCTTTTTTTCAGATATGATGATCACGAGATCTTGTTGGATATCATTATATTTTTTGGGTCTTATATCTCGTTTAGTAGACTTGTATTGTAACGTTATCATAACGTCATTAACCTAAAAAATGTGAACAAAAATGAAAAAAATTATGTTTTAGTTAATTGTGATTTCACTTTGATTTAGTAGATATTTAAATTTATAGTAGATATATTTAGCCCCTGTTCGAGCCATATTTTTCATGTTATCATAATGAGAAAAATGACCGTTGGAGAGAAGATTGGGTCCCACGCACGAAACAACAGGTCAACAAATGCGGTTGGACTTGTGGGATAATGATCCAAATTTTCATTTTTTGGTCCCAAAAATTTGGTTCAAACAATGACTTAGATTGTTTTAGTAGTAAAATATAAATATATATTGAATTCAATGAATTAATGTCATAAAAGTAAATAGACAAAAAATACGAAGAAATCGGCAGTTTAAAATCGGACCAAACCGTTAGGTTTAGGTTTGATTTTTTTTTTCAAACCGTTCAAAATGATTTGATTTAGATTTTGGCTTTTCTCAAACCGATTTAAACTGTTTGGTTTGAAAATTTGTCAAAAATTAGTAAAATCGGACCGCTTACATCCCTAGGACATGGGGTACTGAGATTAGTGCCTATAGAAGACAAGAACTAGGCGAAATTGCCTAGAGCACAATCTTTTTACATCTATTAGATAGTGTAATAAGAAAGATAGGGGAAACCACAACTACTGAAGTATGGACTAAGCTATAATCTCTCTATCTAATTAAGACAATGTCTAATAAGTGCTATCTCTTAAGGCAATTTTATAATTTCAAATTTGACATCTCCTCCACTTTATCGGAAGAGAATATTAATAAATTCACAAAACTGATTGAAGACTTGAGTAATTGTAAAGAGAAGCTATCTGATGATCAACAAGCTGTTGCCTCTTTAAATGCTTTAGGTGATAAATATAAGGAGATCAGAAATGCTTTAGAGTATGATAGAAAGGCTCTAAATGTTGACATTATTATCTCAGCTCTAAGGAACAAAGAACTTGAACTGAAAATTGAGATAGAGCATTCTAAATTTGGAGAAAGACTAAATATTAAAAAAAAACTCAATCAAACTAAAAAGAAGAATCAGTGTAACTTTAACTCCCAAAAGCGAGGAAGACCTCAAATATCCAAATTTAGAAATCAAAATAAGAGTCAAGTGAAAGCTAAAAATCAAGTCAGAAAATGTTACAATTGTGGCAAAATTGGATACCTTATAAAAGAATGCTATAAAAAGATATCTGATAAAAGACTGATGGTTCTATAGCAATAGTCTACAATAATGATTCTGAAGTACAAAGAGTTGTCCTTGTGACTTCAATAAAAAGAAACCCAAAGGAGTGGGTTCTTGATTCAGGCTGTTCTTTTCATATGTGTCCTGTCAAGGAGTGGTTCGCTGAGCTAAATGAGTTTAATGGTGGTCAAGTCCAAATGGAAATGATATGACTTACAAAATAAAAGGAATAGGTAGAGTTAATCTTCTACTAGACAATCGCCATGTCCTTGAACTTCCCATGACTAGATATGTCCCTAAACTGCAAAGGAATCTTATCTCCTTAGGAGAATTGGATAATCAATATGAGATTAAGATCCATAAAGGATTCACTAAACTAAATCTAAATTCTAAAGAGATAATTTCTTCACCCAAAGTGAATGGCATCTATACACTTCAAGCTAAACCATAAGTTGAAAAATTGTCAGCTATTATTAAATCCCCAAATGATAAAATTATGATATGGCATAAAAGACTGGGTCATGTCAATGAAAAGGGATTGATGATTCTCAATAAACTTGGATGATTTGGTAAAGATAATATTAAGAGTTTAAAATTTTGTGAAAATTGTGTCATTAGAAAACAAAACAAACTACCTTACAAAATTGAAATCCATAAATCCACATCAACACTTGATTACTTGCATGATGATCTATGGGAACCAACGTCAATGAGTACCTTGAGTGGATTTAGATTCTATTTGTTGATTGTGGATGACTTTTCAAGAAAAATCTGGACCTTTCTTTTAAAATCCAAATCTGACACTTTCCAAAATTTTAAATAATGGAAATTAATGATTGAGAATCAAACTAATAAAAGGATAAAGGCACTTAGAACAGATAATGGACTTGAATTCTGTAACACTGAGTTTGATCTATTTTGTAAGAAATCTGGTATCTTGAGGCATATGACCACAACTTACACCCCTCAGTAAAATGGTGTTGCTGAAAGAATTAACAAAACCTTGCTTGAAAAAGTCAAATGTATGCTGTTAAGTTGTGGTCTTCCCAAGTTATTTTGGGGTGAAGCCCTAACAACTGCCACCTATTTGATAAATAGGATCTCATCTAGTGCCATTGACTTTAAAATCCCAGAAGCACTGTGGTCTGGAAAATGTCTAGATTACTCAAGAATTAAAATTTTTCGTTGTGCTGCCTATTCTCACCAAAATGAAGGAAAATTGTAACTCAAATCCTTAAAATGTATTTTCTTGGGTTATGGTAAAGAATCTATGGAGTATAGACTTTAGGTAAGGGAACAACATGGGTTTAAAGTCATAATAAGTAGAAATGTTATTTTCAATGAAGATGTATTCCCTTGTAATGATTCTGAAAATCAAGAACAACCTGAATCTGTTAATGTTAAAGAAACCCTTATTGAAAGAAACAATCCTAATGAACCTAATGATATTTTGAGGTGAAGCCTTCACAATCTGAATTAGATCAAGCTCAATCTGAATATGAAAATGAAATCCAGATGCTTATTCATTCAGATTATTAGTTAACTAAAGACAAGGCTAGAAGAAATAGGATCACTTCTACTAGAATTAATACTGATGAATTTGTTACCGTTTATTCTGAAATTGAATCTGTTAATTTTGAACCCAAACCTTTGAAGAAGCTGTTAATTGTGAAGAATCCAAATTATGGATAGAGGCTATAACAAAAGAAATGAACTCCATGGTTAAAAACAAAACCTGGATTCTAGTTAATAAACCAAAAGATCAAAGGGTTGTTAACTGCAAATGGATTTACAAAATTAAAGAAGGAGATCCTATAGTTGGGAGAAAAAGATACAAGACCAGACTAGTGGCCAAAGGGTTTACACAGAGAAAAGGAATAGATTTTAATGAAGTTTTTATCGCTTGTTGCTAAGTATACTTCCATCAGAATTTTGCTTGCTCTTTCTACCCATTTTAATTGGGAATTAAATCAACTTGATGTCAAAACTGGCTTCTTAAATGGAGACCTTGGTTAACAATTTATATGAACCAATCAAACGATTTTGAACTGAATATCAAACCTGAAAAAGTTTGTCTTTTGAAAAAATCATTTTATAGTTTAAAACAAGCACCTAGGCGGTGGTATAAGAAATTAAATTCATACGTTCAAAACCTGGGTTTTTCTAAAAACAGTTTTGACGCATGTCTCTATTTTAAAGGTTCTAGTGGGCCAAATTATGTCTATTTACTTTTATATGTTGATGATATGATTCTTGCTTCACATGATAAATCTGAAATTGATCTGGTTAAGTCAAAGCTAATGGCAGAATTTGAAATGAAAGATTTGGGACAAGCAAAAAGTATTTTATGAATGAAATAAAAAGGGACAGAAATAACTGTGCGCTTTATGTGAACCAATTCGCCTATGTGAAAAAGATTCTTGAAAAATTTTCCATGACTAAATGCAAACCTGTTTCTCTACCAATTGCAAATCACTCTAAGTTGTCATGGGAACAATTCCCTCAAATTGATGAAAATTTTGATTGGGTGAAGAAAATACCTTATGCAAATGTTGTAGGCTCAATTATGTATCTTATGATATGTACTAGATTTGATTTAGCACGTAGAATTAGTATCTTGAGTAGATATATGGCTAATCCAAGTGAAACTCATTAGCTAGCAATAAAATGGATGTTTAGATACTTAAAGGGTCAAATGGACTTAGGTCTGAAGTTTAAAAAATGTAATGAAGGTGTGATTTTAAAGGGTTACTGTGACTTCGACTTTGCAAGTAATCTAGATAAAAGAAGATCTACTTCTTCTTATGTATTTACTTTATGTAATGGTTGCGTAAGTTAGAAATCCCAATTACAGAAACTTGTTGCTTTGCCCTCTACCGAGGCAGAATATATAGTAGCCCGCAATGCTGTGAAAGAAGGACTATGGTTGAAGGTTCTATTAACTGAAATTGGTTTTAACAATGAGTTAGTTAATGTTTTTATAGATAATCAAAGTGCTATACACTTAAGTGAAAACCTTGTACATCATGATAGAACCAAACATGTTGATATTAGATTTTATTTTGTAAGAGACGTGGTTGAAGCAGGAATAATAAAATTGATTATGATATTTACCGACTATAATCCATCTGATATTGGCACGAAAATCCTGCCTTTGAACAAGTTTAGGAACTACTTAATAATCCTTAACATTGTCTAAAGAAAGTAGGAAGCATGTTCATTACCTTCATTGATTTCACTGTTTTTCTAACTTCTTTGATATACAGGTACTTTAGAGCAAATGAAACATGATAGCTATGTTTGATTCTACTAGAATAATCCAATGAATAGTTCAATAAGGTGGAGATTGTTGAACATAAGCTGGTGCTTCACTATTAATTAGGTTCCAGCTCCTGTTGGTGAATTGTTTTCTTTTTGGGTCATAAGTGGACTCGTTACTTAAGACCCAAATGTTGGACAACTGTTTTTTGGTTACATGACTATGACTATTTGTTTATCATTAATCCAGGCCGTTCATCTACTTAAATTACAGCCGTTGGATTTGTGGTTTTTTTATGAAGTATAAATAAGCCCCTCTCTCTCCATGCCACTTGAGTTTTCATTCTTGAAGTTTTTACGGTTCTTTTGTTTTTGAGCATTTTCTCTCTTTCTGTATTCTTCGTGTTCTTTTCTCTGAAAATCTCTATGTGTAGATTAAAGGTTGTTTTGGTAGGCAATCTTTGAGAGAATAGATTGTAAAGCTTACTTTCCTTTGTGTTTTGAAAGAGAGAGGTGAAAGAAATTGAAGAAACTTGTGTTCTCTTCATACATTTGTACTATTTTTGGGAAATTTCTTAGTAGAATCGAGCAATATCTACGTGTAGATGCTCAACAGGTGAGTAGACTTTCTAACCTAAACATCTGAACCTTTGTGGCGAAAAATCTCACATTCATTTACTTTATGTAATTGTTGTTTGAATTTTTCGAATAACGATTCTGAGACCAACAAAAATCAATTTAGTAATCAATTAAAAAAAAAGCTAAGACAATTGCTCCACTACAATCACAATCATGCTAAAATTAAAGTTTAATGAAATAGTAAAAAGTTATAAGAAATTTATTTGAGATAAAGTTATCTGACTATGTGCTTATTGTATAAGTAAGCTCATTGTCGGACCATTTTTATTCATGATTCATAATATAATCTAACAAATGTATCTTGAAATATCTTTAATAACTATTCTCTATGATACTGATAAGAATTTCCCAATCAAGCATTAAGATTGTGGTCATTCTTAGGCATTCAATCAATTTGAACCATGCCGTATTGAGATTGAGGGAAGTGACCTAGATTGGTGACGTGGTGTTAATGAAGAAAGCACCTACAACACGAATTTTCCAAATATTGCTCAAGTTTGAGAGGTAAACCTAATTGTAGTAATCGATATATGCAGCCTATATGCAATCTATACTAGTCAATGTGAAGGGATACGCTCAATAAACCCTCGATGTAATACGATCACATTTTCAAAATAAGACTAATTATCTTTTTGTGACGACTACATTGATACGATCAAAGAATATCAAGTTTTCTATTTCCCCTTTTCTATAATAGGAAACATAATGGACAATTGTCCTCTCCATACATGGCACGATCCCTTTGTTATAATAGGAAACACATGGGAACGTGTCCTCCTTGTACATAACATTATCTATAGAATTGGGACGATGTACGTCCACATGTCCATCTTCTCTAACAACTTTTGTCCAAGTAAATAAAGGTACTCTCAGTCTATTATTTTGTACATGAAAATTTATATTGTTTCATTTGTATATTTATCAAGAGATTGATTCTCACATTAGAAGGAAAATGGGGTAGAGTACCCCCACCCTACTTTTTCAAGTCATCAAAGCGGAAGAGCTTATTTCAGCAACCCAATTTTTCATTAAGCATCATTCAAGTTGAAGTGAAATTCATTTTGGATACACAAATAACAAACTAAGACTCAGTCCTTATCAGAATTAGTAAAAGTTCAAAAAGAAATATAACAATTTAGGAAAAATATCAATAATTTTACATGTAAATACACCAGATTTACAACAGCATATATATATTTTGCAACCAGTAGAAAGAAGAAAACTTGAACAAGTTGAAGATGGTCAGTTTCTTCTCAAGTAATCTGCTCTTTCAGATGTCTTGATGGAGTTTTCATTCACTCAACGGTAGCAAGCGTATCTTATGATGTTCTCTTTGTGGCTGCAATTCTATTCTTGTACTCGAGATTTTAATGTTTCTCCCTTAAGTAGATGTTACAGGTTAAGGCGTAATGAGTTTTAAGAACAATAAGAAATCGAACGAACAAAAAACAAGCGAAGCAAATACACAAATTTATATTGATTCACATATGAGGTCTACACATATTTTAACTCTAATGCAAAGAAATATCCCAATGTTTAATGTTTCCTGCAAACCAAAAATCCCTTTCTACAGAAGCAATAATAGAGCAATTTAATATGTGTCTAAAAAAGGTGACGTATCTAAGAAATTTGGGTCAAGGGCTCTCACTTCATTTGATTCACACTATTACATCAACGATATTACCACTTTTTTTGAGAAAATGGGTCGAAAAGGTACAAGGCTTCTATTTTTCCAGTGTTGGGAAATAAAACAAATCGAGGTAATGCATATGATACGATATGTAGTATATGATCGCAATCAAACAACAAGATAAAAAGCAAATAATTAATTGGCATAGAAACGGGATATTTTATTCAATTAACTAATATTGAGAAAACAAATACAATAAATATGCCTATACAATTATTCTATATTTCATAAAGTGAACCTGAAAATACAAAAAAGATAGAAACAATGTCAAAATTCACATGAAATAAAGGAAAAATCTTTTCCGAATAAAATTACGTAGAATAAAAGAAATAATATTTTTTTCAATAAAAGCACGTGAAATAAAGGAAATAATATTTTCTCAAAATAATTCAACCTAATTCGGGTAAAAAAAAATCGAACAATCTATACCTTGGCACAAATTCTGATGCAATGAACGAAATTCCAAAATTTCTCCATCTAAAAAAATAAATCCAATTGCAACAAAAAAATTTGAACTCTTCAACAAGAACCAAATTTTCTCCAACATAAAATTACTCCTCTTCTTCCACAATATCCGATACAGATACATGAACTTGGACATCAGGTTCCCCAAAATTCACAAAGAATTAAAAATTATCAAATAGTGTTGAAGCACACCCTATTACAAAATCAACTCCCAATGTTTTCATAGACGATGCATGGCTAGTCGCAACATCTTTAAAAACGCTAAAAGTGTATGCAACTGAATCAGCATCCTCGCACTTATCTTCAATAGGTCTATCCATAGCAGTTGAATACGATGGACCCGCAAATAATGGTGGGAAAGCAAAATTACCCATATCCTTCAAAATCAATTGAGTAGTATTCTTCAATATGGACCCCGAACCAAATCCCAATGGTACATCACCAAACTGTATATCAACCACGATACTAAATTTGTGCTGACTTTTCACAAATTCTGCCCAACTTTGCATGATGTATAATTGGGACCTCTTCCTTTTCTCCAATAAAATACAAATACCCTTTTGAACCCTCGAGACTCCACCCTTTTCTAGAAAACATGTACCATTTTGAATCAAGAGTATTAAATAAAATGAGATTCTTCTTCAAGTCTGGAATATGTTGAACGTGATCAAGTGTTCTACGTGTTCTGTCCACAAGCTTCAATCTAACTCTACCAATACCAGCTACTCGATAAGGTTCGTTGTTACCCATGACAATGACACTGTGTGTTACCGTCTCATATGTTTCAAACAAATCTTGACTAGGACACATATGGAATGCACAAGCTGTATCCAAAATTTACTCATCGTTAGGTTTAGATTCCATGTCAGAAATCTTCAAACCATCTCCATCACTCAAATAGTTCTGGACTATGTTGGTCTCGTCTGAAGTATTTGATTACTTCCCATGATTTGTAGTTAAATTACATTTATTCTAAAATTTGTCGCAATCTCTCTTAATATGTTCTTTCTTCTTGCAATATAACAAACCTAATTATTGAAATTTGACCTCTGCTTTCCCTACTCCAATTACCTTGAACAACAAATAAGAATAGTAGCGCATAATCGATAAAAGAAAGCAAAGAAAAAATAAAACAATTGAAATTCTTAGTTGTGAGCCATCATTATATTGGATCGAGATCCAAATCTTGATCTAGCTACAAAAATGAGGATTTATTTTACAATATAAGAAACAGAATTGTAAAATCTAAAATGGTAAAAATGAATATTTTTTAAAACTAGTTGGGCTGGAAGAAAAATGAAGAAGATTATGGTTTCTAGTGATCATATGAAATTGAGCAATTTAGAGGTCCTGAAATGAAATATAGAAGGGAGCCACTACAAAGAAATTATGTAAGTTATGAAGGAAGCTTAAAGCTCATATTGGTTGTGGCTTAAAAATCGGTCAATGAATTTTCGATCGTGGATATCCTTAACATACTGAAATGATTGCCATTATTGGTATCAAAACAATTGCTAACCATACAAACTATATCTTCTAATCGATATCACCCATAATGCTTATCTGGGACTCTATCACATACGCCTTAGTTATCATTTCATAATGACAACTCTCCTGCTTAACTAACCCTCCATGGGTACAACCATTTAAGAACCCAATAAAAGCTACTCCATCTTACTTCACTTCATCTCCATAAAGCAACATATCTTCAATAACACCAATAGCTCCCTCACTCTCACTGTGCAGCGTAAAATAATTTATCATAGAGTTCGAAGAGTCAAATTCACCTTTTTAATCTGATCAAATACTAGTTTTTCTATTTTAAAGCTCCATCATTTCCCATACATATCGATCAAAGAATTCGCAAGACACAAATCCAAACCAAGTGCATTCCTATGAATATATGTGTGCATCCCACAATGCCCACCAGCAGAGCAGAAAGCGTACAAATCGCAGCCACCTAATTAGTCTTATTCCATCCTCCAATTCCTTCCTCAAAATCATTCTCCTAAAAAACTCAATAGCCTGTGAAAACAACCTATTATACATACAACCCGCAACAATAGAATTCCAAAACGGTGTGTCTCTAATACTCCAAGTTATTTGTTCAGAAAGAAGAACCGCAATCTCCTCATATACCTTGAAATCTTCACAGTGTTGAAACTTTTATACAACTTTAAACTTCATAAAACTAGAAGTTTTAGAATTTGAAAATCTAAATTCATTTATTGCCAAAATCATTCATGTCAAATCACCAAAAGAAATTAATAGTGCGGAACATACCTAATTCTTTGGGAATGATTCTTTATTACTAGATCTTGAATCTTGAAACTTAAATTGAAATCCTTTCATCTTTGGTTTCTTCACTTTTAGTCTTGAATGTTGCCTCCTTTGATTCTTTAATTCACGGTCTTGGTTTTGCATCTTGATCCATAGTCTTGATTCTTGAATTCATTCTTTTTTTATTCCTGATTGTAGGTATTAGATCTTCTTCTTCGATATGCTTTCTCTTGTATTCTTATATTAATGGGATCATACAAAAAATGAGAAGCTGGATATAAATTGGGTACTATAACTCTATATATAGTTTTCATATATTTTGCCCATCATGAAATACAGTTATAAAAGAATATGGTTTCCACACATATAATCGGATCCACACTTTATTTAGCGTCATAAGCCCAACAATTTAATTCTCTATTAGATCACTTTAATTTTGGGATTAACTTTTAAATAGCCTTATACACAATTAATTATATATGTAGGCCCACATGACAAATTAAATTTTTTCCAACAATTTTCCACTTGAACCATGAATGTTACCTGATAATGTGTATAACCTTGTGACGTCAAAACTTTTGCTATCATAACCAAAAGCATTTTCTAACAATCTCTTCCATCAATTTTCTTGAATTCCTTCTTTTTGATTCTTAATTATAAGTATTGGATCTTCTTCTATATGCTTTCTCTTATATTCTTGTGTTGATGGGATCGTCTAAAGAATGAGAAGCTGCATATAAATTGGGTACTATAACCCTATATATAGTTTTCATATATATTTTGTCCATCGTGAAATACAGTTATAAAAGAATTTGATTTCTACACATTCAATTGGACCCACACTTTATTTAGTGCCATAAGCCCAACAATTTAATTTTTTATTAGATAACTTTAATTTTGAGCTTAATTTTTAAATAGCCTTATACACTATTAATTATATATGTAGGCCCACATGACAAATTAAAAATTTTCCAACAATCTACCACTTAGACCACATATGTTACCTAATAATGTGTATAACCTTATGATGTCAAAACTTTTGCTATCATAACCAAAAGCATCCATCAATTATATTAATATTGAATCAAAGCGGTCTTCCTTCACAAATATTATAATTAAACCCTCAATGATCACGTGTGTCAACACGATCAAATGATGTAGGTCAAATGTAGATGTGCAGCATGGAAATTACATGCAATTTGATCCAAACATGCCTATTTCCAACTAGTCCTATATTATTCTTTAATGAGATTAGCCATAAACTTTAATCAAAGTAGAACTAAAACGAATACTTTATTTCTAAAATAAACTGAATATCCATGAATAGAATTTTATGTCTAAAACAAACAACATCTGAATACAAACTCCCTCTAAATTGACAAATCATCAGAAGATACAATACATTTGTGAACAGTATGCTCATGAAAGACTTGGGGTGATAGCCTCTTAGTAAGCGCATCTATAATTATAGAATTTGTCCTGGAAGTTCCAACCAATAAGAATCATAATGAACCTAAAAAAGGATAAGGGCCCATTATTCCAGAAAATTCTGAACACTCTAAATTATTTTCTTAATAAGTATAAACTTGATGTCTATAAACCTTGAAATCATCAAGTTCATGTTAGTATAAAAGATTGCTATTGTCACAAAATAACTAAAGTAGTTTTTCAAATTCATCCAAAATGTGCAGCCTAGTGACGAAATTTCACAGTCATATTTCATGATTAGAATCAGAATATCCGATGATCTTCAATTAGTCTGATTTTCCTGAGTGTGATCATGTGATCCTTAGTTCTTTGTACATACCGAATATCCTAATTGGTTGCTTTCCAAATATCCATCTTAGAGTTATTTAAATATTTTACCAACATTCCAACAATGAATAATATATCCAGATATGTGCAAACCTAAGCATACATTAAACTTTCTACTGCTAAAGCAAAGAGAATTTTCTGTACTTCATTTTCTTTAAGTTTATTCTTTGAGCATTAATTGAGACTAAATTTGTCTCCATCAGCAATAAGGGTATCACCTGATTTACATACTTGCATCCCAAATTTCTCTTTAAAAAATCCTCATGGATATATCTTTTGTGATAATTCAAAAATAATTTGAAAACGATCTCAATGTATTTGTATCCCCGTCACAAAAGAGACGTTACTAAGATCTTTCATTTCAAAATTTTATAACAAAAATCTCTAAATTTCGTGCAATAAACATATATCATTGTAGACAAATAATATGTCATTGACATCCAATACCAGAAAATATGCTTACTCCCATTAAACTTATGATATACACAATCATCAATTGAATTTATCTCAAAATCAAATGAGATAATTATTTGATGAAATTTGTGATACCATTGATGAAAAATCTGCTCAAGCCAATAGATGAATTTCTTTAATTTGTAAACCATATGAAGTAATTTAAGATCAAAATGTGTCACAAATGTCATAATAGTCCTAAAATAATCTTTCATAGAAATTGAAGAAAAATTCTCTTTAATGTCAATGCATTCCTTTTGAATAAAGTTATTTGTAACAAGACGAGTCTTATATCTCTCCATATCACCCTTCGATTCCCTCTTGATTTTAAATATCCATTTACAACCAATGAATCTCGCACATTCAGGCAATGTGATGAATTCCCAAACGTCATTGTTACTCATATACTTAGCTCTTTATTTATAGTATCAATCCACTCTTGAGAAGCATTGCATGATGAAAGTGGATTGATCATATCTTCTTCCACTAGTACAATAACATCCTTATTTTATTGGATTTCACTATAAAGTTATTAAATTGTCCTTCTCTTTTCTTTAGTGAATTTTCTTAATGGCATTTTTTTTTTTTTTTGAGGTTGTTCAGTTTGTTCTTCTGAAACAATTTTTTGATTGTGTATGGCATTTTGCACGTGCTTGTATCCACACACACATATATATTAAAAGTGTGGAATGGAGAGAAGCTTTTGAATATCAATTTTACCCTTACATATTGAGCTATATGTCAATTCTACCCTTATATATTTAATATAGTATCATTAAATATTATTTAACTTCGTTTAATATCCATTTAAGTGTAATGCTATTAATTAAATTGAAAAATATTTTTTAATTTCTATAAATAGTTATTTAAGGCTATTATTTGAGCTCCCTAAACTTCTGTTTTTCAATTTCATTTTGAATTAATGCCATTAATCAAATTAAAATATTTTTTTTAATAACAAATTAATAATTCTAGGCTATCATTTGATTTCCTTAAACAACACACATTTTCAATATCATGTTGAATAAATTGAATTAATGCTCTTAATAAAAATCCCTTATATTTTTAGTTCTATCCTTATATATTTAATATAGTATCATTTAATATTTATTTAAGTGTAATACTTATTGTCTTATATTGGAGTACTTAAAATTTTACATTAATCAAACTAAGTTTAATTTCTTAAATTACATTATTTAAATTAAGTTTACCACTTAAAATGTAATTTCATTATAATTATATAATAAAATATATTAAAGGTTACATTAATATAAATGGTAGATTAATTCTCATATAAAATAATATTTTGAATATGATTATATATGTAGACGAGCTTTGATTTTAAGTGATTAAACTTAATTTAATTAATCTAAAATTATAAGTACTCCAATATGAAAAATGAACTATATACTTAAAACGAGACTACATGAAATTAAATTTTAATAAATCTATCATTAATGCTACCTTTAATATATTGTAATGTTATTTTATACGTACATGTATATATATTATATTATTTATATTTATATACGTGAGCGTCACTTAAAATCAACATTCATCTACTTATATAATTACTAATCGTTGTCACAGCCGTTTCAAGAGTTTTGTATTTATTCTATTTTTATTAGTGTATAAATTGTAGAGTTTTGAATATTGTTGAAAAAGTCGGAGCGAGCAGCATTTAGGAACGTTGCTTAAAATTTTATATAATTAACTGAAATACCAAGTTGTATAAAAGAAGAGATGCTAAAGTAAACAAATTATTATATAGAAAAGATAACATATTTGAGTCAATTTCTAGATGATATAACAAAAAATTTACAACATATTAAAACTTTTTAAAACCTCATAACAATATTATATCACTCCCAAATTAATACAAATTATACGTAAATAAAAAATGAATGAGCTTATATCAATTGTTTTGTGGGCATAGTTTGACACGTTTGATACTAATTGACTAATTTTGACATGCTTCATATGATTGAGCTCAACTTTAAGATTGTGTTTAGAAAACCGATAGAAGATACCCAAGCTTGAGCACAAATCCTAATAACCCAAGAGGTTCTTCAAACCCTAGCCAAACACGTGAGCACTATCTTTTCCCTTACCACCTGACACATTATTGACTGCTTCAATGTTTTGGTCTATGCAAATATAGAGACAATATATGACGAAATTGTTAATATAGATTAGAAAAAAGGAAGAGGCAAAACATAATCATTAATATTGTAGCAGCATATAGTACTATCATAAATAAATACTCTAGTTAAAAATCTGGAAACTCTATAAAGTCACAACAAATTTATTTAATTTGAATCATATCTATATATAATTTACTTATCGTGCTTTCATGGAAAAAAAAATGTTTAGCTATCATAGAAATTAACAATTTTTTTTGTAATGCCTTTCAAGGATTATTTCAATTGACATGTTGATTTTTTTATATTATTTTATAGGATTACTTGTTTCTATCACAAATTCGTGAATTAGTATACTTTGTCGACTAGCTTTTGAGTACAATGAAAAATTTATGCCAAGGATATTTTTGGAACTTTATAAATCGATGTTATTTTTTTAACTTACAATTATGTTAAAAAAAAAAAAAAAAAAAAAAAAAAAGGCCCACGCACGCACTCCTTCTACCCAAAATTTTGACAAAAAAATCACATTTTTTAATATAAATCACTTAATGTTTCAAATTTATTTTATTAAAAATTTAAAAAATAAAGATAAATCATCAATGTCATGGAGCATTCACTCCGTGACACGAAGTGTGGCACTCCGTGCATGGAGTGTAGCGCTCCATGCAACACGGAGCGCATGATTTTTAGAGATTTTTTTTTCTTTTTTCTTCTTTCTCAACTCCAATTTCTCGGGTTTTGGAGAAATTTTGAGGTTCTCTATTTTTTATGAAATTTTAGTCAAACTTGATTGAAAACATGCCAATGAACAAAATTTGATTGAGCAAATTCCTTCATTCGTTTATGCATTGTTTCCTTTTTTAGTAAGATTTGTTTTGATTATATCTTGATAAATTTAAATCGGATTTGAATTCCATTTGTTGGTGAATAATTCTTAAGATCAGGACTCTCGATTTTAGTCACTATCTTAATTTTTTTCATTTTTGGAAAAAAAATTCTTTCCAAGCATTAAGGTAATGAATGAATATAACACTGTAGCAAAAAAAAAATTTATCGTAGAAAATCTCCAACTAATCCAATTTTCGACCACCCACATTTATCACCAAAAAACAATGGGATTCTTCAAACGTAACGTGATTACAAGAATCTAAAGTATCCACCCAGTATTTCAATCAAAAAGACTCAAAATATCACTTATAATTTCAACGAATTCCTGCAATCAAGTAATAGAAAGTCACAAAAAATAGGCCCAAAATAAAAATCCAAAAGGAGGTTCAAATAAATCCATTAAACTTCGTAAAGCAAACAGCTGTAATCACTAAAATTCAAATAAGAAAAAAAAGTTACTGGAGACGCAAAAGAAAAGGTATGAAGAAGGAAGGCGGAGAAGAAATGAAAAGTTATTGCACCAGCTGTATGAATGAAGTGAAGTGATGTGTGAAAATGGAGAATTATTGCAGTGGAAGTGATGGTTGCAGTGAATTGTCATATGAAAATAGAGAAATGATTGAAGACAACACGACATCATTTTTACTCCCACGATGAAAAAAATTTGCTACAGTGTGATAAAATGTAAGAATTCACTGTTGTTAACTACAGTAACTTCCAATTCTCCTTTTTATATAGTAAGGATATTATTATTACAATATATATAAAAATAAAATGTTGAGATAGATGAGAAATGTACAATTTACCATTTTGTCCTTATATAACATTGTCAATATTTTCGTTCAAAAATTATAAATTTCACGTTTAACTAATTAATAGTTGATAATATTACTATTTAAATATAAAGGACAATAAATTGAAAAAAAAAATTGCTTAAGTGTCATCTACAATTAAGAGGAAAAGAATCGATGATGGGAGAATTATCCATCAATCTTAAAAACCTTGCTAATTACTCCTAATAATTGGAGTTACTTACAGTTCTCATATTTGTGTCCACACACTAAATACAAGATTTGCATCTTAATTACACATTTTCACCAAATTCAATTTTTTACAGGACAAAGATATGTGTACACTCAATCCCTTACCGAACGTTTTACATCCTCTCACAATGTATAACGAGCCTCGCGTGAATTTAAAAAGGCCGACATGTGGTCCCCACCCCTATTATGACTTATGAGTAGTAGGTAAAATATCTGATAAAAAATTTTGTTACGTGTAGTATTGTTCTTTTTAAAATATTAATAAAAAATAATATTATGTGTTCTAGAAAATAATTAATATAGTATTGGGTATTTATTATTGCGTGTTCATTTTTTTATAAACATAAAAATGATGGAAATCTTGTTTCTTATTAGATATAAATATATAAAGAAAAGAAAAATATTTTTATCTCGGTACATTTAAATGGAGAATTTTTATTCCTCTATTTATATTAATCCCATTCGAAAGAAAATGAAAACTTTTGTTTAAGATTTTTCACTTCAATATCTATTTTGAGTGTAACTTTGGTTTCTAATTTAAAATAAATGTTATGGATTAATATAACAAGCATGATTAATATGTAATTTTTTATTTCTAAATATGTTTAGATCAGATAATTTTTTGTTTTTATTTTTTAGGTAAAAAAGTTTATGGTACAAACAAAATGGGAAATTTTTTAATTTGATAATTATTTACGTACCTTTAGTTTAGTTATACGTAAATATATTAAGGGTTTGTTTGAGCCACATTATTCCAAAAAAATATATTCTTAAACAGTAATTTGATATCATTTCAACCACACATTTTTCAATAAAATAATATTACACACAGATCAAAAAAAATTTCTTATTTTTTAACCACACATTTTTCATCAATACACTATTCAAGAATGTATTATTACCAAAATGATGTTGCTCAAGCATCCCCTAAACTTAATCAAATGTACATCTTTTAATTGATTTTTCGTCGTGTCTGTATGTACCACAAAATTGGTCGATGATGTCATAATAGTTGAATATAGGGGTCCAATCAAAGTCTAGCATAAACAAATCATTACATTGTATTCAACATTTTCACTTTATGTATGTAATTTTCATAAAACTTTTATTTACATGTATATTCTTTAACTATTTAATTTTTTCTTTCAACATTATCAATTGTCTTACTTAAAAAATATTACATATATAATTTATTTCGCACATATGACGTGCAATGCACATGCTTACTATATATATATATATATTCCTTTTCAAAGACAAAATATTTAACCTTAAAACATTATCTTCTCACAAACTCTACTTCATCAAAAAAATCGGACATTTTTCGTTTCAAAAATTGACCTAATATTGGATTTTTAAAATTTGTAACCCCTTAACAATTGCTTTACTTGGAACTTTATTGCGAATTTAAACTGCAATAAATAGCACTTCAACCTCAAGAGATTCTGGTGTAGTGTCGGACAATTCCACATCCCTCCAGAAATTTAGTAAAAGTCCCTTGATATTGTACTCCTAATCCATCATATCCATCATAGTATTCACCACTATGATAAGATCAGACTTGTTTTATATTTTTTTCCGAGTTGGATTTCAACTTCAGTCTTATAAGCCTTTAACATGTCTAGTGATTGGGATTTCTCTTGAATAAGATACATGTAGCCATAACGAAAAAATCGTCTATGAACATAATAAATCATTGTTGACCATTTCAAAAAGATAAAGGAAACGGCCCACAGCTATCCATATATATTAGTTCTAAAACGTCCAAAATCCTATTTGCACATAATCTCCTCATGTTTGTTTGTTTTTCCCCTTAATTTAATTGACATTAATATTTAAGTTTGAAAAATTGAGGACATCGAGAATTCCTTTCACAAGCTTTTTCATTCTCTTTTGAGAAATGTGACCCAATTTTGTGCCATAATGAAGCAGAATTCTCATTTGTTAATTTATGTTTAATACCACATGAATTCATGTGCAAGATTTATTTATAAGAGGCAACCATATTAAGCAAATATATGTTATCATAATCAAATAAAGAGCTGGTACCCACAATAATTGAATAACAAAAGAAGACTAAATTGACTATTTTCAATTAAATAAAAATAATCGAATTTCATCTAAAAGACAGTACCGCAAATGTTTCTTTCAAATCCAAATAATAATTAGTCTTTAATGATAACCCCAAAAATCCCTATAACCTCAACTTTAACTGATTTGCCTTCACCCCCCACATAGATTAATCTTTCAGCATCGATTGGCTTTTGGTTGTTCAAATAACCTCGCATGGACATACTTATGTAAGTAGCAGTACCAAAATTTATCCACCAAGTATGTCTAAATATTGAAACTAAATTAACCTCAAAATAGACCAAAATGATAAGTGTACTTGACTTTACACGCAAAGCGTAATATTTAGTAAAAATGTGCTACAAAAACAGGGATTGAATCCAGAAAATACGTGTCAACATCTGAATGGAAAGTTTGAAAAAAAAAAGTTAATGGGAGTCCCCAAACCTTGTCTAGAAGCCTAGCAGACTAGCATAATTGTATTTAGTATAATCTCTCATTATGTGTCCCAAATTTTCATAAAAGTAATAACTAGATGATTTATTCTTTTTAGGCATTTGATGTTTCTTTTAAACCAAATCGGACGCAACTTTCTTACTACCTAACTTATCCTTAGATGTACTTGTTAAGTGAGTACTTCAAGTTCTCTCTTGCCTTGGACTTTCTTCTTTTTGTACAAAACATTAAAAAAGCTCATTAAGAGTTAACTTTTCCTTTTAATAGCTATAACTAGCCTTAAATAATTGAATTGTGCAAGAAGAATATCAAAACCATATGCACGGGCAAATCATCAGGCAACCCAAACTTTAATGCAGTTGGTTTTGAAGTAAGATGAGATGTGTTCATGTACTTCCGACTATTTTCTTTAGCCTTAGACTTTAGTGAAACTAAGTTTGCTAGAAGCATACTAATTTCGACCTTTATTTATTTCTCACAAAGCGTTTTGGACTTTTTTTTAAGAAATTCATTGACAATTACCTTATTGGACACAATGCCCTTGAATATTGTTGGAATTTTACGGTTCATGATCATAAGACTTATGCAGCTTGAACAATCCCACATATTCGAGTCCCACTTTATTAGCGGAACTTTTATCCGTAAGAATAGTGGATTGTTCAGTCCTTAACGTAAGGTCCAGAGATTCATGCCTCCAAGAATGATACAAACTTTCTCTTTTCAGGCCTTAAACTTTAGTTCAAGCATAAGAATTGAATAGATGTTGGCAGATATTGCAGAAGTAGATAGATTAACCGAATAGAACTTAACCCTAAATAACATGTTCACATGAAAATCCGTATTGAACAATCAATAATTTCAAATAATGGTGGGCTCCATCACAAGAAATCGAGCACAACATTGATATTAAGTCGTTGGGCAAAAATATCAACTTGTAACTGGTACTCTTGGTGTAGTAATCAAATGTCAACAATAAATCCTATCAAACATTAAGTCTATCTTTGGATCTACTTAATGTTCACATAATGGAAAACTTTACAATTGTCACGTATTTTATTATCACGTGTGTGAAAATAATTTGGTCAAATATTACCTTCCTTTGAGCCAATGAATATTCGCATAAAAATACTTACACACAACCTTCTTAATATTCCTAATAAATTAATTTAGATAAGAGATGTTACTTTGGTAATATGTTGTTTTAACTAATATATTTTAGAAAATTAGTAATCAAAAATAAATATTAAGTGCCAAGATTTGAAATTGACTGTCCCTTTATATTATTATTTCTCTTTTATGACAAAAAAATAAAATATAAAAAAATACATACGTGAAAATGGACGTTGCGCTACGATTGCCATTTTGAACCAAAGTTTTCGAAAAATCCAAAATAAATTTGAATTTTAGGGTTAAAATTCATATCCTGAATAGGAAAATCCAAATTATAACTTTTAACCCTAAAATTCTTTCTTGAAAAAATTCCGAATTTCAAAATTGATGGCTAAAATTCATATTCTAAATTAAAAGATTCCAAAAACTTACTATCTGAATTTCAACCACAAAACTCTTCCTTCTTTCCAATTTTTTAATATAGAGTCGGCTCTGATACCACTTGTTGAAATTTTTATGGGACTTCAAACTTCACAAAACTAGAAACTTTAGAACTTGAAAACCTAAATTCTTTTATTGCCAAGATCCTCCATGTCAAATCACCAAAAAATTAGTAACGCGGGACATACCTTAATTCTTTGGAAATGATTCTTTATTACTGGATCATGATTATGGATCTCGAATTTTGAGTCTTGAACTGCAATTTTTTCATATTTGGCTTCTTACTTTTATCTTGAATTTTGCCTCATTTGATTTTTTGATTCTTGTTCTTGGTTTTGCTTTTTGATTCTTCAATATCTTCTTCTTGATTCTTGATTGTGGGTATTGAATCTTCCTCTTCAATATGATTTTTCTTGCATTCTTTAGTTAACGGGATGATACAAAGAATGAGAAGTTGCATATAAATTGGGGATCATAACCTTATGTATAATTTTCAGATGTATTTCAATTCTAAATGAATCTGATCTCTACACATATAATCTGGTCCATACTTTATTTAGATCCCCTAAGATCAACAATTTAATTCTTTATTAGATCATTTTAATTTTTTGCTTAATTTTAAAATAGCCTCATACACAATTGATTACATATGTAAACCTACATGATAAATTAAAATTTTCTCAACATGCAGTTCATGAAACAATATTCCTTTCAGACATTTCATCATACATTTTTTTTTTTTTTTTGCAAAAAATATTTCAACATACTCCAATAGGCATTCAAAAGTGATGTTTTCACAACCTTGTATTGCCGAAAACCCAATCTCTATATCTGGGTATGCATCATTTGAGTCCCATAAAGCTTAAAGACTTCAAGGCAAAACTCCAAAATTATAGGGTGTATAAACTCCTTAGGTTTCGAGTAATTTCATCAAAAATGAAGTATGATCACATAGTGTACCATATGCAATAATCATCGTGGTTACAGATAAATATTGGGGGAGTTGAAGTAATTGAAAATGTACCAGGCGTAGGCAATATTTGAGAGGTTTACTATGAAAAACATATGCATATCATAAATTTCGGGTAAAAAATTCTTACTTGAATTGATGAATTTCAAGATCTTTATGTAATTGAATTACGTTACTTTCCAAACATCAAATTTTGCATTTTCTAGCACTTCAGTGGTCTCAATCCTAATCACAATGGAATGAGATTATTATCCATGCCGATTTTTGTGAGTTTTCATAACATATATGTGGTTCTAGGCATTTTTCTATTTTTGAGTCATTTTCCATACAAATTTCTATTATTTTCTTTCCTCCTCTTTTTTCATAACTTCAATTACGAAGTTGTAAAGAGTTATTTGAGAGTTGTAGGAAGTTAGGGAAGTTATGAATTTGAATTCCAATGAAAACATTCCCTCTTATCCACTTTTGAAATCTTTTGGGGTCGGATCACCCATTTGATAGCCATGGCCGAAAGTGATGACATGGGATTGAAGTTGTTTGAGGTGATTAAAGTTGTTGCACTCGTCGAGGATTGAGAGGACTTGCTTGTTCGGGCTAATGGGGGGAACATGTTCTATTTGCTCACTCGAAACATTAGTCTTGTCCATTTGTTGAGGTGCATATTGCGTTTATTCATTTGTGATAGGTAAATTTTACTTTTTAAATTTATTTTTTATCAGCAAAACTTACTACTTAAAAGATGTGATACACCATTATTTGACATAGCTTAAATATGACTTGAACAATTGACAATCCTTCTTGATACCTCTGAGTCCACTCGAAGTCACAAGTCAAGTAGATCACACTATGTCCTTGTTTGAGTCCTATTTTGTCATCAAAATACATTTTTCAAGAGTGATTTGATATTATTTCAACAACACATTTTCAATAAAATAATAGTACACGTAAATCTAAAAAAATTTCTTATTTTTCAACCATATATTTTTTATCATAATATCATTTTAAAATGTATTTTTTGAGGAAAAAAAAATAGAGCTCAAATAACCCTATACCTTTGTCTAGACGCACTATTTCCTAAAAAATCGATTAATTGCAACAGCCAAGGGGGTTCCATTTTTGCATTACATTTGCTTATGTAATGCAAAAATAATGATCATTTCCTACTAGTGACAAACGAATACGAAAGTCAACATTAGTGGCTTTTTGTTGAAATATTCATTTCGCCCTTCTACCATTGGTGTAGCATGTGAAATATTTTGACAATCAAAGGTAAAACTAACTTGGAGAAAATAAATTTTTACCCTACTTGCCCTACTCAAACGTTCAAATAGTCTAATTAATATTATATTGATAGAATTGTCAGCAAATCTATAATATATTAAAATGTCACATGCGAGGAGAATTAATTTTTGGACTATTTTAACCACCCTATAATTAAATTATTTCAATAATATCTTACTTTTCGTTTTTTATATGTAACCCTTGTTTGAGCCACATTTTTCATCCAAATACATTTTTGAATAGTGATTTGATCCCATTTCGACAACACATTCTTCAACAAAATAATATTACGCTCAAATTCATGATTTTTTTTATTTTTAATCACACATTTTTCATCAATACATTACTCAAAAATGTACTTTTTTGACAAGAATGGGACTCAAAGAAGGATGTAATAAATATTACAAAATTATTGTCATTTATGAAATTTGAGTTATTAGGGCATCTCTAATGCCAACACCAAATTGCACCATTTTTTGATGCAAAGTTGCTCCAATGCAGCACTATGCACCATGTTGATGTAGGGATATCAATGAGTCGAGTCGAGCCGAGCCGGTTCGCAAGCCAAAATTTTTTGCTAGAGTTTGGCTCGAGATTTTCTAAGGCGGGCTTGTTTTGGTTCGAGCAGAGCCCAGCAAAAGCTCAGTCAGAAAATTAAAGCTCGACCCGAGCTTTCAGCTCAGGCTTTACTGAGCCAAGCCGGGCCAAGCTCGCTTTTTGGAATTTTTTTTTCTATATACCTCTTGCTGCCTGTTTGGCAGCTAAACAGGCAGCTTGTTATAGCTGCTTGTTGGCAGCAAATCTGTTGCCAACAGGCAGCAAGTGAGCTGCCTTAAAGCTGTCGGTTAAGACAATTTAGCTACCTATTTGGCAGCTTGGCAGCAGATTTTTCATCTTTTTTTTTTTTTAAATACAGGCCAGCTCAGCTCGAGCCAACTCTCAAAAATGAGGCTCGGTGTCTCCGAGCCGACGAGCTCGATTGTCATCCCTATGTTGATGTAAAGTGGTGAAAGTCTATTTTGTCATTTTCTTCTCCTTTCCAGATAATTGATGAAGAGTAGTTGTTTCATTTGTGTTATATATTTTTTAATACAATAAATTATTATTATTATTATTATTATTATTATTATTATTATTATTATTTGCATTTAAAATAAATTAAAAATGTAAGAAATAATAATTAATAAATTAATTAAAAGAAGAAAAAACTTTAAAATATAACAAACACGATTATTTATTAAAGTTAACATGAAATATATTAAACAACGACATACATACGATAATTTTATTTTATTTAAATAAAATGATACCTAAAATTCGAAATGCATTAATCGATCATTTGTGGGAAGAACATATGAATTTCGAGAATTAAATTGCAAAAATTTTGCGACTTCATAATATCGTAATATTCAAATTCAAATTGCTTTGGACTATTCTCTAATGGCATGATATACGATTTTCATTGTTGTAGTGTTTTTATTAATTATACTATTTTTGTATATTTATTAATGAATTTAATCTTTTTCGTAATTTAACGTAATTATTTATTTAGTAATTTATGTATTTATAAAATAATTAAATAAATAAATTATAAAGAATAAAAAAGGGAAGAAAATGGTTAAACATTGTTCATTTGGTCTAACTTTTGGTGTAATTGTTGAAGATGAATTTTAACTTGGTGCAAGATTTGGTGTAAAATTTGGTGCAGCGCTGGAGATGACCTTAATTCTCAATTAATTAACATTCACATTAATCTAGATTCAATGAATTTTCACTTGATGAATATTGAATTACATAAATTTAGAGTTATTATAGGTGAATTTATTGATATTCAAGTATCTAGAAATTTTAATGAGTATTTGAATTTATGTATTAACAATTAATTTTTATGTATCAAATGTAATATAAAAGATTGCTCATTTATTTCATCATTACAAAAAATTTGAATCATAAAAATTGAATTTTGAAAGTATAATTTGAACACAATTTTCTTCTCTTAAATTTATACGCTAAATTATATTTTCTTTAATTCGTCCGAGACATATCAAATCATCCAACAAATTAGTATCAAATATTACTTTTACATTCACTTATAAAGTATTTTAGAATAACGTACAATACATGTTCAACTTTGACTAGTATATCAAAATATGATAGATTTGTCAAAAAAATCTACAAAAAATGAAATCCTACAAGTGACTATATTACAATTAAAGCGGAGCATAAACACATAAGTTATTGGTGACTTGATTAAAACAAGACGTGACATGACTCTTGCCTAAATCTGTATTTTTCTCTTTATATTACTTAGATTATTCTCATTCTATGGTATGCAATGTTTTTCAAGTTGATATTTTATCATTATAACTTTCTACAGAAATTACAATTTTCACTTGAGCATAGAAGTTTCTACCACCATTGCCCCACCCCAACAATGATTGGGCCATTCTAACGCGTTCTCTATATCGATCGAACAAAATTTTGAGGTCAACATTATATGTAATTTTTAAATACAATCAAACATGTACTCATGGCTAATCAACAAACTACAATAAAGTAGAGAAGTCTTCCATCTCTCTAATGAAAGAATTAGTATTAATTTGTTACATTCACTTCATCCAAATCTATATGTTTGTAAGAAATCAATTACACGACAATACCAGCAAGTATTTAGTTTCTCGACTCCGCAACCCCAACAGCAGAAATCGACTTGTTCATGCTACAATAAAATAATTTGAGAAAATGATAATATGATTTAAATTTCAAGGAAATAGAAAGCAATCTCCTTTTCTTTTTGCCTATTTTGCATATCTTCATTCTTTGAAGGGAGAATAGCCAGGTGCTGCAGAGAGCCAAAACAATGAAATTTCACAAGCCTGAAGAAATTTTTAATTAAAAGATCATTTTAGTATTAAAATGACCATTCCATTTTAATTCCTTTCACCTTCTCTTATTCCTGGGGGGAAAAAAAAGAAAAGAAATTAGTGGTCAGAATAGCTTGCATTGTTCCTTACATCAAAACATATACAAATTTCATAAACATATATCAAATATGGAGAAAGCAGTTAATATCCAAGAATAGCACGTAGAAGCATACGAGTTCGTTTTTTTTTTTGCATCATACCATGCAACTTGAAAAAGAAAAGATAAACAATTCTAAATCAAGCTAATCTTTGAGTGAAAAGGCCACATTGTAGATGTAGAACAAGAAATGTTAAAAACAATAATAATCAGGAGCCACATTCAGCACAGAGAGAACTAAAGACAAGGCTAAACTTCATTTGCACCTGTTAATTTGACATTTTTTTGAGAAAAGCGACATGAGAAATTCAGTGAATGTCAAGGGATAAATTAACGCTAGTAGGAGAGGTGAAACAAAGTTAACTTCTGCCTAATGTGGTTGCAAATGTTTTGATGCGTTGGTTCTTTACATAGAGAATAAAGTGGAGAAAAGAATTCATGTAGCTCACTTAAAACTTACATGGAAACTGTCTAGTTTGTGGTTGTTGAAAAAATAAAAAGACGATATGGACTCCTTGGTAGACCCCCGATTAAGCTCACCTATGTTGGAGGAAAGAAAGGGCAGGCCACAGCTACCAGTAAGGCAAACAAGTCAACAAACCAAATCAGTTCAAATGCCTTGGATACGTTTAGTTTTCAAGTCTTTCATTTCAGTGAATAACACTTTCAATTCTCTGTTCTGATTACAAATTAAAGATCCTATACAAATATAAAATTCACCTGCATCCTTATTACATTTTCAGCCTATCAGATATTGAATGACAGCTCTTTGTTGTTTGATCAGGTCCTTGCAGCAGCTGCAAATCCACCAGCAGCCTAGATTTTCCATCAGCCAGCTCCAGATACTTATCACTCCTTCAAAAACAAACAAAAACGCCCCACTCCTTCCTCTTGAGCTGTATTAGTAGGCAATCTCAGTCGAAATCCGGTTAAAACTTCCGCGCCCAAATAATGTAATTGTTGTTAATTGTTAGGTTGTTATTTTGGCTAGATTGCAAAATAAGTGTGGCACCAGCTCACTAAAAATAAGGGGAGGGAGTTCTATTTTCATTTAGGCAGACATTGAAGGTAAAATTGTAGAAAGATGCTCCCTCTCGAAAGCTGGCCATTTGCTGTAATTCATTTTCACTGTTATACGTAATTTCTTCATAATTTCCTTTCAATTGTTAAAGTCATCACAAATTCAAATCAGGTTCTTATAAGTTTAGTCTTGGAATGTAAGTATTATGCGGTTAAGTTCATGATGTCATAAACATAAATGAACCATTAGGTATTTTCAATCAACATTTTGGAATCATTTCTACACAACAAACAAATTCCAGACAAGCTTCATGTTAGCAATCATGGTTCAGATAAAAAAAAAACATTAGAACCACACATTCACTGACGATTTTAATATTTATGAATCAATAAATGATACAACTGATCAAGAATACAAAAATTTTCATTTGCAGCTAGAATTAAATAATGTAAATATGTTTCAATAACACAGTCTCATAAAAAGAAAGGTAGAGAACTTACAGTTTTGACTTTGGACTACCAAAAGGGCTCTGTAATGCATCGTAGTGACCATAACCATGATACAGCACGCGAATTGGACTTTCCTTCCCATATTCTTGCCCATATTCAGCTATAATTTTGAGGCAATTGGTCTTCTTATCCCACATGTGAACTGTTATGGGTGCCCTGAAAATTCCAAGGTCAATAAATTTTCCTTGTATTAGTATTTCTACCAACTTTCCTCTTATTCTGAGTTTATAGTGAATTAATGCAGTGATTATTTTATCTTCCACTGTATAGACTAAGTAGGTGATGGGAAAATCGCTCTATTTAAGCTTAATTTACACAGACTTCATAGTAAGGAGCAAAATGCATGAGGTACAACTGGTAGTTTAGTCATGAGAATCCAGTGAACGGCCAAATTTAATGGCAATGTTGGTTACAGCCAAGAGTGTAAAACAGAAACTCGAGCATTGGGAGAGAGTAGGGAAATCCATCTCATATTAACCAAACGATTCAAGTAATGTGGCAGTTAAAGCATAGAAGTGTCTTCATTTATAAAAGCTTCCCGACTGATTGAACAGGTAATGAACTCCTTCCTAAATATCAGATAGCTCACTAAATTAGATGTTAGTCTTCGTTAAACTATTTGTCAAGGTCAAATATTAGTAGCAAAACAAGTCCATTCCGATGGAACCCTAAACTGGAAAAGAAAGACCTACTGTAGAACATGTGACGACATGAGCAGCTCAGGTTCCCCTCCCCAGACTTGGGGTTGTCGCATGTGTCTAACGTAAGTATCAAAATCACCTTCCACAAACCTGAAATGTCAATAATATGGGCACCTGATTGAGAACAGACATAATGACTTGGAGATGGAAAATATGCAAGGTAGAATTTTCAAAATATGATTTTCCACTGCATTTTAATTATGTGCCTAATATTATGATCTTTAGTGTTATTCAGACTTCAACAAGTGACTAAACCAATGTGAAGATAAAAAATAAATAAATAAATAATGAAGTAAAAATTGGAATAACAAACAATGGACAGAATACTTATTGAATTTTTAAATAAGGATAGATGGTACAATGGTCTCAATTTTTCAACTCTCCCGTTAAACTTTAAAGAAACTGCACATAGCTGACTAGTCATAAAAATAACTCAAAAAAAATGACTCACGCCAATCTAGTATAAGCAAACATATTTTACCATTCACTATCTGCCCGCCTCTTGATAAATTCATCGGCAACCTGCAAACATAAAAAAGCATCCTTTCTTCAGGTGACAACAGAAATGTAAACTCATAAATCCATGATTTCCTCGTAGAACCCTATTTCACTCAATTTGGAAAAGGAGCCCTCATTTGATTGGACTCTCCACTCGCAAAAAAACTCACGATAGTAAGTCATGAAAATGCCAATAAAGTAATACTGAATGTCTCTTTTCCGTACAACATTATAATTTGACTCATAATCACAAGTAAGCCAGTTATCATTTCTATCAGGCATTAGTTGCCAAGCATGATCATGGCTGTAACAAGAGAGAAAGTAGTCGTCTGAAGGAAAAATTCCCCAGGCTTAAGGCAATTGGGAGAAAAAATGGATGGAGACCTTCCAAAGGATTCTCAAGTAATTATCTTTAAACTTTTTGTTCAATGCCTTTCTTGCCTAATGCAACATTGTTTCATCTTAATGAATGATATGATTCATTGAAAATTCGTTCTCGTAATATCCTGTTCAAATGACATCTGTAACTTATATAATCTCAAAAAAGCAGAACAATAAATCTTGGTATTCATGGAAGAGAAAAAGGAAATATATTTTTACTTTTGCTCTAAGCTCATCAGCAAGTTCTCTTTCATGGCTTTCGCATGGCGACGGCTTTCCTTCTCTCAAATGTGCTCCACGAACTACTGAACGGAACAAACACCTACCGTCGCCAGGTATTCCTGCAGCAAAGGAGCTTATTTTATCATAAAACCACCTTTTTAACTAAATAAGAAGCCATCATAAAATAATTAAATAATTCAATAACAAATTCCAATTGTAAAATCAATAAAACTCAAAGGAAAAAGCGATTCATAATTTATTTTTTTTTTCTCTTTGAATTTCGCCTAAGAATCACGCAAAAACAAATTCTGGAAAACAAGGAGGTTATTTTTACATACCTGAGCCTAAATCCATGTGAATTTTCAAAAATAAGCAGCTGAACATAAAATTCAACTATAGAAGCCGATACTAAAACCAAAACTACAGAAATACGCTAAATAAAGTTTAAATTCTTACGAAAAGAATAAAAAACTATAAACATTTCTCACGCCAAGTAAAGTATATTTTAAAAACTAGGCAACATACGAATGATACGGAGATTTTTACCGAGCAAAAGGTCTGATTTCGGCATGGAAATTATTAAAACAACCAAATTTTGGCATATAATTTAATTTTCCCCCATTAGGATTGAGTTTCAATTTTTTACCTGAACATGATGAAAATGATAGATTTAATCATAAGAGAATCTGAGATAATGAGAGATTGTAAAGTGGATGATTTGATTAGATAACAAAGAGATACAAAGATTCGATGCCCAATTTGATATTTGCAAGCATCGATAAGTGGTTTACAAATGTGCACTCGCTCTCGACGACTCAACTGAGTCAGGTGACTCCGATATGACTCGCTCTCGACGACTCAACTGAGTCAGGGCTTAATGCGTTTGCAGTTTTATTCGCTCTCCTAAATTCCTAAATTGTGTTTACACGTTTTTATTTAGTGCTTGCTTTGAAATTTTAAAAAGTTTACGTCAAAATTAACTTTTAATTTTATTTGAATATAGCGTATCAATAATAGTAATAATCTAAATTAGTTAGCTATTATTTTTTTTTTCAAGAACGTTCGTTATTGTAAAATTAATATTTAAATAATTTAATAAACTAGCTTAATTGTTCAAAATTTCAAATTTTAAATGCTTTCGTTGTTTAAATAAGATATAACAAATTTTTAGTGAATTTTACGGAAACTATATAATAAAATTAAATTTTAATTTTTAATATATTAACAATTTCAAAAAAAAAAAAAAAAGCAAAAAATTTTGCACACGCCCACCGTGGGGCTCGAACCCACGACCACAAGGTTAAGAGCCTTGCGCTCTACCAACTGAGCTAGACGGGCTACCTTGGCAAATGCATAGACCAATATAAAATCAAGTGATTTACAATTTTAAGAAAACTAAATACTAAAAACCATTGCTAATATGACAGCATAGTAGAGATTAATTTCAAAATAAATAAGTTTATAACTTCTAAATTTTGACTTTGCCGGGCAAGCTCTTAGTTATGAAAACGAGAATTGCCCGAGTCTCATATTTTGCAAGTTCAAGACTGAAATAAACTACTTCGTATTTGAGTAATACCATTCATTTAGATTAATGATGAATAGTACTATTCTTCCCAGAAAGTTATTCTAGTTAGTAATCATATTCTACATCATTTATAGTAAAATATAAAATTTGCTTTTAATTAATTTGATTTTTAAAGCCTACGATTATATGTATACAATTCCTATTATATGAAATCAAGAACCCACGAACGAGGTGCGAAATTAAAGGGTTGTGCTGTGTACAAGGGAGGCATTCTGTACACACAATGGGTGGTGAAGGAGTTCTGTATATAAAAACTAAGGATAATGCTAGATAACCCAAGTCCCTTGACAAAGTTGGGTTACAAAATGACGTGGCATCCCTCTTTTAAACGAAAAAAACAATACAATAATGCTAGACAAAAATTTGAAATCCTTCCC